>NC_141012.1:13836106-14179115 GCF_052327205.1 Somniosus microcephalus | reverse complement strand
CTCCTTCTCTCTCCTTCCCCCTCTCTCTCTCGACCTTCCACCCGCTCTCTCTCTCTCTCTCCTCCCCCTCTCTCTCTCTCCTTCCCCCCTCTCTCTCTCTCCTTCCCCCTTTCTCTCTCGCCTTCCCCTCTCACCTCTCTCTCCTTCCCCCTCTCTCTCCTTCCCCTCTCTCTCTCTCCTTCCCCCTCCTCTCTCTCCTTCCCCCTCTCTCTCTCTCCCTTCCCCCTCTCTCTCCTCCCCTTCCCCCTCTCTCTCTCTCCCTTCCCCCTCTCTCTCTCTCTCTCCTCCCCCTCTCTCTCCTTCCCCCTCACTCTCTCTCCTTCCCCCCTCTCTCTCTCTCTCTCCTTCCCCCCTCTCTCTCTCTCTCTCCTTCCCCCTCTCTCTCTCCCCTTCCCCTCTCTCTCCTTTCCCCCCTCTCTCTCTCCTTCCCCCTCTCTCTCCTTCCCTCCCTCCACCCCCTCTCTCTCTCTCCTTCCCCCCTCTCTCTCTCTCTCCTTCCCCTCTCTCTCTCTCCTTCCCCCTCTCTCTCTCTCTCTCTCCTCCCCCCTCTCTCTCTCTCCTTCCCCCCTCTCTCTCTCCTTCCCTCTCTCTCTCTCTCTCCTTCCCCCTCTCTCTCTCTCCTTCCCCCCTCTCTCTCTCTCCCCTTCCCCCTCTCTCTCTCTCTCTCCTTCCCCCTCTCTCTCTCTCTCTCTCTCCTTCCCCTCTCTCTCTCTCTCTCTCCTTCCCCCTCTCTCTCTCCTTCCCCCTCTCTCTCTCTCTCCTTCCCCCTCTCTCTCTCTCCTTCCCCCTCTCTCTCTCTCTCTCTCTCTCCTTCCCCCTCTCTCTCTCTCTTTCCCCCTCTCTCTCTCCCCTTCCCCCTCTCTCTCTCTCTCTCCTTCCCCCCTCTCTCTCTCTCTCCTTCCCCTTCTCTCTCTCTCTCTCTCTCCTTCCCCCCCTCTCTCTCTCTCCTTCCCCTTCCCCCTCTCTCTCTCTCTCCTTCCCCCTCTCTCTCTCTCTCCTTCCCCTTCCCCCTCTCTCTCTCTCTCCTTCCCCCTCTCTCTCCTTCCCTCTCTCTCTCCTTCCCTCCCTCCCCCCTGCTCTCTCTCTCTCTCCTAACCACACTTGGAGTTACTGTGAACGGTTCCTTTCTCCATCTATTTCGTTCTGCCCTGCAGCTGCCCGTCAACCTGCTCGACGCCAATACTACCCTCCTCCTCGGCGGCAACTTGCATTCATCTGGCACTTCTCTCGACCGGGGCAGGATGGGCAGCAAGGACAGGATACAGCGGGCAAGGACACTGAAGGCACAATTGGAAGAGATAGATTGTTAGGCAGGGGAGGGAGGGGGAGGGAGAGACAGGGGGAGGGAGAGAGAGGGGGAGGGAGGGAGAGGAGAGGGGGAGGGAGGGGGAGAGAGGGAGAGGGGAGGGAGGGAGAGAGAGGAAAGGAGGGAGAGACAGGGGGAGGGAGAGAGGGGGATGGAGGGAGAGAGGGAGAGGAGAGGGGGAGATGGAGAGAGAGGGAGAGGGGAGGGAGGGAGAGAGAGGGAGGGAGAGAGAGGGAGGGAGAGAGAGCGGGGAGAGAGAGAGAGGGGAGAGAGGGGAGAGAGAGAGGGGCAGGGAGAGGGGGGGAGGGAGAGAGAGGGGGAGGGAGAGAGAGGGGGAGGGAGAGGGGGAGGGAGGGAAAGAGTGAGGGGGTGGGAGAGGGAGGGAGGGAAGGAGCGCGGGGAGGGAGAGAGATGGGAGGAGGAGAGAGGGGGGAGGGAGGGAGAGAGTGAAGGGGAGGGAGAGAGAGGTGGAGGGAGAGGGAGGGAGAGAGGATGAGGGAGGGAGGGGGAGGGAGAGGGAGGGGGGGAGTCAGAGACTCCTGACCAGACTCAGGCACGGCAAGCTGTTGACCAGGCGAGACATACCCAAGCCATAGACTCCTGACCAGACTCAGGCACAGCAAGCTGTTCACCAGGCGAGACATACCCAAAACTGTAAAACCTGGAGTATATGGCTACTGGCGATCCCCATTAACAAAAAACGAAGTTAAGAACCACCTCCTGGGTGCTTAGGAAGAGTTCTTCAATCCCAACAGTTTTATAAACAGTTTTATAAACATGGCAGAGGGTTCTTCAGTTCCCTCGGCAACGCCGGGTACTCCAGCTAGTCAGATATATAAGAGAAGATTCACGGGCCAGCAGCAAGATTCGATCAATACCTCCACAAACCAGCTGACTAAATCACCCAGAATTTCACAAGTATATTTTCCAAGTCATTTGCATTTTTTTTTAGATCATTAGCATGGAGTTATGCAAAGATCCTCGTAGTTCTCAGCCCAAATGGTTTTATATTCAAATATAATGTAATTCCGTCTTCAAAAAGACAAAAGTTTACATTTAAACAAATAAAGAATGTACGTCAAGGCACCTGATATGCAAGGTTTTAAGTTGCATTGAACTGTGGTTTTACAGTACATCAAAACTGCAATTTCAGGGTGCATTATATTGCAGTTTCAGGGTGCATTATATTGCAGTTTCAGGGTGCATTATATTGCAGTTTCAGTGTGTATTATATTGCAGTTTCAGGGTGTATTATGTTGCAGTTTCAGGGTGCATTATATTGCAGTTTCAGTGTGTATTATATTGCAGTTTCAGGGTGTATTATATTGCTGTTTCAGGGTGTATTATATTGCTGTTTCAGGGTGTATTATATTGCAGTTTCAGGGTGCATTATATTGCAATTTCAGGGTGCATTATATTGCAATTTCAGGGTGCATTATATTGCTGTTTCAGGGTGTATTATATTGCAGTTTCAGGGTGCATTATATTGCAGTTTCAGGGTGCATTATATTGCAATTTCAGGGTGCATTATATTGCTTTTTCAGGGTGTATTATATTGCAGTTTCAGGGTGCATTATATTGCAATTTCAGGGTGCATTATATTGCAATTTCAGGGTGCATTATATTGCAGTTTCAGGGTGCATTATATTGCAGTTTCAGGGTGCATTATATTGCAATTTCAGGGTGCATTATATTGCAGTTTCAGGGTGCATTATATTGCAATTTCAGGGTGCATTATATTGCAGTTTCAGTGTGTATTATATTGCAGTTTCAGGGTGCATTATATTGCAATTTCAGGGTGCATTATATTGCTGTTTCAGGGTGCATTATATTGCAATTTCAGGGTGCATTATATTGCTGTTTCAGGGTGCATTATATTGCAATTTCAGGGTGCATTATATTGCTGTTTCAGGGTGCATTATATTGCAATTTCAGGGTGCATTATATTGCAGTTTCAGTGTGTATTATATTGCAGTTTCAGGGTGCATTATATTGCAGTTTCAGTGTGTATTATATTGCAGTTTCAGGGTGCATTATATTGCAGTTTCAGGGTGCATTATATTGCAGTTTCAGGGTGTATTATATTGCAGTTTCAGGGTGTATTATACTGCAGTTTGAAGGTGTAATATGTTGCAGTCAAAGGGATACCACAGCACATATATGGCCCTGACAAGTATACTTCTTACTCGATGGCTTGCCCCGTTTGAATGTTGTGGGCCTGGATGTTTATAAATCCTAATTAGGCACCAAGGTCCGTTAGTACTACAGATTGAGTTATATGCAAATTAATGGGAACACGTAGTTAAACTTTATATGTGGCCATGATATGTGCCAAAGCGGCTCATGGAAAAGAAACTTGGGACTCTCTGTTCTCCACTCGAGAGCTGCCATCACCACCCTTTGAGAGATTAAAATATATTCTACTTGCTTTGTGAAACTGTGACCCTCCACTTCAACCAGTTTGGCACACTTGCCTCGATTATCCCCTTAAGTATCAAATGCAACTTTCAAAATGCAAGATTTTAATTTCAACTTTTAAGAAAAAAAATTCCATTAAATCTTCAATTCCCAAATTTAGTGACTCACAAAGGGGGGAAAATATTTCTTAATTCACAGTTTAAGTTTATTTTTTACTGGAAGGGCAGCTCACCAAGGATTAAGGCAGTAACCATAGGGAGGAACAGGAATTTGGAGAGAGGCAACGATTTAATTGAACAGGGTTTGCAAATCAATTGAGCGGAACAATGAGTGCCAACAATGAGAGGGGCCAATCCAGTGTGTATGATACTAGGGTGCAGGTGATTGGCCCACTGACTGTCTCTAGGCAATGTCCATTGACATGTACGGGTAGGGATTTATTCCTTTTTTTAAATGAAAAATAGGAGGATTATTCCCTTTTTACCATAATTAACGACCTACTAACAAAGCGGACTTTGAAACGTGCAATTTCTGAGAAAGTGATTTTATTTAGCGGGACTAATGTCTCCACATCATGTCTGGAATGCGCTGCCTGAAAGGGTGATAGAAGCAGATTCAATAGTAACTTTTAAAAGAGAATTGGATAAATACTTGAAGGAGAAAAAAATTACAGGGCTATGGGGAAAGAGCAGGGGGGAATGGAATGAATTGGATAGCTCTACCAAAGAGCCGGCACTGGCACAATGGGCCGAATGGCCTCCTTCTGTGCTGTATCATTCTATAATTCAAAACTAAGTGGGGAAAAACAGGGCATCTATTTTTAAAATCACAGGACTTGGTGTCTGGGTTTGTATTTTGGAATATTCTGGTTATATGAAGCCTTGTTCACATTTTTAATCTTCTCATCATGTCTCTGTTCAGGAAGCAAAGTGAACTCAGATTAGCTGAACCTGAAAGTGGCGAGCCCCCTTTCCATAAAATTCATTCGCGTGATGTGGGCGTCGCTGGCAAGGCCAGCATTTATTGCCCATCCCTAATTGCCCTCGAGAAGGTGGTGGTGAGCCGTTTGCTGGGTCATTTCAGAGGGCAGTTAAGAATCAACCACATTGCTGTGGGTCTGGAGTCACAGGGTAAAGGGCAGTAGATTTCCTTCCCTAAAAAGGACATTCGTGAACCAGATGGGTTTTTACGACAATTCGGTAATTTCATGGTCACCATGAATTTAAATTCCCCAGCTGCCATAATGGAATTTGAACCCACTTGTTCTCTGGATCATTAGTCCAGGCCTCTGGATTACTATCACCAGTAACATAACCACTACGCTACCGTACACCTAGAGCACTTCCATCACCAGGGTTCAAAGTAAGGGTGTTACATGGAATCACATAATTACATAGAATCTACAGCACAAAAATAGGCTGTTCGACCCACCTGGTCTATGCTGGTGTTTATACTCTGTACGAGCCAGTGCCACTCTAATGAACTCTTCCCATCTCCCTCAAGCCTCCCTTTACTTGCATCAATGCTTGGCAGGAAGGGGGAGGAGATGGTCAACAGATAATGTGCCAATGTGTTTTGATGCACACGAAGTGATCATAACATAGGAGCAGGAGGAGGCCATTCAGCCCCTCGAGCCTGTTCCTGCATTCAGTGAGATCAGGGCTGATCTATATCCTAACTCCATCCACTCGTCTTGTCCCCGAATAGCCTTGGCTAGCCTGCCTTTCTTTTTTCAGATACTGATCAACCTGCCGTGCACTTCCAGCATTTACTACTTTTAGTTCAGATTCCCAAGATTCACCCCTTTTACCTCTTGAACTGTTCTCTTGCCTCATTTCCTTTGAATTCCCAGCCCTGTATGACATAACCGCTTTATTCTGCACTGTGTCCTGGCAGATTCGTCGAGTCAGTAACGAATCACTTTACAATGCTCGGTGAGCGGGATGTAAACCCTGTTTATACTGTTCACAAAGTGGCCAAACACCAGGGCCTGGAGTTTCCTCCTTGGCTGCAGCCCAGAAGTTGCACCCGAAACTGTGGCTAAAGATGCGCCAATTATGCCGATGTCAAGTTACACCCAACTCAACGCCCAATCACATTAGAATATGCCCAAATGGGCGAAAATCAGAGTAAACAATCGGGGCCCAAGTAAGCGCACAACAACAACAACAACTTGTATTTATATAGCTCCTTTACGTAGTAAAACATCCCAAGGTGCTACACAGGACCATTATCAAACACAATTTGACACCGAGCCACATAAGGAGATATTAGGACAGGTGACCAAACAAGTGGTCAAAGAGGTAACCCACACCAGTCTATTCCTTTGCGTCTTAAAATTAAAAGTTTCAACTCATTTCACCATCATCATTCATGCACATCAGGCGCAGCATGTTTAAGGACCTGCAATCGGGAAGCTTTGCAATTTTTCATGTGAATTATCCTTTGCCATAAAATTGCACTCAAAGAAACAGATAATACAGAGCAAGTCTCAGTGAGGATAATTTTTTTTTTAAACTCAACAAATTGCAATTAAAAGACCTGGAAAATGACTTTGTTTCCGCTGCCCCATAAAATCTGGTCGAATTGTTGGGATCCTCAAACAAGTGCAATTGGGAGATACTCGCATTTGAGAGTAGGGGGCGTGACCAGTTTTGTGGGCAGAGATTCATTCGGCCGGAAGGTTTGATGGACGGCATAAAAGAACCAGGAGACTTGGGCATACTGTGGTTATACACGTAACTCACTTGCCCCCAAAAATTCCGCAATCTTTTAAGCCGCGTAATTGGTTTGCGCCCAAGTTGTACAGGTGTCTCTGGGTGCGAATGCAGAGGAGCCTCCAGGTGTGGTCAAGGTTGGAGTTATACTGCCCGGTGTGAGAGCAGCCTCCTGGAAAGGAGTCTCTCATCTCATGGCTTCAGTGCGCTCACTGGTCTCCTAAGTTACATGGCTGCTTTCACATCAGATGCACTGGGCACTTACACAACCACTTTACATTGACATGAAAGTGGCACCCTAAGAAAGACTTTCATTTCTATAGCGCCGTTCACGACCTCAGGACGTCCCAAAGCGCTTTACAGCCAACAAAGTACTTTTGAAGTGTAGTCACTGTTGTGATATAGGAAACGCAGCAGCTAATTTGCGCAAAGCAAGCTCCCACAAACACCATAGTGATCATGACCAGATAATCTGTTTTTGTGATGTTGATTGAGGGATAAATATTGGCCAGGACACCGGGGATAACTCCCCTGCTCTTCTTCGAAATAGTGCTATGGGATCTTTCACGTCCACCTGAGAGGGCAGATGAGGCCTCGGTTTAACGTCTCATCCAAAAGACGGCGTCTCTGACAGTGCAGCGCTCCCTCAGCACTGCACTGGGAGTGTCAGCCTAGATTTTTCTGCTCAAGTAAGAGGTTACATTAGGAAATTAGCAGGGCCCACATGCAACATATCAAAATTATAACCCTCGCAAGCACTTCCAAACACAGCAATAGTGCAGTTTTGATTTAATATTTCAAACATTTGGAGGGCCTGAATATTTTCAGTGGGGCTGTTTGAACAGCACTTTCCCCCCTCCCCCCAAAAAAGTAAAACTATGAGAAAATCAACATCATGAGATAGCTGCAGTGGAATTGTTTTGCAATGCTCTGTAGCTGACTGGGTCGGGACTGTGCAGGATCCGGGTTGTCAGTGTGTGTGCAGGGACCTGGCCCTCCAGCTGCTTCCTGCCCCATTGCTCTCACTGTCACAATGTAACATCGGTTCACGCCTTGTGACTTCACCCAACCTGTGGGGGGGATGGGGTTGCACAAACTTTCTTACAAATGACATTAGCAATTGCAATAACTTAAACATTCATAGTTTAAAAAAATGTTTTTTTTTACCTTGTTCCTTGAAACGGTGTGATTGAAAGCGAATATATTCTGGACGTTGTTATTGACAACCACGAGATACACATCGTCGAATGCACCTTTCACTTGGATAATATCTTGGCCCGAAGCTCCCTTTCCATTATCCAAAGGCACGAAGGAGCCCAGGAGAAAGACATTCATTAAAAACGTCCAGTGTGACCAGATCCGCCGCACGGTCCTGCCTTCCGATGTCGAAGGCATTGCAAACAGAGCACTTGGATTTGTGTTGTGTTTGCTGCAGTTTCACCCCTCTCCCCAGTCTGCACGCAAGAGAGCGATTTCCTAACCTTCCGGGCTGTCATCAAACATCAGGAGTGGTAAAAATCCTGGGTTAAGTGAAACAAATTGCATTGATGTTGCCAGCGGGTGCCTTTGAAGTCTGCTACACCGGCTGAAGAATGTAACATTTTATCCTGCTCCAATCGCGGCCAGGCTCTGATCAGAGACAATGGTGCTCGCGTTCTAACCAGGAAGTGAATCAATCCTATTCAGTTTCATCTTTTGCCTTGTCAATTGCAGCCTTGCTCGCTTCTTTTCTTATCTCCCCCTCTCTCTCTCTCTCTCTCCTTCTCTCCTCACTGCAGCTTCTTCACTGGCGGTCTCTCTCCCTCTCTGTACAAATGGAGTCTTGTTGATCACAAGCCGGATCTCTGAGCTGCAGCAACAAGCGGCTCTCTGTAAATAAATACCGACTGGGATGGCTTGACGTCACCCCTCAGCCAGCCTGCCCTCCTTGCTCAGTTCCAACCATCAGTAGAAATGGGCCTTTCCCCCCTCCTTCTTCTCTTCATTGATTCATTTGCAGCAAGGCAACTTTTTTGCAGGAGTTTATGGGCAATTTTAATTTTTTGCACCCAGCTTACTCCCAGGGCAGACATTCAGGTGGGGTTTTATTTTTTGTGATAAAAGGAGGATGTTCCCCTGGAAAAATGTTCGAATTTTTACATCAGAAAAGTTGCTATATGGTTAATTTTACACACTTAGATTTTTAATCTAAAAAGAATTCTAGAATAATTATCAATTATGAAGTAAAAACAAAGTGGGATATGTGGGTTTCTCCATGTACAATAGATCAATCCCTTCCTCAAACCTATTTTAACATTCACTCGCCCCTTTTTACGAATGGGGATCGGGCGGGAAAGTGGAGTTGAGGTCGAAGATCAGCCATGATCTTATTGAATGGCGGAGCAGGCTCGAGGGGTCGTACGTCCTACTCCTGCTCCTAATTCTTATGTTCTTACGATTTGCAGTCTTTCAGAATATAAAGTCGACACTGGTGTTGCCAGTCATCTGTGGAAAGCAATAGCCACAGGATTGAATCACAGAGATTTAATTGACTATCTATGTGGGCCAGAGGGCAATTTTTCAAAACATTCTCTCAGGAGATTAAATAAGTGGGGTAGAGTCCATAATAGAGTAGATGTTACATGGTTATTCAGAGAATATTTTGCACCTTGGTATTGGAAACCTTTTGATCTCAATGGAGGCTGTAAGAAAGGCTTTAAAAATCAGAACACAGATACCAAGAGGCAGAGGAACAGCAGAAGGCCCGACTCCACCCCTGCCTCAGCTCATCTGCTGCTGAAACCCTCACCCATGCCTTTGTTACCTGTAGACTTGTCTGTCCCAACGCACTCCTGGCTGGCCGCCCATCTTCCACCCTCCATAAACTTGAGCCCATCCAAAACTCTGCTGTCCGTGTCCTAACTCGCACTGTCCCGTTCACCCATCACCCCTGTGCTCACTGACCTACATTGGCTCCCGGTTAAGCAACACCTCAATTTTAAAATTCTCAACCTTGTTTTCAAATCCCTCAATGGCTTTGCTGCTCCCTATCTCTCTAACCACCTCCAGCCCCTCAACCCTCCGAGATATCTGCACTCCTTTAATTCTGGCTTCTTGAGCATCCCCGATTTTAAACGCTCCACCAGTAGAGGCCGTGCCTTCAGCTGCCCGGGCCCTAAGCTCTGAAATTCCCTCCCTAAACCTCTCCGCCTCTCTCCCTCTCGGGCCCCACCACAAGCGGAGTTTGCAGCGGGGCACGAAGACAGTGGCTTCGGTCTTCCCAATACTTAATTGGAGAAAAATTCTGCTTATCCAGGACTGGATGTCGGACAAGCAGTGTGTCAACCTAGAGACCGTGGAGGGGTCGAGAGAAGGGGTGGTGAGGTAGAAACAACAGCAACTAGCATAAAACCTGTCAAACGAGTCATCCAGCTCAGCAGCGAAACAGTTACAGTGGGGAAGATAATTTTTTAACAGCAAATTTTTGACACAGCAAATGAGTTTTACGGTGTAATCCAGTGTAGTCCGATGCAGAAACGTAGTGGTGTAATCTGTAGTGTATGTACCTTTAAGAAAGAACTACTTTTACAGCTCCTGTATACTGTAGTACCGGCAGTGACCACACCTGTATATAAGCCTTGAGCATGCCTCTGTACCCCAGTCTTGAGACTACCCTACTCCAGTAAATACCTGTTGATTGTTAAGTTACAGCATCCGTGTGGTTATTGAAAAACATCATACTCTCAGAATCACGGATCTAACAGTGGCAACGAGTGTCGATTCGAATCTACCTGCAACTCTGCATTTCCCTTCGAGGATTCGCTCCGGGAGGGCGGTGGAAGATAGTCGAGACCAGAAACACAGGCGTCGACCACGAGCAACCGCCCAGTCGTCCGGCAGAGAGTGAACATCGCAGGGGAGGCTGTGGAGAGCCGGGCTTGGTTCCCCAGCCACGACGATCAGCAATAGACTGACGACAGGTACAGCGCAGACCCTTCCCAGACAGCGGCGGCTGGAGCCGACCGACGGCGGAGAGCAAGCCGAGCAGCGTTGATGGGGTAAGACAGAGGGTGAAGCGCACAGGGCGCAGCCGGGGGTTGAAAACTGAGCGGCGTCGAGGAAAAACAAAATGGAGAGAGAGAGGGTAAAGCAACAGCCGGGTTCAGGACCAAGCGGCGGAAACGGGAAAGGCGCACAAAAAAAAGAAGAACGCGCAGAGCACAGCCAGGGCTCAAGGGCTGAACAGTGTCCGCGGGGAGAAGAAGGGAGAGCGCGGGAGACGCCATTGAGCCGCGGAGAAGAAGGAAGAGCGCAGGAGACGCTATTTTTAGAAGCCGCAGCGGCGAAGAAGGGCGAGCGCGGGAAGGAAGGAAAGCGCGGGAGACGCCATTTTGTGCCGGGGAGAAGAAGGGGAAGCGCGGGAGACGCCATTTTTGACAGTTAAATCACACCCAGGGATGCCGAAGAGTGGCAGTATCTCTACGTTCGACAATGAAGTCGAAGATTGGGCGACATATGTGGAACGTATTGAGGTGTACTGCAGGGCGAATGAAGTGCCAGATGCTAGGAAAGCACTGGTTTTGTTAAATTCCATGGGTGCAAAAACTTATGGGTTACTGCGAAACCTAATAACCCCAGAGAAGCCTGTGAACAAGAATTTCGAAAGCATAGTAGAAATCCTTCAGGACCACTTAAACCCCACACCGCTGCTGATATCAGAACGATTTAAGTTCCATAAAAGGACCCAACACAAAGATGAAAGCAATGCTGAGTACCTAACGGAACTGCGTAAGCTATCAAAACACTGCCAGTTTGGAGCGGGACTGGCAGATATGTTAAGGGACAAGTTTGTGTGTGGGCTGCAAAGTGAAGGAACCCAGAAACGGCTTCTATCAGAAAAGGATCTTACGCTGGACAAGGCTTTCAGTATGGCAGTATCACACAAAGCAGCCGCAAGGGGCGCTGCAGAGATACAACGGAGACCGCAAGAATATGGCACCAATGAAATGTCCTATGGAACAGGGAAGTGCTATCGCTGCGGCAGAACAACACATGACCAGAAGGATTGTTGGTTCAAGGACCAAGTGTGCAGACAGTGTGGAAAAGCAGGACACATAGCAAGAGTCTGCAGGTCTGGGAAGAAAACCAACAGTAAGAAATCTCCACAGGAGAAGTACAAAAAGGTACACCAGGTGATGGACAGTAGTTCAGACGAACAGAAAAGTGACACAGACTCCGGAAGCAAGGAGCTGGGTTGTCTGAAACTACATAAGGTAACCAAAATGGAGGATCACCAGACTATCTGGGTTACACTCAAGATAGACGGAGTCCAAGTGAAAATGGAATTGGACACAGGATCAGCCCTAACAGTCATAAACCAAAGGGACTACAAGCGGCTATTTTCACACATACCCTTGAAAGCTACAGAGATTGTCTTGAAGACGTACGCGGGGCAAAAAGTCTACCCCAAAGGAAAAATAAGAGTGAAAGTGATATATGAAGGCCAGGAAATACCTAAAATGGATATATATGTATTGCCAGATGGAGGACCACCACTGCTAGGACGTGAATGGATCCGGAAGATACAATTAGATTGGCATTCCATACAGGCACTGAAGGTTGAGGCCAAAAAGGATGACGACGTCACACCTGGACGACTGTCAAAAATGCTAACTGACGCAAAAGAAGTGTTCCAGGAGGGACTCGGAACACTAAAAGGCATAACAGCAATGATTAAAAGAGAGGAAAAGGCAAGCCCAAAGTTTCTTACGGCCAGACCAGTGCCTTATGCGATCAGACCAGCTGTCGAAGCAGAGCTGGAAGGGTTGGAACGTTCAGGAGTACAGTCCAAAGTGGACTGGAGCGAGTGGGCTACACCCATCGTTCCTGTAATGAAGAGGTCATTGAGTAATATGCCTGGGGAACCAAAGAAGGTCCGCATCTGTGGGGATTTTAAGGTGACGGTGAACCCAGTCCTTCACATGGTACAATATCTGCTTCCACGAATTGAGGATATTTTCGCCTTGCTATCTGGAGGTAAACGCTTCACCAAAATTGATCTAGCCCAGGCGTACTTGCAAATGGAGGTAGAAGAAGCCTCGAAACAATACCTTACGATTAACACTCATAAAGGTCTTTATCAATACAACCGGCTGGTGTTCGGGGTAGCATCGGCTCCGGCTATTTGGCAAAGGGTGATGGATCAAGTCCTGCAAGGGATTCCAGGGACCCAGTGTTATTTGGACGACATCCTGGTCACAGGCAAAAATGACAGTGATCACCTCGCCAACTTGGAGAAGGTGCTCACCAGATTAAAGGAATATGGGCTACGAGCTAATCGCCACAAGTGCGAGTTTTTCCAGAAGCAGATCTCGTATTGTGGCCACGTCATCGATGAAGAGGGGTTACATAAGTCCCCTGAAAAGATTGAGGCAGTAGTCAAGGCTCCAGCACCGGAAAATGTGTCACAACTGAGGTCGTTCCTCGGGCTGGTAAACTACTACCATAAGTTCTTACCAAATTTGTCCACGGTATTACACCCACTGAACACCCTACTGCAAACAGGGGTACCATGGAAGTGGAATGACGAACGTAGACGAGCTTTCCAGAAGTGTAAAGAATTGATCACATCAAAAGAGGCGTTGGCCCATTTCAACCCAGCACTACCAATTCGTTTGGCATGTGATGCACCACCCTATGGTATTGGAGCGGTGCTGTCACACAAATTCCCAGACGGGTTGGAGAGGCCAGTAGCCTTTGCGTCTCGGTCACTAGCCTCAGCTGAGCGCAACTACGCCCAGATTGACAGGGAGGCCCTCAGCCTAGTATGGGGAGTAAAAAAATTCAACCACTATCTGCATGGGCAGAAGTTCACCTTGCTGACTGACCACCAACCACTTGTCTCCATCTTTAATCCTAAGAAGGGCGTTCCAGTGATGACGGCACAACGGTTACAAAGATGGTCCCTGTTTCTAGGGGCGAATCAATATGAAATAGAATATAAAGGCACGAAACAGCATGGAAACGCTGATGGGCTATCGCGCCTGCCACTGCCTACTGTGGAGGAAGCACCAGCAGTGGACCCTATCGAGATATTTGATTCGTCAATAATTGAACGATTGCCAGTAGCGAACGCGGATATAGAGAAGGAGACCCGCAATGATCCGACGCTGTCTCGGGTATATGATTTGACGGTGAGGGGATGGCCAACACATGGCGACTCACTGTTGCCAGCATTCTCATCCAGAAGAGAACAGCTGTCAGTATGCCAGGGGACAGTGATGTGTGGATCCAGAGTGGTGATTCCACCCAAGTTAAGGGAGAGAGTGCTAAATGAGCTTCATGAAGGTCATCTGGGGGGAGTGAAAATGAAAAGCCTTGCTAGGGCTTATGTGTGGTGGCCGGGAATCGATCAACAAATCGAAGACCTAACCAAGAGCTGCTCAGGATGCCAGAAGGTCCAAAATGCACCACCACATGCCCCTCTACACCCATGGGAGTGGCCCTCCTCTCCATGGCAACGGGTGCATATTGATTTCGCTGGTCCATTCATGGACTCCATGTTCTTAATAGCAGTGGATGCTCATTCGAAATGGCCTGAGGTAATAAAAATGTCCTCAACCACTACCGAGAAAATGATTGCAGTCCTACGGACCATATTTGCCAGGAACGGCTTGCCAGAGCAGATTTGCTCTGATAATGGACCACAGTTTGTGTCCAAAGAGTTTCGAAAATTTATGAGAAGGAATGGGGTAAGGCATTACACATCCGCCCCATATCATCCAGCCACAAATGGATTGGCTGAGAGGTTCGTACAAACCTTTAAGAAGGTGATAAAGGCCATGTGCGATGATGAAATTCCACTACAGCATAAGGTGGACAATTTCTTATTAGCCTACCGAAACGCGACACATGCAGTTACCATCCAGACCCCGGCCATGATGTTCTTTAACCGAAGGTTGAGATCTCGTTTGGACTTGCTCAGACCAAATGTGCGAAGAAATGTTGAGGATAAACAATTCCAGCACATCAACGAGAAGCCGACAAGGAGCTTCAACGTAGGACAACCAGTCTTGGCCCGTGACTACCGAACAGAGAAATGGCAACCCGGAACGATATGCACAAGGCAGGGGCCATTAATGTACACAGTGGATGTCGGGGGGAACATTGTGAGACGCCACGTCAATCAGATCTTAGCGTCACAGGAACGAGTCAACCCCATGTCTCGCGTACCTGGGGATGAACCCGACATACCGGTAGCATCTACCTCCGAACCAGTAGCAGTGGAAACCGATGAACTAACCGACGAAAAGGGGCCAGAATCGCCTCCGCACCAAGAACAAGAACCTCAGGAAAGGCGCTATCCTGAAAGGATCAGGAAGCCGCCCCAAAGACTGAATCTATAAATGGACTATTGTTGTTTAATGTACATGTTAAAGTGTTAATTGTTATTTGAATATGGGTACTACTAATCTAAAAGGGGAGGAATTGTAGTGTATGTACCTTTAAGAGAGAACTACTTTTACAGCTCCTGTATACTGTAGTACCGGCAGTGACCACACCTGTATATAAGCCTTGAGCATGCCTCTGTACCCCAGTCTTGAGACTACCCTACTCCAGTAAATACCTGTTGATTGTTAAGTTGCAGCATCTGTGTGGTTATTGAAAAACATCATACTCTCAGAATCACGGATCTAACATAATCCAGTGTAGTCCAATGCAGAAACGTAGTGGTGTAATCCAGTGTAGTCCGATGCAGAAATGTAGTGTTGATGTCCTGAGAAGTCCAGGAATTTGGAAACCAAATTTGAGCAGCAGAGAGCAGGGGTGGGGGATGGGTATTTGGCAGTTTTGCTGCTGAGCTGGGTATTTGGAGGTTTAAAGCAGATAACTTATAGTTAAACTTGTTGTTAGGGCTAAAATGCACCAACTGATGGAGCCAGGGGAACTAGAACAGTGGAAGCGAGGAGATTTGGGAAAGAAAGGGCAAAGGATGGCAGGAGATTGCCATGGATAGAAGTGACGAGCGCCAGAGCTCCTTATGAATCTGCCAGCCTAGCGGCAGCCATCATGCATTACAAAATGACCGTACCTCATGATTTTTAACATGTCAAGCACTTTTGAGATTGAGATGTGGTTAGGTGATGGCTAAATGGCCTCCTGATAATCCACATGGTTCCTTCTGGTTGAGTATGTATTGATGTGCTAAACCATGGAGCATAGCTTCTCAACTGCAAATCCTCACGCTAAGCTCCCAGTTTCAGATAGGCTGTCTACAGAGATGAAAGTTCCTTGATACATATTGTAGTCACTGTTGTAATGTAGGAAACGCGGCAGCCAATTTGCGCACAGCAAGCTCCCACAAACAGCAATGTTATAATAA
The DNA here is from genome assembly GCF_052327205.1 of Somniosus microcephalus. Lineage (NCBI taxonomy): Eukaryota > Metazoa > Chordata > Chondrichthyes > Squaliformes > Somniosidae > Somniosus > Somniosus microcephalus. The sequence goes on along the minus strand of NC_141012.1, from coordinate 14,163,313 downwards.
CCAGATAATCTGTTTTTGTGATGTTGGTTGAGGAATAAATATTGGCCCCAGGACACCGGGGATAAGTCCCCTGCTCTTCTTCGTGCCGGGGGATCTTTTACGTCCACCCGAGAGGGCAGACGGGGCCTCGGTTTAACGTCTCATCCGAAAGACGGCACCTCCGACAGTGCAGCACTCCCTCAGCACTGCACTGCATTTGCTTCATTTTGAAATGCTTATCATTTATGTAACCTGAATGTATGTCAGCTGTAATTTGGTGCAGTTTGGTGGCGTGACTCCGTGCCACAATTTTCTATCATTAAATGCTCCTGTACCTCAGCTCTCCCTGTCACATGATCTGCTGTTGTCAGAATGGCTGTGGTGGAAAGTCGCACTGTAACTACTTTGGAGTAGCAAAACAATCCAATTATATAAAGCAACAGCTGAGTTACAGGCTGTACTGCAATCTCATGTTTATACCGTCTGAATCCCTCAGGTGTTACAGCTCCAATTCAGCTCCTCAAATTTTCTTTACCATTAGGCATTAATGAATTCTAAACAGAAAATGCTGGAACTACTCAGCAGGCCAGGGCAGCATCTGTAGAGAGAGAGAAACAGAGTCAACGTTTCAGGCCGATAACCCTTCGTCAGAACTGGGTCACCGACCTGAAACCAGTTCTGGCGAAAGGTCATCGACCTGAAATGTTAACTCTGTTTCTCTCTCCACAGATGCTGCCTGACCTGTTGCGTATTTTCAGCGTTTTCTGTTTTTATTTCCGATTTCCAGCATCCGCAGTATTTTGCTTTTGTATTAATGAAATCTGTACTGGTTCCCATTCTGCAGTGTAAGCAGGAACAGCTAGTGTAGTGGTTATGTTACTGGACTAGTAATCCAGAGGCCTGGACTAATGATCTAGCAAGATGTGAGTTCAAATTCCACTACAGCAGCTTGAGAATTTAAATTCAGTTTAAACAAAAAACTGGTTTCAGTAAAAGTGACAATGAAGCTGTCGGATTGTTGTAAAACCCAACTGCATGAAAACCTGCAGTCCTTACCTGGACTGGCCTTTATGTGACTCTAGACCCACAGCAATATGGTTGATGCTTAATTGCCTTATGAAATGGTTTTGCAAGCTTCTAAGTTGTATTCGATTGCTACAATGTGCTATGTAGACGGCACTGGTTCACCACCTTCTCCGGGCAATGAATGCCGGCCTTGCCAACGATGCCCAGATCCGGAGAATGAATAAAAAAACACACACAAATGCTAGTGACAAAACTCAGTTTTCCAGTCCAAAGAAAGTGTATGCCGATCATTATGGGGAAACGAGCCAGGTGAATAGGATAAGAGTAGATAGCTCTGCTAGCAGCAACACAGAACAGGCACGATGCAAAGAATGTCCCTCGTCAGGGAATCTAGAATGAAGGGGCATAGCCTCAGAATAAGGGGTCGCCCATTTAAAACGGAGATGGGGAGGAATTTCTTCTCTCAGAGGGTCAGGAATCTTTGGAATTCTTTACCCGAGAGAGGTGTGGAGGCGGAGTCATTGAATATATTCAAGGCTGAGATAGACAGATTTTTGAGCAACAGGGGAGTCGAGGGTTATGGGGAGCAGGCAGGAAAGTGGAGTTGAGGCCAAAATCGGATCAGCCATGATCTTATTGAATGGCGGAGCAGGTGCGATGGACCGAATGGCCTGCTCCTGCTCCTATTCCTTATGTCCGTCTCCTGCGCTGAAAGGTCTACGATTAATTTTTTACCATTTACTCCTGTCTTCCCCAGAGGTTAGTAGCCCTCGGTGTAACTTGGCTGCCAGCTGCTCTCTGGTGCTGCACCAAACACCAAGACCTCAAGTGTGAGCGTGGGTGATCAGTGTGGACGTCTGTATAACCATGTACAGGAGCAATCACAACCAGGTCCCTTCCTATCCACGCGTGTATTCTTTCCCCTCAAGGTCACTGAATAGCGCCAGCATCAGGAACTCTGGCCCATTTTCCTCTGATCAACATCAAGGACACTGCGGCCATGTGTAGCATCTTTCTATCTTTACGTTGGCTGAGAGTAACTAACTCGGACTTGGGATCGTCCTGATCTTCATGCCTCAGTAGCACTCTGTGTCGTGCAGTCACTCATGAAGCCACGAAGAAGCCGCACTTTTGTTTTAAAAGTTTCATGCAATTAAGGCGTCTTTTTTTTAAAAGTATTTTGTAGCGATGGGCTGGGGGAAAAGTGTAAGTTTCATTTATTTTTAGTCCCTTGGCTATTCGCCAGGTTAAAATGTCCGGAGACCTGCTCCTAGTTCTCCACCTTTCATCACAGCTCAAATGTTCCTCGCCCCACAGATGCTGTCTGATCTACTGAGTGTTTCCAGCACTTCCTGTTTTTATTTCTAGTGAACAAGTTGCCTGTTATTCTGAGACTAGTCATGTGATACCAGGGAGGGATGGGGGAACCAGGGCAAGGGTTGGGGTTGTAGAATCATTGAATAGTAATGCACAGAAGGAGGCCATTCGGCCCATCGAGTCTGCGCTGGCTCTTTCGAAGAGCAATCCAGTCCGTCCCACTCCCCCGCTCTTTCCCCATATCCCTGCAATTTTTGCTCCTTCAAGTATTTATCCAATTCCCTTTTGAAGGCTACTATTGGATCTGTATTCACCACCCTAACGGGCAGCACATTCCCAATCCCGACAGCAGGACTGGGTACGACCTTTTCTAGTTCCATGTTGGAAAGGGTTTGGCCTCCACCCACCCCTTCCTCACAGCAGTGTGGCTAACATCAGCAACTGAGGCTGTGGAGCCTCATGAGACAGCACATTGACAGCATTACCAAAACTTTAGATTTCAGGGAACTTTAAAAAAAAAGTTGTTACACTTCATGCAAGGCTTTGGCCAATTTCCCTTTTTTTTTTACTCCAAACTTTTAACTCGAGTCTCCTGCTATTTGAACCCTTCATTCTGGCGAACAAAAGCGAATTTCTGCAGATACTGGAAATCTGAAATAAAAACAGAAAATGCTGTAAATGCTCAGCAGGTCAGGCAGCATCTGTGGAAAGAGGAGATAATGTTTCAGGTCGATGACCCTTATCAGAACACAAACGTTAACTCTGTTCCTCGCTCCACAGATGTTATCTGGCCTAATATAAAATAAAAGCAGAAAATGCTGGAGAAACTCAGCGGGTCAGGTCAGTTCTGACGAAAGGTCATCGACCTGAAATGTTAACTCGGTTTCTCTCGTCACAGATGCTGCCCGACCAGCTGAGTTTCTCCAGCATTTTGTTTTTATTTCAGATTTCCAGCATCTGTAGTATTTTATTTTTGTATTGTTGTCTGACCTGCTGTTTCCAGCATTTTCTGTTTTTATTTCTAGTGAACGAGCTGCCTGAATTAATTTTGTCAGTTCCCTTTATTACCTTGGAACACTTCAATTAGGTGACCTTAAAGTCTCAAAACAGAAGCTCCTTTAACAAGGCTCAGCACTTGCATACATTTTAACGGTGTATGTTAATGAAGCATTGTGGTTCTCCCGGCAATTGTACGGTATTGAACGTAGATGGTGTTGAGCTCAATACAACATTATTCAGCATCACTGCATAAATGCGGAGAAGGAAGAAAGTATCAGCTGTGGCTCAGTGAGTAGCACTCTCACTTCGGAGTCAGAAGGTTGTGAGTTCAAGTTCCACTCCTGAGACTTGAGTGCAAAAATCTAGGCTGACACTCCCAGTGGAGTGCTGAGGGAGTGCTGCAGTGTTGGAGGTGCCGTCTTTCGGATGAGATGTTAAACCGAGGCCCCGTCTGCTCTCTCAGGCGGCCATAAAAGATCCCATGGCACTAAAAAAGAGCAGGGGGGAGTTATCCCCAGTGTCCTGGCCACTATTTATCCCTCAATCAACATCACTAAAAACAGATTATCTGGTCATTATCACGTTGAGGTTTGTGGGAGCTTGCTCAAGTTGCGCAACTTGGCTGCCGCGTTTCCTACATTAAAACAGTGACTACACTGCAAAAGTACTTCATTGGTTGTAAAGCGCTTTGGGACGTCCTGAGGTCATGAAAGGCGCTATATAAATGCAAGTCTTTCTTTACTGCAAACTGAAGTTTTGTACCAAAAAAAATGCAAAGTTTTAACCTTTCTTATTTTTAATATTACAGTACATTAAAGCATAAATTACAGTACATTTAAGCACGACACACCACTGCTGTCAGTTGTCTGATAACAGTTACACAGTCTTGTTTTTTTTTAAATAGCATATATACTACCAATGAGTTATCGAAACAAGTAAATAGTACTGTATGCTTTCTTCAATCTTACATGTAACAGACAAGTGTTTGGCTACTGCACAGAGTTTTATCAAGCATTACTATACAATGTGTTTTTGGAAGCATAATCTTACACAGAGATCATACATGCCAATATCTGAATAGCAAAATACGAGAATGGAGGAAACATTTTCATAAAAGCCTTTTGGTGATTTCCCCCCCCGCCCCAGTACATGTAGTGTGTCTACAGTGAACACATCATGGTCCCATGTTCCAGAAACCCCTCTATAACCATATATATTTTTTTAAATGTATAAAATGAAACTTTGATAGGGGGAGGGGCAGGGAGGAGGATAACTTTTGGAATCCAGCACTGCTTAATGTAACGAGCAGAGTGGAAACTATTTACACAATAGTTTTAAAAAAAATGGAGAATCATATTTCTATCTGTATCTTGAACGGAGGGTTATAATTCCACATCATCTTAACCTGGCAGACATTTCACTCGCCCTATCTAGGGCACTGTTCCACTGTGCTAAATTGAAGACAGGCGGCTGAATCAGCCACGTGGGGCTTGAAGCACAGGTAATAATCTGATTGGAGAATTGAAATATCCAATAAGGTAGGTCCGAAAACAGAATTTCAGCTGTGACTGTAAAGTGAAGGTTTCCCATTGCTAGTTTAACCTGTTACAGGGCAAGCAAAGTGTATATTATATATATAATTTCAGGTACATTCAATGCAGAAGCAGATGTGCAGTACAGGAAACTTTTTTTTTATCCGTCACCGCCGGGGTGCCGGTTCATCAAAAATTCCAGATAACCGAAAGCTATAGTAAAAGATACGGAGAGCTGAGAGCTCCGTATAAGGCAACAAACCCTGTTGCTTAGCAACAGGTTCAGAACAATGGCCACAAGTTCCGAGCGTCTCTGTAGCTTAGCAACAGCTGCAGCCACACCCTTGCACAGCAACAGATCGATGAAGGCAAGTACAATATGAAGTAAAACTTACCTGAACCTACTCCTGAATTTTGCCGGTTAACCGAGATTTCCGGTTATTTAGGTGCCGGTAAATCGAAAGTTTCCTGTAATAAGATACAGGCAGCCACTGCATTAAACCCCTCCTGAATGCTCAACCTTCACACACACAAATTGATTCAATGCGTACATCAGTCCTTCAGAAAATCTGGGACCTCGCATCTATTAGCCATTCAGGAAAATAAATTTTAAGCGGGAACATAACTCCTTTCATTGAAATAACCCTCTCCTCGGTTCAGTTGGAATACTCTGAGCTTATTTATTTAGGTTAAGCAAGTTGCTGCAGAATTTATCTCCTTCGAATTCTGGGTAAATGTCACTGCAGACCACAATTCTTCTGTAAAGCTCTCTCCGCGACACCAGGCCTGCTCTTAAATAATAGAAGACAGGATTTTAAGTTGCAGTGCGTAGATTTTATACACCAAAGGAGAAAAAAAAGCTGACAATGACATAATTTACCAGAATAAAGTTAAAAGATGTCCCAGCAATTCAGGCCATCTAAACATGGAGCATAATTATTTAGCCCAAGGAATTCATAGGGCTTATTCCCAGTCACAGCAGAAGGGTCATTTACTGAAAGGAATTGTTTATTGAATGAGGTCTACTCTCCTGTTTTAAGTAGAGGACTAATTTCACCTCTCCGTTATGGAACTAGTGTTTTTTTTTTTTTTTAAATATAGGCTGTGCATCGGTCTGCGTGTAGGTCTCTTACCATACTTATCCCAACCCCAGAATCTGAATGTATTGTTCCCATCCAATCCCATTCTGTATAAATCCTGATCCACCCTAAAACACCTTGGGCAAATTGTGTTGGGTCTCGACTGGTGTGACGCAGATGTCCACTAGTTGTAAAGGAAACAGCACGGCCCTTTCGACCGTCCGCGGGCACGTGGCCCAGTCTGCACTTTAGCCAGCTACCAGCCTGTCATCGCTGCGTTGGGCTCAGTGCTGTACATTCTCCTTCTGCCAGTCTGTAAACATCTCTAGTGGTGTGGAACATAGGCGCAAGATTAACTCCACAGTGACGACCCACTGGCAGGTGATGGCACCCACCTGCTAATTGCACCACATTCATTATTGTAACTCGCACAATTACGCCAAACAAGCCAACCTGCGAACTGAAAAGGGGGCTGGAAATTCCAAAAATAAAGTATAAAGGCTCCGGTGCAATGCATCAGGTCCAGGTGGCAGGGTTAACAGATCACATCAGCATATCTCCACTGCAGGCATTTCAGAATGCAGACAGGTATCTATTTGCACAGCATTAATGGAGTAAACAGCCAGTGCCAATACTTGATGATGTGTACACTTCAAAATGGAATGATTTAGCTAGATCTCTGTTGAGTTGCGTCACTGCAGCACCATATAGAATCCTGCAATTCACTCCACGCAGCATACTGGGGTCAGGGTTCCTCAGTCCAGTTCAGAACAGCTGTTGTTTTTGTTGAAAGGATAAAATCCAAAATCGGGATTTAAATGGAGAATTCAAGATTTGTTTTTTTTAAATCTTGTTAAGCAACAAAGAAATAACTGGAGTGAAACTTTTTTTTTCAGCCAGCATGAAGGTCACTAGTCTGACGATGTATTTACACAGGGAAAGCTCCGCTACACTTTGCTGAATAGTTATCCCTCCCCCAACTTATGTTCTCTCAAAGACAGAGTTGCATTTGAGGCTCCCCGGGTGTCGATCCCAATTCTGGTGCCTTAATCATCCTGAATGTGGGTGTTGTTGTGTTTCGTTGTGCTTTGACAAGATATCTTCCAAGGGCAACCACTGAGCCAATACGGCTAGAGGGACTGGTCTAAATCACTCGTGAGCCAAGTAATTAAATGGTACCGAATTCATGTTTGCAGCTGATGGCAAACCGGTGGCTAATAGGTTAATGAAGGTGCCGCGCAGTGAACAGCCATAGACCAGCGACTTCAGAGCCTGCTGGGTTCGTATTTTACTTTTCAGCTATCTGTGAATGACACGATGTGGCTGTAAGTGTGTGTGTGTGCATGTATGTGTGTGTCCGGTCCAATGTTCACTAAAGGCACGATCGAGGGCACAAGGAGAGAGTTCAAACAGGAGAACGTCAGACGTACAGCGCGATGAAGTTCTTGCAAAGTAAAACTCGGGGCAAAGCGACAATCCTATGCGTTGAGGGCATCGCCATGGAAACCCCCCCCAACCAATGTTCCCTGTAATTTTGTCTGGCACTGCATCAGCCCCTTCAAAAATTTGCACTGAAACGCTGGCAAGCCAGCAGCGTGGGGTCCCTGGAGTGCTGTGCAGCCGCACAGCTTACAGGGAACATCGTCTCCAACCCAACTTTACTCTACTCAATTGCCGATCTGTGCAGGGACTCCTCTCTCTCTCTCTTAGTCCCTCCCGTCCCCTCTCCTACTGCCATTACTTGCCCTTTGGCCAATGCTTAAAAGTATGGCGCAGGTGGTGATCTGGGAACAAGGCACCCACTTTAATAGCTTGTTCCCTGGTGGGAGAGGCAATGGAGATAAATGGGGTTAAATTACAAATGAAAAAAACCTTCAAAATTGGTACAAATAAAAGATTAGGTGCTCCTGACAAGTAAGCTAGTGCTAGAAGCAGGTTTTACATATTTATTAAACCAGACTATAATGCAAAGTCCTCACACAGAATCTTCCCCTCAATGACTCCGAAACTTCCCTCAGTGGCGAAAGTTCCACAAATAATCCCACACATGCTGGGTGGTAATTGATATCCAGCAGGGTGTCACGTAAACTATGTCCCCCCCCCCTCCTCTTGTCACTGGCTTCACCGCGAACCTAATACAAAGCCAGCGAAGCCAGTCAGCCTGGGGCGGGCCCTATTCAGCATCAGGTGCCATGACACTCAGCCCAGGTTCAGGAGGACACAACACAAATGTTTCCGCTCTGAGCCGCCAGGGAACGCAAACTCCAATGGCCAAGTCCTGCCTTTCACTGCGCTACTCAAACCGCTTTCCCTTTTAATTACTGGGAATGTTTCTCATTTCTTTGGCGTAGTGCGCAGTCACTTATTTATCGAGTTGCCGTAACAACCACTTTACTACTCTGAAGGGTAGGTGGGTGTTATCAGGAACCTTTACACTGTGCAAAGCCTGGCTTCCATGATGTGGCAGTTAAAAAGTCACAGGAGGGGAGTGGCAAGTTTTACATAAGTAATGGGAGCCCCTTAACTGCATCACTGCACCCACAATTCTGGTTCTGTGGTCAATGACTTTGTGAAGGTTTAGCCATGTCACAAAGACTTCAAGACAAGGACAGCTCACTCACTCCAAACAGTACAAGTTCAGAGAAACAAAAACATAGAAAACAGTGGGAAGAGAGCAACTAAAACAATACTTAAAACTGAATAAAGATTCCCTTTGTGTTCCATTCTAGAAGCACTCGCTGAGCTGGGTTACTGACTCTTGTCAAAGAAAACTGTCACAAAACAGGATTTGCTGTTACATGGTGATGGGCAACCATGGAAACGTTTTTGTCTTTCCGGTTCAAATAGGACAAGCGATATTAAAAATTTTGAATCGAAATCATAAAGAAACCCAGCGTCATGTAACGTTATATGTTGTAGGCAACATCGTCAACCATATTCACCAGTGGTGAACCCAAAATAGTGAAAAGACACCACATCCTACACTCTCACTACCACTAGAGGTCTCCACAGCTCTCTAATGCCATATTTACAAAGTACTTTTATTAACACCTAGTGGTGGAAAACAAACTGTACATGGGTCATTTTTTTTGTAACAAGAATATCCGTACCATACAACTAGCAATACTCTAACTTCTGTGGCCGCTATATCTATGTTTAAAAGAGAGTTGGCTGGAAATAGGGATTCTATGCCCATTACTTCAAATCAGCTATAAAATCAATGGGAGCCGAGACCACTGGCTAATTACCGCAGACACACACTACTATGTTTAATATGAATGACCTTATTATGCCCAATGACAGCAAAAGAACAACGTATATGTTAGCCGCACTGTGTATTTCGGGTATTGCCTAATGCTCGGACTGCTTTGCTATGGAACATACAGGATCCACTTCATAGGTAACCCTGTACTTCAAATATTGAAACAAATCAAGGTGCCTTTACTCAAACTCTCCAGGCAGGAGTGTTGCAGGATTCTATACGTAGCGCTGGTCAGATCCCAGTTTAAAGAGGTGGCGATGAGATGTTAAGGAGTTGGATCCAATCACGCCAGGGTGGCTTGCTTCTCCTCGGGTGTTTCCTCCAGCAGCTGAATGAGCAGTTCGTAGACAGGCTTGCAGACTTTGGCGTAGCCGATTTGGGTGAGGTGCAAGTAATCGAACAGGTCATGGTGGGAGATTGTGCCATCAGAATGCACAAACTCGGCGTCGACATTCAGGAACTGCATGTTGGGGAACTTCAGGAGGGACCTCTTCAAGAGCAGGTTTACCTGCGCATTCTTCTCACGCAAAGGATTGGGCTTCTCGCCACGAGGCAGCAGGCCCTGAGAGAGAGAGAGAAGCATCACAAGTAAAGCACAAGATGATCAACAGGAATTTTCCCCCATTTTAAGAAACATAGAAGATCGGAGCAGGAGTAGGCCATTCGGCCCCTCGAGCCTGCTCCGCCATTTAATGAGATCATGGCTGATCATCCAAATTCAGTACCCTGTCCCTGCTTTCTCCCCATATCCCTTGATCCCTTTAGCCTTAAGAAATATATCCAACTCCTTCTTGAATATATTTAATGAATTGCACTCAACTGCCTTCTGTGGCAGAGAATTCCACAGGTTCACCACTCTCTGGGTGAAGAAATTCCTCCTCATCTCTGTCCTAAATGGCTTACCCCTTATCCTTAGACTGTGACCCCTGGTTCTGGACTCCCCCGCCATCGGGAACATCCTTCCTGCATCTAGTCTGTCTAGTCCTGTTAGAATTTTATAAGTTTCAATGAGATCCCCTCTCATTCTTCTAAACTCCAGCGAGTATACGCCCAATCGACCCAATCTCTCCTGATACGTCATTCTTGCCATCCCAGGTATCAGCCTGGTGAATCTTCACTGCACTCCCTCCATGGCAAGAACATCCTTCCTCAGACAAGGCGACCAAAACTGCACACAATACTCAAGATGTGGTCTCACCAAGGCCCTGTACAACTGCAGCAAGGCATCCTTGCTCCTGTACTCGAATCCTCGCTATGAAGGCCAACATACCATTTGCCTTCTTAACCGCCTGCTGCACCTGCATGCTTACCTTCAGCGACTGGTGCACAAGGTCACCCAGGTCTCGTTGCACTTCCCCTTCTCCCAATCTATTGCCATTCAGATAATAATCCAGACAGACAATAAGACCAAGGCTCCCTCCTATATTTTTTACAAATTTTGTGCTGATCGAGGGTTGGGACGTTCATGCTAGGGAATGGCCCACCGAGTGCTGCCAGGTCAGAATTAGAGTAAAGCTCAGTCAATTCTACCTACGAGGAGGCTGAATTAATTCCCTGCTATGGGTTCATGGCTGCTAGGAACGGGATGGAGACGGCCCTCATTTTAGTGGTTTAAATCTCCGGTTTCTCTTTTTTGGATCTCTGTGTGCCACACAGCATCTCAGTCAAGAGAGCAGGCAACAAATTGCTCTCGGGCCTCAGCTGATGCTGTTCTGGAGCCAGCATGGCCCAGCCAAGATCGCATAAATGACTGTGGAGGACCCATACCCTTCAAGAGGCAATACACCGGCAGTCCTACAACATGTCACCACCCCATGTTTCTTATTTGATTCTCTGGACACTACAAGCCATTACCAAGCAGAGAGAACCGAAGATTAAACAGCTCCCGAGACACCTGCTCTATAACCAGCTGCCAGGAGATATATGACACTGATCCAAGGTGACTTACCTGCCTAGTTTCTCCAAGGCAGAAGTAGTCACTTTTTGCTCAGTGCCGTCCCCAGGTGATCAGGGAATTCACTTAATGAGGAAATACTATAGACACAAACTCAAGTCCTACCATTCTATTGGTTGGTTAACCAACAATTGTCCTGCCACCCTGTGGAGCAACCCCTTGATGGACCAACCCACTGTGGACCAACCCACTGTCCCATCACCCTGTGGAGCAACCCACTGATGGCCCAACCCCATGATGGACCAACCCACTGTCCCATCACCCTGTGGAGCAACCCCATGATGGACCAACCCACTGTCCCATCACCCTCTGGAGCAACCCCTTGATGGACCAACCCACTGTCCCATCACCCTGTGGACCAACCCATTGATGGACCAACCCACTGTCCCATCACCCTGTGGACCAACCCATTGATGGACCAACCCACTGTCCTATCACCCTGTGGACCAACCCATTGATGGACCAACCCACTGTCCCATCACCCTGTGGACCAACCCATTGATGGACCAACCCACTGTCCCATCACCCTGTGGACCAACCCATTGATGGACCAACCCACTGTCCCATCACCCTGTGGACCAACCCCTTGATGGACCAACCCACTGTCCTACCACCTTATGGAGCAAGACGGTATTATACCATCCCACTCTCGGAGAGGAAACTAGAAAATAAAAGACCGAGTTATTTACAGAAACAAAATAAGTAATGCACTCTTACCAGAACCACCACTTTGGCCTGAGGCTGTCGTGTGTTCACGAGCTGTACAATGGCCTCGATCCCACCGACTACTTCCTCAGCCGTGTGTTCATGATTATTGGTCCCCACCCAGAGAACAATTACCTGAAAGCAGTTTGGAATTTTACTAAATCCTCACATTCAATTTTGTTATTTTTAATGTATATTAAAATAATCTCACTAACCAAAAAGTCAAAGTTAATATCTATTAATTATTTCAATCTGATAGTTTAGCAGAGGAACAGCTCGAGTAATATAATTTGCATGGATAAATACATCTCAAAGGGATCTAAACTCGTCAATACAATTCCATGGCCATGTAGATGGTTTTGAATTGGTAGGAACCATTTCTCTCCCTCTACCTTGGGTTTGATGTTTTCCAGTTCTCCATTCTCGAGCCTCCATAAGACATGTCTTGTGGTATCTCCTCCAATCCCAAAGTTAAGTGCATGCAGTGGTGAGAACAGGTCCCTCCAGATCTGTCCAAACAAACAAACGAGATCGCACAGTTACTCTGCTAGCCTTCTGATCAACCCAGATCTACATCAGATTACACAAGATCACTCCAGAATAGGATTAAGCTCGACTTGATATGGTCTTCTATGAAATGAATGGGGTTGGATAGTTACAGATAAAAATAGGTGTTCAATGTTAAAATGATACCGATAGTAATCATTAGGGGTCTCCTTTGCTCATTGGACGAGAGGAAAGTAAGTTACTCCCAATGTTTTAACTTTGATGCTACATGTACATGCAAATGGAAATTTTGGAGTTAGTTTGGGAAAGGGTAAAATATACAAATACCCCACTGCCAGATCATTCTTCAGTAACTATGGAGAGAAATATTTCCTCTTGTTTAAAAATATAGCTTAATTCTCCCCCGTCCCCTGGTTCCACTTCACTCAGATCATGGTCACCATTTTCTACCAATCTCCATCTGTTGGATGGTGCATGAGAGAGTGGCCCAATGGAGGGATGTCAATGCAGAGAGAAGGAAACACTTTTTTTTTTGTACCTGGCATCAGCAGCAAACAATGCTGTTCAGGCACACCACAGGCAAAGAAAGATCCCTCTGCACCATCCAATAACTAAAGAACTTCTGGAAGTCTTAACCGCAAGGCCAGAACATCACTCCTGCTGCACCCATGTGGCACTTTATTTCTCATTCCTATGGTCTCTGAGCGAGTCTCTCAATCTAGTGGAAAAACTATTGGCAGCTCTGATCGGTGGTTAAGGAAATGGATTAAGATTGCCGAAACTCGAGGCACTTACAACTATCAAAGAAGATAGATTTTCATCCAATTAATTGGGGTTGGATTTCAGCCCAGGTCCCAGAAGTTAAAGAACAGTGTTCTAACCCTCTGAGTCACTCAGTCCCATAGGGATTTAAAAAAAAAATCTTTGGATTTGTGCCCAGCTGTTATGCCGGTCTAGTATATTAAGGATTAACATTTGCTTGAATGAGCAAACCTCTCCAGGCCCCTTTGAACAAGTACTCCTCCTTTTCGATAATTTCTAATGTATGGTCTAATCTATGGTCCGTTCCAATACAGTATATAGCCCCTTCTACTTACTTTGCTTAGACCTATCAAATTCGAAAAAGAAGCTTTTCCAAACAATATCATTTGTTTTTAGACTCATATCAAATTTCCAGCCTGAACATCTAGAATCCCTTGTCGAAGTAATGAGCATCTCCCCCCCCCAGATATCTGGCAATCTCTCTGATGAAATCACATTTCCAAGATAAAGTTACAACAACATGCCTGTGACACCGATGGACAGTAAGAAAGAGATGGAAGTGCACATCAACGCTGGCTTTGAACGCCGCATGGAATGGAGGTCACGATGGTCGTTGTGTGCAGCAGCACTTGTACAAGGGTTAGTCAGGAGCTCTATTCACATGTTGAGGACAGGCAAGTTCATCCTAGACCCTGATCATAACGGGAACGGTGGTGGTTATGTGGGGAGCAGCAAGGAGTGGTTATGTTACTGGACTAGTAATCCAGAGAACGCAAGTTCAATTCCCACCATGGTAGTTTGAGAATTTGAATTCAGTTTAAAAAAAATAAATAAATCTGGAAATAAAAAGCTGGCACCAGTAAAAATGCCCATGAATCTGTCGGATTGTTGTAAAAACCCAACTGGGTCACCAATGCCCTTTAGGAAATGTCCCGCCGCCGATACCCAGTCGTGACTCCAGTCCCACACCAAGGTGGTTGACTCTTAACTGCCCTCTGAAGTAGCCGAGCGAGGCACTCTATTGTACAACCCCCTTCTCAGGGGAACTCGGGATGGGCAACCAACGACGGCCTTGCCAGCGATGCCCACATCCCGAGAATTAAATGGAAGCAAAAAGACAGCGTCGCTGCCATTTGACCGGTAAAGGACATTGGAGAGCTCACTTACCTCATACTGCTGCAGAAGCTGCACCATGGAGTCCCCTACGAAAAGGACATCAGGCTCTTTGTCCTTGCAGTCCAAGACAAAGCGGCTGTGCTGCAAGTGTAAAAATCTCATTGAAACCTGTACTCTTCTGCTCAACATAGCATCAAAAAGATTTCGGATAAATGTACTGGACACTATAGGGCCACCTGCTTTTACTTCTTCAAAAATCGACAGTCATTCAACCTATCTGAGATCAGTTTTGGGAGATGTCATTTATATGGAGTGGGGTGGGGGTGGAAGGACACCTGCGCGCTCCAGAGAATCACTGGCTTTTGGAGAAAGGTATATTTTTTCCCTGTGTGTTGATTATTGACAAAAAAACCTCCTGGGCTTGGTCGAATCAATGCAGACATCACAAGATAGGTTAAGATGAAGAAGTCCCTTTATCCTGTCTGACCTCATCCTTCATATTACAACATCCAGCTGTTTCGTAAATTGATCGTGCTTCATTGAAACACATAAGTTTCTGAGGGGGATTGACAGGGTAGATGCCGAGAGGTTGTTTTCCCTGGCTGGGGAGTCCAGAACTAGAGGTCATCATCTCAGGATAAGGGGTCGGCCATTTATGACTGAGAGGAGGAGAAATTTCTTCACTCAAAGGGTTGGGAATCTTTGTAATTCTCTACCCCAATGGGCTGTGGATGCGGAGTCGTCGAGTATATTCAAGGCAGAGAGCGATAGATTTTTGGAATCTAGGGGAACCAAGGGATATGGGGATCGGGCAGGAAAGTGGAGTGGAGGTCGAAGATCAGCCATGTCCGCACCTTGAATAAAAATCATTTTATAGATTTATTAAAAAGCACCAAAGAGCGGCTCCTTGAACTTTAACCATGGAAAATCTTAAAAAGAAAACACCCCTTTTAGGATAGACGAGGATCAGTGGTGAAATAAATGGCCACAACAGGATGCAAAGGATTAGGGAGAGAACAGAGAAGGAATAATTGGTGGGACAGATAATTACAGATGTTACAAGTAAGCGAACATTATTTTGCATTTCAACACCATGAAGTTATGCATCTCAGATTATTCAAGGAGAGGAATTTTTCGTACCGTTAAAGTCTATGGTTTCAGACTAGCTTCTCAAACTCCCACACACTATGTCTTTATAAATCTCTGGATTACGGTTGGCGTTGAGGACATTTTTACCCTACATTTGTGTCCAAAGAAAACTGAATCAAGGCGAGCCACATTCATCTCACCTTAAACCCTCCGAGCTCAAGGGTGAAGGTATATTGTCCCGACTCACTGCAACACCCACTGCCAGGCAATGTTCCCGCTAAGCCCGGCCACGCAGTCACCTGCAGGGTCCCGTGCATTAGCCGCTCACCGGCTTTTCCATTGTAGATACCACGCACGTGCAAACATTTGAATGGGCCGCGCAGGAGGCAGCCTGGCTTACGGGGGACACTGATGTCAGGATAGAGGGTGGGTTTAAGCATCAACGCTCAATGGTGTCGGTGGTGCTGTGCCAAATCAGTAGAGTGCTATAATTTCTCACTTGGTGGGAAGGTTGGAGGGCGCAGCTTTGGCTTTTGCTCCTATATCTTTGGCTTTTCAACAAAAAAAAAATCTAAATTACTTTATTTTAAACATCTGCTGTGGTGTTCTGCTGCGTGTTGCTACTTGGGAGAGATTGACGAGGCTCAAAGTTCAAACCACCAGTGACGCACCTCCTGACCCCCCAAAGCCTTTCCACCATCTACAAGGCACAAGTCAGGAGTGTGATGGAATACTCTCCACTTGCCTGGATGAGTGCAGCTCCAACAACACTCAAGAAGCTCGACACCATCCAGGACAAAGCAGCCCGCTTGATTGACACCCCGTCCACCGCCTTAAACATTCACTCCCTCCACCACCGGCGCACCGTGGCTGCAGTGTGGACCATCTACAAGATGCACTGCAGCAACTCGCCGAGGCTTCTTCGACAGCACCTCCCAAATCCACAACCTCTTCCACCTAGAAGGACAAGGGGAGCAGGCGCATAGGAGCACCACCACCTCCAAGTCACACACCATCCTGACTTGGAAATATATCGCCGATCCTTCATCGTCGCTGGGTCAAAATCCTGTAACTCCCTCCCTAACAGCACTGTGGGAGCACCTTCACCACACGGACTGCAGCGGTTCAAAAAGGCGGCTCACCACCACCTTCTCGAGGGCAATAAATGCTGGCCTTAACGACGCCCACATCCCGCGAATGAACAAAAAAAAAAGCTTAGTTTGCAGATCTCAACTGTGCAAAGGTACTGAGCAGAGACTAGGCATGGTGGCATAGTGGTTAGCACTGTTGCCTCACAGCGCCAGGGACCCGGGTTCGAATCCGGCCTCGGGTGACTGTCTGTGTGGAGTTTGCACATTCTCCCCGTGTTTGCGTGGGTTTTCTCCGGGTGCTCCGGTTTCCTCCCACAGTCCAAAGATGTGCGGGTTAGGTTGATTGGCTGTGATAAATTGACCCTTAGTGTTAGGGGGGATTAAATACATGGGGTTACGGGGATCGGGTGGGATATGTGTCGGTGCAGGCTCGATGGGCCGAAATGGCCTCTATCTGCACTGTGGGGTTTCTGTGATCTCTCACCATAGGGAGGAGGGGGAAAA
Source organism: Somniosus microcephalus (assembly GCF_052327205.1). Taxonomy (NCBI): domain Eukaryota; kingdom Metazoa; phylum Chordata; class Chondrichthyes; order Squaliformes; family Somniosidae; genus Somniosus; species Somniosus microcephalus. The sequence continues at coordinate 14,146,391 of NC_141012.1, read as the reverse complement.
ATGGAAGAGAGTCAAAACAGGCGACTGTTACTCACCTCCGAGTGGATGGAGGCCTGGAAACAGAACAGTTGCAAGCGGTGCCTTACCCAGTGTTTTTTAAATTAGTCACGGTTTCTGTTTTGGATGCTGGGGGGGCGGGGATGAATTTAATACTACCAGAAATCCGGCAGTCCGAAGCATCTGAAAGGCTTCTTACTACTCATGCGTGGTGGGCAGTCCTGGCTTTGTCCAGGTACCAGCTGGTCATTCTTACCTGTGATTTCCAGCGATTGTCTCCCTGGACATCCTCTGCGCAGAGTGGGACCGCGGCGGAGTTGAAGTCCTCTTGGCTCATCGTTTCCCCCAGAGGTGGTTTCCAAAGATGAACGCCGGGAATAAAGTCGGGAGCAGCGGCTTGGGCCTGGAACCAGCACTCGAAGCCGGCCTGGTCTGCGATCCTCGGGTTAAAAACAGGTCTTGAAAAGGGACAAGAAATAAAATGACAAAAAAGCAACTTCCCGGCTTCAACATCGAATTCAACAACTTCAGATTGTAACCACCGCTCTCATTTTTCTCGGACAGCAGCCACTGGCAATGGTTCGGCTGTTGCCATTTATATAGAAACATAGAAGATAGGAGCAGGAGTAGGCCATTCAGCCCCTCGAGCCTGCTCCGCCATTCAATGCGATCATGGCTGATCATCCAAATTCAGTACCCTGTCCCTGCTTTCTCCCCATACCCCTTGATCCCTTTAGCCTTAAGAAATATATCCAACTCCTTCTTGAATATATTTAATGAATACTGCCTTCTGTGGTAGAGAATTCCACAGGTTCACCACACTCGGTGAAGAAATTCCTCCTCATTTCTGTCCTAAATGGCTTACCCCTTATCCTTAGACTGTGACCCCTGGTTCTGTCAAATTACACCTCCTCTGGACCATAGAAACATAGAAATATGGGAGCAGGCCCTTCGAGCCTGCTCCGCCATTCAATATGATCATGGCTGATCCTCTATCTCAATACCATATTCCCGCTCTCTCCCCATACCCCTTGATGCCTTTTGTGTCTAGAAATCTATCTATCTCCTTCTTAAATATATTCAGTGACTTGGCCTCCACAGCCTTCTGTGGTAGAGAATTCCACAGGTTCACCACCCTCTGAGTGAAGAGATTTCTCCTCATCTCAGTCCTAAATGTCCTACCCCGTATCCCGAGACCAATCTTTAGTTTCTTTGGTGTCTCATTACCATTCCCCCCCCCTTTTGTCTCGCACCATCATCCCTTTTGTCATTTAATCCCACCTGCCCTCCACCCTATCACAGATCTTCTCCCTTTGTTCTTTCATTCCCCCCCTCCCCTTTTTCCTGCCTCTGTACTTGCTTATAAACTGTTAAATCTCTAACTTCTTCCAGTTCTGACGAAAGCTCATCGACCTGAAACGTTAACTCAGTTTTTCTCTCTCAACGGATGCTGCCTGACCTGCTGAGTATTTCCAGCATTTTCTGTTTTCATTTCAGATTCCCAGCATCCGCAGTATTTTGATTTTGTATGTGCCATCTTGTTAAACGCTTGGGATCATCAGCAAATTCCAAAATTGTGCTTTACCGAAGTGCAGGTCATTTATATATACACCGGAGAGGAAAAGCACTGACCCCCTGGGCTGCGACACTTCCAGCCCTTCAGTCAGAGCAGTGCCCGTTTGCCCTAACTCTTGGTCAACTAACTTTCTAACCACCCTGCTACACTTCCGCTAGATACCACATTCCAGAAATGTTCTAACAAGCCTTTTGTGAAAGACCTCATCAATTGCCTTCTAAAAATCATTAAAAAATAAAATCACATTTCCAAAAGGCCATCATTAGAGAAGTTCAACTTAGCAGGGAGATCCTCTCTGGTACCTTGCAGTTGACACCTGCAACACGGCTACCAATTATCACGCCTCCTTGTACTTTTATTGAACAGCATCGGACACTAGGACCCCGGGGAAGCTCCGGCAGATTTACTGTCATTGGCAGTCGGCCTCAGTCAAAGCCTCAGATTTTCCTGCCGGAACGAGCAATAAATTCCGGCCAGAAGTCAAGGTGCAGCAAAGAGGGAAAAATGAAAACGAGGGATACAGGAGGTGGAGGATATTTGGGGGGGGGGGGGGGGGGGGGGGAGAAATGACAAAGAATAATTGAAGAGAATATATGGAGTGGTGGGAGGAGAAAAAAAAACCCAAAAAAGGTGAAACCAGTCAAAAGAAAGGCACTCACAGTCCCTCCTCCACCCCTCCACCATGATGCACATTATTTGTGCGTTATTTGTACACACTGGTTGACCTGACTGATCAGTCAAATTCAGGTACTCTCTGCCAGCCTAATGCACTGCCTGGAAAAGCCAGAACTCCAGCACTGGGGAAAAACAGCGGCCATAAATCACCGAGGTGGGTGTGCGCTCGCTGCTGCACTGCAGTGCTGAAAGGTGTCAAGAGGCAGAGCACAAAAATACAACCAGCCGCCGAGCTGTTTAAGTGTCTCGGTCAGCGGGTCAGGGTGGCAGCATTTGCACAAGTGCGCTGGCACATCTCCGAGGGACAGACAACCGATGAGAGACAGCGGGGCAGGTCAAACCGCGGCTTGGAGAGACACACCAATGACTGCGAACATCACAACACGACGGCCGCATCCTTCAGCAAGCCTGCTGTCGAGACTTTAAAGCAGGAATTCTTACGCTTCCCCTGTCCGTCAACAAATCAGTCCTTAAGTTTTTTTTAAAAATCCTTGTTAAACAGCTAGCTGCCATTTTGCACATTCCTCAATTTTAACAAATCTAAATACTGTTTGAGAGAAGCAGCACACAAACCGCGACCAAAAATATATATTATGCCATGTTAAATCCTGCACTCGAAACAAGGATTAGAGGGGAGTTGAGGAGAACTGCTTTCACCCAGAGGGTGGTGGGGGTCTGGAACTCACTGCCTGAAAGGGTGTTAGAGGCAGAAACCCTCATCGCATTTAAAAAGTACTTGGATGTGCACTTGAAGTGCCGTAACCTACAGGGCTACGGACCAAGAGCTAGAAAGTGGGATTAGGCTGGAGAGCTCTTTTTCGGCCGGCACAGACACGATGGGCCGAATGGCCTCCTTCTGTGCCGTAAATTTCTATGAAATGTCTGCCTTCATTACAGATTGTAACTTCTATTGCAGCGATTGACAAGCCGCCACAATGTTCTGTGTTGACACTAAGCTTATTTAAAGTTTTGGTACCAATTGACTATTCGCACTTACGCTAATGAACTTTAATAATGATGATGTTGGTGCGAATGTTGTTGCTGGGAAATAAGATACGCCCATTTTAGGTACCTGGGGGGGGGGGGGGGGGGGGGGGTGTCAGCGTCATAGATTCCCTGGTCAGCTACATGAATAAACACGGAGTAAAATTCTACTCTGCCCCAACAATGTGTCCGGCTCAGCACAGAGCTTACTGCACCCGGGGTTGTGACCTCTGGAGTGAGATTGCCAAATTAGGGGCGGTTTTGTTCTGTGGGCTCGTGGTCACCAGAACTGGCCGCCTGAAAAAGAAAAAGAGAGAGGCTTGCATTTCTGTAGCGCCTTTCATGACCACTGGATGTCCCAAAGCGCTTTACAGCCAATGAAGTACTTTTAAAATGTAGTCACTGTTGTAATGTAGGAAAGGCAGCAGCCAATTTGCGCACAGCAAGCTCCCACAAACAGCAATGTGAATGACCAGATAATCTGTTTTAGTGACGTTCCTTCAGGGATAAATATTGGCCCCAGGACACCGGGGAGAACTCCCCTGCTTTTCTTTGACTAGTGCCACGGGATCTTTTACGTTCACCCGAGAGGGCAGACGGGACCTCGGTTTAACGTCTCATCCGAAAGACGGCACCTCCGACAGGGCAGCGCTCCCTCAGCACTGACTCAGAGGCGAGAGTGCTACCCACTGAGCCACGGCTGGACAGCCATGAGACTGCCTAAACCCATTTCACACGGGGCCCTTACAGCCAGAAGGCGAAGGGAACCTCCATCCCACCAGTCCCGGCTAGATTGGACCCCAGATCGCCGCTAGATTGGAACCCAGATCGCTGCTAGATTGGAACCCAGATCGCCGAGGTGAAAGACCAGCGCCAGACCCATTGCAGCATAGAGACCAGTCTGTTTCTTGTGCGCTACCCTGAATTCATCGCCTGAAATTGCTCTTCCCACCACTAGGGACAGTGCTGCAGCCACCAGTATTTCACCCACACCTCAAAATGCCCAAGTTTAGAAAGACAAAAATCTGTCTTGTTGTGTTCATCACAAGTTCAAGTGGACAATTTCACACATCCACCAATGTGTTTTTAGCAAAGTCCTAGTGCCAACTGTGCAGCTGATGCCTTATCAACACACTGAAAGCTGCATTGAAGCACCCCACGAAGAAGGTAGTTTATGGCTGAACGACATTCTGCACTGAATTTAAAGCTCTCCTAATAAAAGCTTCATTTTATACAGATATCAGCAGGGTGCTCAGTCTTGTAACCGCATCTTGCTTTCGTCTGACAATTGACATACTGTTGAAACAATACACTCATTCTTGGGCTACTTAACCCACAGGAATGACTGAAACATTACACCAGACAGGCGGGCGAATTGCAACAGAGCGATAGGACGAGGGAAGCAAGTCAGCACAAGTAGCTCCCTCAGTGAGTTTACACCGTGGCACAGCTACCTGGAGACGTCACCTCCTTACAAACAGAAGAGGAAAAAAAGAGATTAAAAGAAAAGGGAGGCGCATGGCTCTCGGACACCTCCTAGTGGGCAGTTCCAGCACAGCATGCGTCTCCCCCACCACCCGCCCCAACCCATGGCTTCCCTGGCAGCAACATGAAAAATTGGGAACTGGACGACAGCGGGTGACACAGACTGTACTACTGCACGAGAGAAAACGGGGAAAAATAGTTACATTAAAAAAGACTCAGGTTAGGGGGTCGTGAACGAGCTGCTAGGAGGTGCTGTGAGGGGTGACTCCACACAATGTTGTAAGTGCCACACATACTCACACGCTCAGCACCTCCCTCCTGGTGGCATCTCCATAGCTTCCAATCCATTATAGAGGAAATCAGGAGCTTGAATCTCATCTTCTCTCAGCCCAAGTACTTTATAAGATGCTGATTACATACTTTATAAATGTATAATAATCATTGGAAGATTCTCCGCATCCCCACAAATGTTTCACTAAACATTTCACTAAAATTGGGCCATGGTAATGACAACAGGCTCTGGTTGGTGCCTTTTACAGAGCATGGAGTCTCAATCTTCAAGAGCTAGAAGACATTGAGAGGGGCAATTTATTGCAAGGGGGTTGGAATATAAGAGTAAGGAAGTCACAGAATCACTGAAATTTACAGCACAGGAGGCCGCCATTCGGCCCATCTTGTCCGTGCTGGCTGATAGAGCTATCTAGCCTAATCCCACTTTCCAGCTCTTGTTCCGTAGCCCTGCAGGTTACGGCACTTCAAGTGCATATCCAAGTACTTTTTAAATGTGATAAGGGTTTCTGCCTCTACCACCCTTTCAGGCAGTGAGTTCCAGACCCCCACCACCCTCTGGGTGAAAAGAATTCTCTTCAAATCCCCGCTCAACCTCTGACCAATTACTTTAAATCGATGCCCCCTGGTTATTGACCTCTCTGCTCAGGGAAATAGGTCCTTCCTATCCACTTTATCTAGGCCCCTCATAATTTTATACACCTCAATTAAGTCTCCCCTCAGCCTTCTCTGGTCCAAAGAAAACAACCCCAGCCTATCCAATCTTTCCTCATAGCTAAAATTCCTCAGCCCAGGCAACATCCTCGTAAATCTCCTCTGCATCCCCTCTAGTGCAAGCACATCCTTCCTGTAATGTGGTGACCAGAACTGTACGCAGTATTCTAGCTGTGGCCTAACTAGTGTTTTATACATTTCGAGCATAACCGCCCTGCTCTTATATTCTATGCCTCGGCTAATAAAGGCAAGCATTCCGTATGCCTTCTCAACCACCTTATCTCCCTGTCCTGCTACCTTCAGGGATCTGTGGATGTGCACTCCAAGGTCCCTCTGATCATCTACACTACTCAGTGTCCTACCATTTAATGTGTATTCCCTTTCCTTGTTAGCCCTCCCCAAATGCATTACCTCACACTTCTCCAGATTGAATTCCATTTGCCACTGTTCTGCCCACCTGACCAGTCCATTGATATCTTCCTGCAGTCTGCAGCTTTCTTCTTCATGATCAACCACACATGGCCAATTTTTGTATCATCTGCAAACTTCTTAATCATACTTCCTACATTCAAGTCCAAATCATTGATATATACCACAAAAAGCAAAGGACCCAGTACTGAGCCCTGCTGAACCCCACTGGAAACAGCCTTCCAATCACAAAAACACCCTTCGATGATTACCCTTTGTTTCCTGCCTTTGAGCCAATTTTGGATCTAACTTGCCACTTTGCCTTGGATCCCATGGGCTTTTACTTTCATGACCAGTCTGCCATGCCGGACCTTATCAAAAGATTTGCTAAAATCCGTATAGACTACATCAAACACACTACCCTCAGTCTTACTATAATTGCACAGGGCTTTGGTGAGACCACACCTGGAGTACTGTGCATAGTATTGATCTCCTTATTTGAGGAAGGACATACATGTCTTAGAGGCGGTGCAACGAAGGTTCACTAGATTGATCCTTGGGATGAGAGGGTTGTCCTACGAGGGGAGCTCGAGTAGAATGGGCCTATACTCTCTGGGAGTTTAGAAGAATTAAGAGGTGATCTCATTGAAACATACACGATTCTGAGGAGGATTGGCAGGTTGTTTCCCCTGGCTGGAGAGTCTAGAACCAGGGGGTCACAATCTCAGGATAAGGGGTCGGCCATTTAGGACTGAGATGAGGAGGAATTTCTTCACTAAGAGGGTTGTGAAACTTTGACATTCTCTACCCCAAAGGGCTGTGGATGCTGAGTTGTTGAGTATATTCAAGGCTGAGATCGATATATTTTTAGACTCTAGGGGAATCAAGGGATATGGGGATTGGGCGTGAAAGTGGAGTCGAGGTCGAAGAGCAGCCGTGATCTTACTGAATGGCGAAGCAGGCTCGAAGGGGCGTATAAGAACATAAGAAATAGAAGCAGGAGTAGGTCATTTGGCCCTTCGAGCCAGTTCCGCCATTCAATAATATTCATGGCTGGCCTCATCTCCACTTTCCCACACTATCCCCATAATATTCAAAAATCTATCGATCTCTGTCTTGAATATACGACTGAGCCTCCACAGTCTTCTGGGGTAGAGAATTCCAAAGATTCATCAACGTCTGAGTGAAGAAATTTCTCCTCATCTCAGCCCTAAATGGCCGACCCCTTATTCTGAGACTGTGACCCCTAGTTCTAGACTCTCCAGCCAGGGGAAACATCCTCCCTGCATCTACCCTGTCAAGCTCCAAGAATTTTGAATGTTTCAATGAGATCCCCTCTCATTCTTCTAAAACCTAGAGAATATAGGCCTAGTCTACTCAATCTCCCCTCATAGGACAATCCCCCCATCCCAGGAATCAGTCTGGTGAACCTTCGCTGCACTCCCTCTATGGCAAGTATATCCTTCCTTAGGTAAGGAGACCAAAACTGTACACAGTACTCCAGGTGTGGTCTCACCAGGGCCCTATATAATTGCAGTAAGACGTCTTTACTCTTATACTCAAATCCTCTTGCAATAAAGGCCACCATACCATTTGCTTTCCTCTTGCTTGCTGTACCTGCATGTTAACATTCAGTGATTCTTGTACAAGGACACCCAGGTCCCTCTGAACACCAACATTTCCCAATCTCTCACCATTTAAAAAATACTCTGCTTGGCTATTTTTCTTACCAAAATGGATAACTTCACATTTCTCCACATTATATTCCATGTGCCATGTTCTTGCCCACTCACTTAGCTTGTCTATATCCCCTTGAAGCCTCCTTGCATCCTCCTCACAACTTATATTCCCACCCAGCTTTGTATCATCAGCAAATGTGGATATATTACATTTGGTCCCCTCATCCAAATCATTGATGTAAATTGTGAATAGTTGAGGCCCAAGCACTGATCCTTGCGGTACCCCACTAGTTTCAGCCTGCCAACCCGAAAATGACCCGTTTATTCCAACTCTCTGTTTTCTGTCTGTTTACCAATCCTCAATCCATGCTAGTATATTACCCCCAATCCCATGAGCACTAATTTGTTTAATAACCTCTTGTGTGGCACCTTATCGAATGCCTTCTGAAAATCCAAATACACCACATCCCCTAGTTCCCCCTTATCTATTCTGCTAGTTACAACCTCAAAAACCTCTAACAGATTAATTCAACACGATTTCCCTTTCATAAATCCATGTTGAATCTGCCCAATCCTATTATTATTTTCTAAGTGCCCTGTTACCACATCCTTAATAATAGATTCTAGCATTTTCCCCACTACTGATGTCAGGCTAACTGGTCTGTAGTTCCCCGTTTTCTCTCTCCCTCCTTTTTTAAATAGTGGGGTTACATTTGCTACCTTCTGATCTGCAGGAACCGTTCTAGAATCAATGGAATTTTGGAAAATGACAACCAATGCATCCACTATCTCTATAGCCACCTCTTTCAAAACCCTAGGATGCAGGCCATTATGTCAAGGAGATTTATCGGCTTTCAGTCCCATTAATTTCTTCAGTATAATTTTTTTACTAATACTAATTTCTTTCAGTTCCTCATTCTTGCTAGAGCTTTGGTTCTCCACTATTTCCGGCAAGTTTTTTGTGTCTTCCATGAAGACAGACACAAAGTTTTTGTTTAATTTCTCAGCCATTTCCTTATTCCCCATTATCATTTCTCCTGTCTCAGCCTATGAGGGACCCACATTTAGTTTTGCTAATCTTTTCCTTTTTACATACCTATTAGAAGCTTTTACAGCCTGTTTTTATGTTTCTCGCTAGTTTACTCTCTAGTTTCAGATTTAACTAAATCACTTTCAAACTCAATATAAAATTCTATCATATTATGGTCACTCTTCCCTAAAGGCACCTTTACTATAGGGTTATTAATTAACCCTTTCTCATTGCACAATACTAGATCTAAAATAGCCTGTTCCCTAGTTGGTCCCTCAACATACTGATCTAGAAAACTATCTTGCAAACATTCCATGAATTTGTCCTCCACACTATTACTGCAAATTTGGTTTGCCCAGTCTAGATGTAGATTAAAGTTCCCCATGATTACTGTATTACCCTTGTTACATGTGCCTCTAATTTCCTGATTTATACTCTGCCCTACATTACACTACTGTTTGGGGGCCTATAAACCACTCCCACCAATATTTTCTGCCCCTTGCTGCTTCTTAGCTCCACCCAAACTGATTCTACTTCTTGATTTTCGGAGCTAAGATCCTTTCTCGCTCATGTCTTTATCCCATCCTTTACTATCAGGGCTACCCCTCCTCCTTTTCCATTTTGCCTATCTCTTCTAAAAAAAAGTTAACTATCCGGGAATATTTAGTCCCCAACTGTGGCCACTTTGCAACCACGTCTCTGTTATGGCTATTAGATGAAACCTGTTAATTTCTATCTGCACTATTAATTCATCTATTTTGTCGCAAATGCTTTGCGCATTCAGATATAGTGCCTTTAGTTTTGACATATCTATTTTTACCCTGTCACCTTAGTCACTGATGCCCTATTACCTTTGTTGCTCTCTCTGTCTCTTCCTGACCCACTCTGCTTATTTTTACCCAAAACTCTGCTCTAGAGCCTTGACATTTCTCTCACAGCCCTTATGCCCTGTTCTTTTTTAGTTTTTATAACCTCTTTGTTTATCGATAGCATTCTTAAACATGAAGTAGCTTACCTTTTGTAATGCTATTTCTATATACATTCTGCAACTTTGCAACTCCTTTTAAAAAATATCCCATTGGTTTCAGCCTTGTTCAATAGTGGCGCCCTTGCCTCTGAGTCAGAAGATCACGAGCTCACTAGAGGACACGAGCACATAATCTAGGCTGACACTCCAGTGCAGTACTGAGGGAGTGCTGCACTGTCGGCGGTGCCGTCTTTTAAATGAGACGTTATACTGAGGCCCCGTCTGCCCTCTCAGATGGCCATAAAAGATCCCACGGCCACTATTCAAAGACGAGCAGAGGAGTTATCCCCAGTGTCCTCGCCAACATTTTTCCCTCAACCAACACTTCTAAGAATAGATTATCTGATCATTCATCTCAGTTGCTGTTTGCGGGACCTTGCTGTGCGCAAACTGGCTGCTGCTTTTCCCTACACTTCAAGAGTAATCCATTGGCTGTAAAGCACTTTGGGACGTCCTGAGGATGTGAAAGGTGCTATGAAAATGCAAGTTCCTGCTTCTTTCTTTCTTTCTTTCTTTCTTTCTATCTCCCTCCTTTGTAGCATCACAAAGGAAAGGTAAAGGAACCTGGGCCCTGTAAATAGAGGCAGAGTACAAAAGCAAGGAAATTATGCTAAACCTTTTAAATCACTGGTTAGGCCTCAGCTGGAGCATTGTGTTCAATTTTGGGCACCACATTTTAGGAAGGATGTCAAGGCCTTAGAGAGGGTGTGGAGGAGATTTACGAGAGTGGTACCAGGGATGAGGGACTTCAGTTATGTGGAGACTGGAGAAGCTGGTGTTGTTCCCCTTAGAGCAGAGAATGTTATGGGGAGATGTAATGGGATGTTCAAAATTATGAAGGGAGATAGGTACCCAGAATTCTACTCTGCTCTCGAGCCTCGACATTTCTCTCGCTGCTTTTAAATTTACTCTTTCCTGAATCCTCCCACCGCCACCCCCCCCCCTTCATTAGTTTAAAGCCCTGTCAACTGCCCTAGTTATTCGGTTCACAAGGACACTGGTCCCAGCCCGGTTTAAGTGGAGCCCGTCCCAACGGAACAGCTCCCTCTTTCCCCAGTACTGGTGCCAGTGCCCCATGAACTGAAACCCCTTCCTCCCACACCACTCTTTCAGCCACGCATTTAAACCTCTAATCTGTTTGTCCCTATGTCAATAACCCAGAGATTATTTGAGGTTTTGCTTTTTAATTTGGATCCTAGCTCCTCAAACTCCCTCAGCAGAACCTCATTCCTAGTTCTACCTGTGTCGTTGGTACCTACGTGGACCACGACAACTGGATCCACGCTAGACTGCATCATCTCGCAAACCCTCCCTCGCTGCAGCACCTGCACTGATGCACGTCTCGATACTGCTACCAAGGAATTAAAATTAAAATGCTTTACTGAAAAAAGTTACCATCTGTCCACTTGCATTAACAAACAAATTCATGCACGCTTATGCTTGCACAGTCTTGAACAAGAAGTGAGATGTGTGTTGCTGTGATTCTTACAATTCACTTTCAGGAAAAATATTAAATACGCTGGACATACCAACATCACACTTGGGAGCACTTGGCACAGTTCTGGTCTCCAAAAAAAGATAGAGAGGCACTGGAGGAGGTGCAAAAAAGATTGACAAGGATGATACCAGAACTGAGCGGTTACAACCAATGTTCCCTTTAAGCGGCGCGGCAGCACGGCGCTCCAGGGAATCCACGCGGCGCTCCAGGGAATCCACGCGGCCAGCGTTTTGATGCAAAAACTGCGCTTGCGTGGTATTTTTAATGGGCTGTGCGGCACCAAAAAAAATTACAGGGAACATTGGTTACCACTATCGGGAAAGACATAACAGGCCTCTCTGGAAAAGAGAAGGCAGAGGGGTGACCTAATCTTTAAAATTATGAAGGGGTTTGATAGGACAGATGTAGAGAAGATGCTTCCACTTGTTTGGGGGGGGGGGGGGGGGGAAAAGAGAGAGTCCAAAACTAGGGGTCATAAATACAAGATAGGCACTAATAAATCCAATAAGGAATTCAGGAGAAACTTCTTTACCCAGAGAGGGATTAGAATGTGGAACTCACCACCACAGGGAGTAATTGAGGCGAATAGTACAGATGTACTTATCAGGAAGCTAGATAAACACATGAGGGAGGCAGGAGTAGAAGGTTATGTTGATGGGGTGAGATGAAGAGGGGTGGGAGGAGGCTCATGTGGAGCATAAACACCGGCACGGACCAGTTGGGCCGAATGGCCTGTTTCTGTGCTGTAAATTATACTAAACACCCGATTTTTCCCAATTCAGTCAGTCACTCACACACCTAAGAATAGAAATTATTAAGAGATATAGGGGGTCATTTTCAGCTCCATCGTTTAGGGGGTCGACTGGCAGAGTTGACTGCTATCACGTATACAACCTGCCCAATTCTCAGTTCCGTTGAAAGTGACAATAGGTCGTGTTCTATAAAGGGCGGACGATCCACACCATCGGTTTACTGCACAGAGAGTGAAGCTGAAAACTACTCGGGTGATCTCCATCCTCACTGCGTTGAAATGAAGACGCCTCAGACAGCCTCTTCCTCCAACGCCTTCTCTCTCTCTCAGGACCTCAAACCCATGGACTACCCTGCCTCCCTCAGTCCTTCCACATACAGTCTTCAGGACTTCTCAAAACCAAGGTTGGCATCATCCAATCGCCACTCCCTGATTCATTTGGGTTTTCTCTCGGACTCTCTCTCTCTCTTCGACCTTGGTGCGGCCCTGCACTGTGGGTCGTGGGCCTTCTCGTGGGCTCTCAATTAAAAACTAAACCAGATGACGGAGAGTTGTCAGCATCCCTGCACAAGCGTGATAGACAATCTGAATGTCCTAGTCTCTAGCGGGACATTCAGTTTATTCTACAGGAATTAATCATCCCTAGAATCAAACCAAGGCCTTTACAAGAAGGACCTCTCTTTTATCTTTACCCCATTCAAGAATTAAGTTAGAAAGAACTGCTACTCCTATATTTTTTTCAGCCCATTATTCTTGATTTTTATGAAAATTTTACTTATACAATTAATGTTCCTGATCTCTAGAGAACTGCCTTAGGGAAGTTGCTGTGCCTGCCAATGCATAGAAGCTGAGTCGAGTTGAAATGACACAGATTGCTGAATTACCCCAGGGTTAATGATGATCTGTGTTGATGTTAATCCAGCTCTGTCACTCTTATCGGGCTCACCAGGCCCCTCCTGATGATGCCACTGTTTAAATAAAATACAGAAAGAGAATAAAAATTACAGTCACTAGGAAAGAGTTTCATATTTAATTGGAGTCTTAATGGTGAAACAAATGGTTTAAATTTCACGAGCACCCATCCACATTAACAGTACCAGCGAGCACATTATCCAGTCTTACATTAAATTTCACCAGACCGTGAAACAGGTAGCTTAAATATAAACTATTCACAAATAACAAAAAGTAATAATACAGAAACATAAAAACTTACATCATTTTGAACTTTCACAGTGACCTATAAAATTAATCTTTTTTTATTTAAAATTCTCATCCTGGTTTTCAAATCCCTCCATGGCCTTGCTCCTCCCTCTCTCTGTAATCTCCCGCGAGATATCTGCGCTCCTCCAATTCTGGCCTCTTGAGCATCCCCGATTTTAATCGCTCCACCATTGGCGGCCGTGCCTTCAGCTGCCTGGGCCCTAAGCTCTGGAATTCCCTCCCTAAACCTCTTTCCTCATTTAAGACGCTCCTTAAAACCTACCTCTCCAAGCTTTTGGTCATCTGCCCTAATATCTCCTGGTGTGGCGCGGTGTCACATTTTGTTTTACAACACTCCTGCGAAGCGCCTTGGGATGTTTTACTACATTAAAAGGCGCTACATAAATACAAGTCGGCCTCATAAACATAAAGAATGTTAGCGCTAGGGAATGTAACCAGTTAGAATCAATATCAAGCAAGCTCTGATCAGGTACAGCACAGATAAGTGCTAAGTAAAGTTCCCTCTACTCTGGCCCAACAATATGCCCAAGATCCAACCTCATGACTGAACCAGTGTGGCATTTTCCAATTTCCCACATTTACCATGCAGTGGCCACTCTTGAACAAGGTAGATTATTTTCCAAATATATATACACACACACATTTCCAGCAATCTCCATTTCAGAATTAAAAACTAAGGCTTTCTCCCCACAGCAAATAATAAGAACCCCAAACACAAAACGTGCTATTACGGTGGCTGCTCCTTTGCTGGCTGTACCTGCAGACATGTTGCAATGCATTCTTTTCATCCAGAAATCACATTTTTATTTCTGAAATGGCTTGGCTCAGAAACCAGCCACAGATCACTGTCTGCACTAAAAGCAGGGAGGCTGCTGCAGAAATGTCGGCAGGTTTGCACAGTTGTTCTTTTTTTGAATTTTTTTTTAAAACCCTCTTACAATGCCACAAGAATTGGAATGTGCATCCTGTATTTACAGGCCATCAGCAGCAGGTATTGCAAAGACACATTTAGGAAAGGTGGTGGGAGGAGAAAAAGCCCTGCAGAATCACAGATGCATGGATAGATACCTGCACTGGGGGAGTTGCAAAGGCTGGTCCCCTCTGTGTCCACTCCAATCTCCTATTTTCCTGGGTTTTTTCCTGCTCTTGCAACCAATCTCCCTGCAACTACAGCATTCCACCAACTTCCGCCTGCTCCTGCCAATCAACCAGCAGAAGTCCCACCCCCTTCCCTCTCTCCCTATTGGCTGCACGCTCCCCCCAAACCACACATTCACCAATCAGCTCGCCAGTTGCATTGCATTCTAATGCCTGGTTGGCCCAGGGAGCTGTCAATCACAGCAGGACCAGTCAATATCATCAGCAACTGGACACTTTTTTTTTGTCTTGTTTCAGGAAAGCAGAGGGTTTATTTTTTTTTGCAACCGGCTTTTACTGGCTGCTGTGTTCAGCTGTGATGTGCATCATGTGAATTGTAAATTTGGAAGTTATATCTAAATAAGAGCTTACTTTGTGAAAGTTCCCCCTCCTCTCCCCTTTGCTCAGTGGTATTGCCCAAGACCTTTGCACATGTCCTTGTGCCCTCTGGCGGTGGTCCTGTGCATTGAGTCCATTCCTCAGTGACAGTGACTAGTGCTTGGGGAAGGGCAATGAGCCAACACCACTGGTTGCAACCAGAGCCTTTAAAAATCTCCGTCATTTTTGTTTAAAAATGCATTTTTTGCAAATAAAATGCAGATTTACCTGCTTCATAGAAGATAGGAGCAGGAGTAGGCCATTCGGCCCCTCGAGCCTGCTCCACCATTCAATGAGATCATGGCTGATCATCCAAATTCAGTACCCGGTCCCTGCTTTCTCCCCATACCCCTTCATCCCTTTAGCCTTAAGAAATATATCCAACTCCTTCTTGAATATATTTAATGAATTGGCCTCTACTGCCTTCTGTGGTAGAGAATTCCACAGGTTCACCACTCTCTGAGTGAAGAAATTCCTCCTCATCTCAGTCCTAAATGGTTTACCCCTTATCCTTAGACTGTGACCCCTGGTTCTGGACTCCCCCGCCATCGGGAACATCCTTCCTGCAACTGTCCGGTGGTCGTGAAAGATGCTATAGAAATGCAGGTCTTTTTCTTTTTCTAATGGAAAAAGACAAAGTAACATTGTGAGCGATTTTAATTGCTCTGTCATTGGCGGCCGTGCCTTCTGCTGCCTAAGCTCTGGAATTCCCTCCCTAAACCTCTTGGCCTCTTCTTTAAAACACTCATTAAAACCAATCTCTTTGCCCAAGCTTTTGGTCACCTGTCCTAATAGCTACTTATGTGGCTCGGTGTCAAATTTTGTTTGATAATTGGGATGGTTTACTACATTAAAGGCGCTATATAAATACAAGGTGTTGTTGTAGGACCTTTCATCAGAATCCAGAGTTCTCATGAAGCCAAATGACCCCAACATGTTCGTTCAATTCCTTCCGCCCCTCCTAACCACCCCCCCCTCCTGTCGCTGCACCTGCTTAATATCTGTTACACCTCCAGCTTTTTCCAGTTCTGATGAAGGGTCCCAGACCTGAAACGTTAACTCTGTTTCTCTTTCCACGGATGCTGCCTGGCCTGCTGAGTATTTCCAGCATTTTCTGTTGTTATTTCAGATTTCCAGCATCCGCAGTATTTTGCTATTATACCAACATTTCCGTTTGTTTAAATGGGTTTCTCATGCTTTGTGATCATACATAATCCTGCATTTCTTCAATCTTGACCAGCCTGTTGTAGGACGTCTCTCTAGTCTCAGCAGAAGTGATGGTGACTTAACCTGGTTTCAAAAGAAGTGATACACCTCAATCGATCTATAATGCATATATATTGTCCTAAGCTCTGGAATTCCCTCGCTAAACCTCTCCGCCTCTCTCCCTCTCTTTCCTCCTTTAAGACACTCCTTAAAACCTAACTCTTTAACCAAGCTGCCCTAATTTCTCCTTATGTGGCTCAGTGTCAAACTTTGATTTATAACACTTCTATGGAGCGCCTTGGGACGTTTTATTACATTAAAGGGGCTATATATAAAAACATAAGTTGTTGTTGTTGTTGTTGTATGCGGCGAACTCCTCACCATTCTGTCATGCCTCTAGGTGGAACCTTGATAGAATTTTCCCATTATAAAACTACCTGTTGTGCAACCACACCTGCAGCCGCACACCGCTACCTCGAGATGAAGCTTCATCAGCACCAGAAGCTGAATATTCCTCCACCCGCACTGATGCCTTCCGAGGGAAATTCACTCTGTCCTAACTTTCCATGGACAATGTCACAGGAGATCCATTAGTTTGGAGAAAATAATTACAGCTCCATATGTTTAAATGGTTCTTCAGTCTCCTTTTGATCATAAATCTCCCGCTAGTGTTCCACTTCTATTGACAGTTCTAATACTGGACAGATCAGATTTTGCTGTGAATGTTGCCCACTCTAGAGACTTGAGCACATCATATAGGCCGACACTTCAGTGAAGTACTGAGGGAGTGTGGTACCAGCTTTTGAATGAGACAGTAAACCAAGACCCTGTCTTCCCTCTCAGATGGATGTAAAAGATCCCACGGCACTTATTTGAAGAAGGGAGTTTGCCCGGAGTCCTGGCCGATATTTACCTCTCAGCCAACATTGCTGAAACAGATTATCCAGTCATGTATCTCATTACTGTTGTGGGACCTTGCTGTGTGCAAATTGATTTCTACATTTCCCTATTTTATAACCGTGACTACACTTGGAAAAGTACTTCAGTGGCTGCGAAGCACTTTGGGACATCCTGAGGTCATGAAAGATGCTATATAAATGCAAGTTCGTTCTTTTTTAAATTTAAAAATGTGACCCACTTTGGTGTACGTCACCCTGTTTAAATAGGTTGGCAATCTGTGCTACTTTTGCTATTCATCACGGTCACTTTTAATATTTTCTCCCTTTTGCCAATTCTGCATAAGGAACCTCGATTAGCAATCACTTCGGTCCCTTACAACAGCTCGTGGACCATGAGCTCCCAGTATTCAGCCCATGACGCTCTGGGTCAGTTACTTTATATTTCCGTTCTTCTCCAATAAGTCTCCTCCTTTTGATTGCAGAATTTGTAACTTTACCGGTCTGGAGGACTGGCCCATTCATTGGTAGATTTAGAATCATAGAGTCATAGAAAGTTACAGCACGGGAAGGAGGCCATTTCGGCCCATCGTGTCCGCGCCGGCCAACAAAGAGCTATCCAGCCTAATCCCACTTCCCAGCTCTTGGTCCGTAGCCCTGCAGGTTACAGCATCCCAAATGCACATCCAAGTACTTTTTAAATGTGGTGAGGGTTCCTGCCTCTACCACCCTTTCAGGCAGTGAATTCCAGACCCCCACAACCCTCTGGGTGAAGAAATTTCCCCTCAAATCCTCTCTAAACCTTCCACCAATTACTTTAAATCTGTGCCCCCTGGTTTTTGACCCCTCTGCTAAGGGAAATAGGTCCTTTTCCACTTTATCTAGGCCCCTCATAATTTTATACACCTCAATAAGGTCTCCCCTCAGACTCCTCTGTTCCAAGGAAAACAGACCCAGCCTATCCAGTCTTTCCTCATAGCTAAGATTCTCTACTCCTGGCAACATCCTTGTAAATCTCCTCTGTACCCTCTCTAGTGCAATCACATCTTTCCTGTAATGTGGTGACCAGAACTGCACGCAGTGCTCTAGCTGAGGCCTAACTAGTGTTTTATACAGTTGAAGCATAACCCTCCCCGCTCTTGTATTCTATACCACGGCTAATAAAGGCAAGCGTTCCGTATGCCTTCTTAACCACCTTATCTACCTGGCCTGCTACCTTCAGGGATCTGTGGACATGCACTCCAAGGTCCCTTTGTTCCTCTACACTACTCAGTGTCCTACCATTTAATGTGTATTCCCTTTCCTTGTTAGCCCTCCCCAAATGCATTACCTCACACTTCTCCGGATTGAATTCCATTTGCCACTGTTCTGCCCACCTGACCAATTTATTGATATCTTCCTGCAGTCTACAGCTTCCTTCTTCAGTATCAACCACACAGCTGATTTTAGTATCATCTGCAAACTTCTTAATCATACCCCCTATATTCAAGTCTAGATCATTGATATATACCACAAAAAGCAAGGGACCTAGTACTGAGCCCTGCGGAACCCCACTGGAAACAGCCTTCCAGTCACAAAAAACACCCATCAACCATTACCCTCTGCTTCCTGCCTCTGAGCCAGTTTTGAATCCAACTTGACACTTTGCCCTGGATCCCATGGGCTTTTAACTTCGTGACCAGTCTGCCATGTGTAACCTTATCAAAAGTCCATATACACTACATCAAACGCACTACCCTCATCTACCCTCCTTGTTACCTCCTCAAAAAATTCAATCAAGTTTGTCAGACACGACCTTCCCTTAATAAATCCGTGCTGACTATCCTTGATTAATCCGTGTCTTTCTAAATGAAGATTTATCCTGTCCTTCAGAATTCTTTCCAATAATTTTCCCACCACCGAGGTTAGGCTGACTGGCCTGTAATTACTCGGTCTATCCTTTTCTCCCTTTTTAAACAAGGGTACCACATTAGCAGTCCTCCAGTCCTCCGGCACCACACCTGAAGCCAGAGAGGATTGGATAATGATGGTCAGGGCCTCTGCTATTTCCACTTTTGCTTCGCTTAACAGCCTGGGATACATTTCATCCGGGCCTGGGATTTATCCACTTTTAAAGCTGCTAAACCCCTTAATACTTCCTCTCTCACTATGTTTATTTCATCTAATATTTCACACCCCTCCTCCCTGATAGCAATGTCTGCTTCGCCCCTCTCCTTTGTGAAAACAGACGCAAAGTATTCATTAAGAACCCTACCGACGTCTCCCGCCTCCCCACACAGATTACCCTCATGATCTCTAATAGGCCCTACCCTTTCTTTAGTTATTCTCTTACTCTTAATATATTTGTAAAACATCTTTGGGTTATCCTTGATTTTACTTGCCAAGAATTTTTCATGCTCTCTCTTTGCTTTCCTAATATCCTTTTTAATTGCACCCATGCACTTTCTGTACTCCTCTAAAGATTCTGGAGTATTTAGCCCTCGGTATCTGTCATACGCCTCCCTTTTTTTCTTTATCCTACCCTGTATGTCCCTAGACATCCAGGGGACTCTAGATTTGTTAGCCCCGCTTTTTTTCTTTAAGGGCACATATTTGGTCTGAACCCTCCGGATCTCCTCCTTGAATGCCTCCCACTGCTCTGACACTGATTTGCCTTCAAGTAGCTGTTTCCAGTCCACTATGGCTAAATCCCCTCTGAGCTTAGCAAAATTTGCTTTTCCCCAATTTAGAATTTTTATTCCTGGTCTATCCTTGTCCTTTTCCATAACTACCTTAAAACTAACTGAATTATGGTCACCAGCACCAAAATGCTCCCCCACCAATGAGGAAGTAGCTTTTTTTCACAAATCAAGGAGAGGTTAATGGGGTTCGCTAAAGTAGAGTGGGAGGAGGCTGGTGTGGAGCATAAACACCGACACGGACCTGTTGGGCCGAATGGCCTGGTTCGGTGCTGTAAATATTTTAACCAATTCTCCGCATGTTCAAAACGCTGCAATCAATAGGAGAAGAAACAGCGATATCGGAGCACAGGAGACGGAGAGGAACGAGGAGGCAGCCGCATCGAGTGCAGCAGACTAGTCCACGAAGTGAGCGAGCACCAACCCGCCAATTTTAGTTTATGGGGATCTGAGTTTGAATCATCGAATTTTACATACCAGAAGGGGGCCATTCGGCCCACCATGCCTGTGCCAGCTTTGACAGAGCTATCCACTTAGTCCCATTCCCCTGCCCTCTCCCGATACCCTTTTCAAATTTTCTCTTTCAAATACCACATCCAATTCCCCGTTAAAGGCTATTGTGGATTCTCCATCCACCACTGGTATGGGCAGGGCATTTCATGTCCTTAATATCCGCTGTGTAAAAAAATATAAATCTGAATTGTTCTTTGGTGACGATCTTAAATTTATAGGCGTTGGGATTTTAACTTGAGCAGTCTGCCAACACTCACTGTTCAAGCTCACACATTTAGATTGGGCGCTGGGGTGAGACACAACACGTATACATCCTAGCTACAGCCGTGACTCAGTGGGCCAGCACTCTCGCCTCTGAGTTAGAAGGTTGTGGGTTCAAGTTTCCACTCCAGAGACTTGAGCACAAAAATTCTAGGCTGACATTCCAGGGGAGTGCTGCACTGTCAGAGGTGCCATCTTTTGGATGAGCCATTACACTGAGCCCCCACCTGCTCTCTCAGGTGGATGTGAAAGATCCCATGGCACTATTTTGAAGAAGAGCAGGCTAGTTCTGTGCTCAAGTCTTGGGCAATATTTATCCCTCAAACAACGTCACTAAAAACAGATTACAGTATCTGGTCATTATGTAATTGCAGTGCACAAATTGACAGCCACGTTTCCTACATTACGACAGTGGACTACTAAACGCAACAACTACGATTTATAGAGCCCCTTTAGCATAACAAACACCCTTCACAGAGGGAAGATGGACCAAGTGTGAACAGGAGAGGGGTTCAATTTCTATAAACCAGCAAATATTACCTGGCAGTTTAGTTTGCAAATCCGTCGAGAGCCCATTATTGGGTTTAATTTGCTCTTGGTAACTCACTGATTAACAAGCTTGTGTGAAATTCCTTTGGGGGCCTTCTAAAAGCAGCCAGTAACCTGTTTAAAGCAGTGCTCAAGAGAGTTTTGTGTGAATTGGTTAACTCGACAGAAATTAAACCCTTTTTCTCTTCCGCTGAAGTGGAATCTTTCCTTGCCCGCCTATTAGTTGCTGCTGGGCTAAATGTTGGGGGAACGACAATGGAACTGGAACATTAGCCAAGTCAATTCTAAACTAAGTCTTGGGATGTATGTTCCCAATGTGGAATTATTTAAAATTCACAGAACGATATTTTTTTCTCTGTTTAAATCAAACATCCAACCAATTGCTTATACTGTATCAGTTCAAATCACATACCATCCTTTGGGGGCCAGGGAGTTTCCAAGTTTCTGAATTTCATGTTCGTTTGTGTGTTGAAGTTGTTAAAAGTATTTATACAGGATATCCTACTAGTGCATGAAAGTATATTTCGGGTGGGTTCCCAGGGTAGCTTGCAGATTTCTCACTGTCGTGACATTGTGCAATGAGGCCAAGTGGATTAAACACAACTAGTGGCCGTGGGATCTTTTATGGCCATCTGAGAGGGCAGACGGGGCCTCAATTTAACATCTCATATAATAGACGGCACTGCCGACAGTACAGCACTCCCTCAGTACTGCACTGGAGTGTCAGCCTAGATTATGTGCTCGTGTCCTCTAGTGAACTCGATCTTCTGACTCAGAGGCAAGGGCACCACTATTGAACAAGGCTGAAGCCAATGGGATATTTTTTTAAAGGAGTTGCAAAGTTGCAGAATATATATAGAAATAGCATTACAAAAAGTAAGCTACTTCATGTTTAAGAATGCTATCGATAAACAAAGAGGTTATAAAAAACTAAAATAGAAGAACAGGGCATAAGGGCTGTGAGAGAAATGTCAAGGCTCTAGAGCAGAGTTTTGGGTAAAAATAAGCAGAGAGTTACAAAGGTAATAAGGCATCAGTGACGAAGGTGACATCAGGGAAAAAGAGAAATAAGTCAAAGCTAAAAACACTATGGCCTAGAAATTGAGTTTGCGCTGCGCCGGGGCTTAACGCCGGAAATTTAGCGCCGGTGCTAAGTCGCGCTGTGCGCGCCAAAAATTCAGTAGCGCCGCGCCCAAACGGCTGCCGGCGCTACTGAAGGCTGTTTGCGCCTGAAAACTGGCGCTACGCGCCGCATTGCGGCGCTATTCCGGCGCTGCGGCGCCCGATGTGGTGCGGCAGGCTCGGGAAGTGCAGGCCTCCTCCTTCAGTTAAGGAGGAGCTGCCTGCACCCGCCCGCTGGCCGGTTAAATCGCCACAAAAATGAGCCCGGCACCTCGGGGAAGTGCCGGGCTCGCAGCCGAGAAGCATCTGTTCCGCGGGTGGGGGGGGGGTGGGGGAGTCCGGGGAGGGAGGTGCGGGCAGGCGGCCGGCAGGAAAGCGGCCGGCCGCCGCTCCACCTTTATGCGCCGGCGCAAAGTCGTGCAAGACTCTGTTGCCAGAGTCTTAGTTGCGGCTGCCACGGGCGAGGCGGCCGCAACTGAATTTCGGCGCTGGGGCCCGTCACCACGGCAACCGGGACGCTGCGCACACCGATGACGTCATCGGTGCCGGCGCAGCGCTACCGGTGTAACGCCGATGTTGGGCCCTAGTCAATTTCAAAACCGGCTGTAAGTCCAGCGCAATGCCCTCTAGCGCCGCAAAATGGGCGCTAAGCCCACTCAATTTCTAGGCCTATATCTGAATGCACGAAGCATTCACAACAAAATAGATGAATTAATAGCGCAGATAGAAATTAATAGGTTTGATCTAATAGTCATTACGGAGAAGTGGTTGCAATGTGGCCAAGGTTGGGAACTAAATATTCCAGGATACTTAACTTTTAGAAGAGATAGGCAAAATGGAAAAGGAGGAGGGGCAGCCCTGATAATAAAAGATGGGATAAAGACAGTAGAGAGAAAGGATCTTAGCTCCGAAAATCAAAAAGTAGAATCAGTTTGGGTGGAGCTAAGAAACAGCAAGGGGCAGAAAACATTGGTGGGAGTTGTTTATAGGCCCCCAAACAGTAGTTGTAATGTAGGGCAGAGTATAAATCAGGAAATTAGAGGCGCATGTAACAAGGGTAATACAGTGATCATGGGGAACTTTAATCTACATATAGACTGGGCAAACCAAATTTGCAGTAATAGTGTGGAGGACGAATTCATGGAATGTATACAAGATAGTTTTCTAGATCAGTATGTTAAGGAAACAACTAGGGAACAGGCTATTTTAGATCAGGTATTGTGCAATGAGAAAGGGTTAATTAATAACCTTGTAGTAAAGGGGCCTTTAGGGAAGAGTGACCATAATATAATACAATTTTATATTGAGCTTGAAACTGATGTAATTAAATCCAAAACTAGGGCCTTAAATCTAAGCAAAGCAAACTACGTAGGTATGAGGGGCAAGTTGGCTAAGGTAGATTGGGAAACTACATTAAAAGGTATGATAGTAGACGAGCAATGGCTAGCATTTAAAGAATTAATATATAACTTACAAAAAATATACATTCCTTTAAGGCTCAAAAACCCCACAGGAAAAGTGATCCAAACGTGGTAAACAAGAGAAGATAAAGATAGTATTTGACCACAGGAAGAGGCTTATAATGCTGTCAAAAAGAGTAGTAAACCTGAGGATTGGAAGGATTTTAGAATTCAGCAAAGGAGGACCAAGAAATTGATAAAGAAAGGGAAAATAGAATATGAGAGTAAACTAGCGAGAGACATAAAAACAGACTGTAAAAGCTTCTATAGGTATGTAAAAAGGAAAAGATTAGTGAAAGTAAATGTGGGTCCCTTACAGGCTGAGACAGGAGAAATTATAATGGGGAATAAGGAAATGGCAGAGAAATTAAACAAATACTTTGTGTCTGTCTTCACGGAAGAAGACGCAAAAAACTTCCTGGAAATAGTGGACAACCAAGGGTCTAGCGAGGATGAGGAACTGAAAGATATTAGTATTAGTAAAAAAGTAGTACTGGAGAAATTAATGGGACTGAAAGCTGATAAATCCCCAGGACCCGATGGCCTACATCCTAGGGTTTTGAGAGAGGTGGCTATAGAGATAGTGGATGCATTGGTTGTCATTTTCCAAAATTTCATAGATTCTAGAAAGGTTCCTGCGGATTGGAAGGTGGCAAATGTAACCCCACTATTTAAGAAAGGAGGGAGAGAGAAAACGGAGAGCTACAGACCAATTAGCCTGACATCAGTAGTGGGGAAAATGCTGGAATCTATTATTAAGGACGTGGTAACAGGGCAATTAGAAAATAATAATAGGATTGGGCAGATTCAACACGGATTTATGAAAGGGAAATCGTGTTTGACAAATTTGTTGGAGTTTTTTGAGGTTATAACTAGCAGAATAGATAAGGGGGAACCAGTGGATGTGTACATTTGGATTTTCAGAAGGCATTCGAAAAGGTGCCACACAAGAGGTTATTAAACAGAATTAGGCTCATGGGATTTTGGGTAATAGACTAGCATGGATTGAGGATTGGTTAACGGACAGAAAACAGAGAGTAGGAATAAACGGGTCATTTTCAGGTTGGCAGTCTGTAACTAGTGGGGCACCGCAAGGATCAGGGCTTGGGCCTCAGCTATTCACAATCTATATCAATGATTTGGATGAGGGGACCAAATGTAATATATCCAAGTTTGCTGATGATACAAAGCTGGGTGGGAATGTAAGTTGTGAGGAGGATGCAAGGAAGCTTCAAGGGGATATAGACAGGCTAAGTGAGTGGGCAAGAACATGGCAAATGGAATATAATGTGGAGAAATGTGAAGTTATCCACTTTAGTAGGAAAAATAGAAAAGCAGAGTATTTTTTAAATGGTGAGAGATTGTGAAACGTTGGTGTTCAGAGGGACCTGGGTGTCTTTGTACACAAATCACTGAAAGTTAACATGCAGGTACAGCAAGCAATTAAGAAAGCAAATGGTATGTTGGCCTTTATTACAAGAGGATTTGAGTATAAGAGTAAAGACGTCTTACTGCAATTATATGGGGCCCTGCTGAGACCACACCTGGAGTATTGTGTACAGTTTTGGTCTCCTTACCTAAGGAAGGACATACTTGCCATAGAGGGAGTGCAACGAAAGTTCACCAGACTGGTTCCTGGGATGGGGGGATTGTCCTATGAGGAGAGAGTGAGTAGACTAGGCCTATAATCTCTAGAGTTTAGGAGAATGAGAGGTGATCTCATTGCAATATACAAAATTCTTACATGATTTGACAGGGTAGATGCAGGGAGGATGTTTCCCCTGGCTGGGGAGTCTAGAACCAGGGGTCACTGTCTCAGAATAAGGGGTCGGCCATTTAGGACTGAGATAAGGAGAAATTTTTTCACTCAGAGGGTGGTGAATCTTTGGAATTCTCTACCCCAGAGGGCTGTGGAGGCTCAGTCGTTGAGTGTATTCAAGACAGAGATCGATAGACTTTTGAATATTAAGGGAATCAAGGGATATGGGGATAATGCAGGGAAGTGGAGATGAGGTAGAAGATCAGCCATGATCTTATTGAATGGCGGAGCAGGCTCGAAGGGCCAAATGGTCTACTCCTGCTCCTATTTCTTATGTTCTTATGTATGATTATGATAAAAAAAGTAAGTGAGCACATGAGAAAATAAGAAAAGAAGTTAGGAGAGGGATAAGGAAAGCAAGGTGGGAGTATGAAGAGAAAATGTTATTAAATATTATAAAGAACAGTAAGTATTATACAAATATACCAGAAAAAAGGGAAGTCAAATATGAGGTAAGACCCTTGAGTGGAGAAGATTGGAAGATAATTAGATATTGGCAGGGATACGTAACAAGGACTGTAGGGGGTGGCG
This sequence comes from Somniosus microcephalus, assembly GCF_052327205.1. Lineage (NCBI taxonomy): Eukaryota > Metazoa > Chordata > Chondrichthyes > Squaliformes > Somniosidae > Somniosus > Somniosus microcephalus. Next base: position 14,120,508 of record NC_141012.1, on the reverse strand, counting down.
TGTGGTGGTGTTTGGCGCGTACGCCCAGTCAGTTATGCCTCTGACTGTGAGCGGTTCGAATCGCTCCCACACCCCTGGGTTCTTAGGTACAAGGCGGCGGTACAGAGAAGACTCGAATAGACAGGTGGTTGGATGTAAACGAAACCAAGATTTTATTGAAGAGGAAAAACTTGATACAATCTTATGGAAAAATTACTAGTGTACACTTCTACAGGCAAAAAAAAATACAAAAGGATAATAATAACTATACTTATACAGGGAATGGGGAACACATGGCACATCGAGGGAAAACAACTACCTTAACAATCCCCTTATCCTTATCCCACCCCCTATACCTAACTAGGTTAAGCTATGAGGGGTCAGAACTTCATGCTCACCAATCAAAGGGGTTTGTTAGACTCAAAACAGCGGTTAGGTTCGGGGTTCGCTCTTGGTGCTCTCTGGAGCCTGCCGTCGTCACGTGGTCTCCGGGCGCTGCAAGGGCATTGTCCAGGTTCGCGTACCCCAAAGTTAAAGTCTCTGTTTGGGTACTTTACCTTGCAGGGATGATTCTTCGTCGACAGCCGCCAATTTGAGTTAGTGTGCAGATATTCGAAGGTCGGCCGAGGCTGAAGGCCCGATAATTCGAAGCCTCCCCTCAGTTCATCTCCTCAGTTGGTCTTCTTCAGCCGGTCTTCCTCAGGTGGCCTTCCCTCTGGTGGTCTTCCCTCCTCCCCTCGTTGTGTCCTGCCTTGCCTGGCCTGAATTGTCCGTGTCCGCCTGACCCGGTGCCGGGGCGAGTCCAGATGGAGTGGGAAAAAGGCACGGGCAAAGGCCAGGGGGTAAGCGCGGGACGGGGAAAGAGCGGTAGCCACGAGGGCGAGGGGCCGGAGAGCGGAGAGAGAAGAGAGCAGCACACTGTGAGGGTGCCGGTTAGTTCTCCTAGTAACCCCTAGGTGGCACCTTCATGAGTGGTTACCCCCCCCCTCTTTGTGTTTAAACCATAAAAAATACATTAAACAAATAAACTGTAACAAAAAGTCCAATAAACCCCTAAACAAAACTTGACAAATCAAATTAAAATTTGGTTACTTAAACCCATGAGTGGTTACCCCTGTTAAATCCCTAATTGACTGTTATTGGGCTTATGAGTTTCACCTGTGATTTGTAGTATATTAGTTCTGTTTTTCCCCTTCTCTGTGCTCAGTCTTGACAAGCCTTTGTGCCAAGTGGTTGCTTGTCAGAGCTCCTAAAGTGTAATTGTATCTTTGTGTTTATTAAGTAAAGTACTTTGTTTGAACTTTATACCTGCCTCAAGCCTCGTCTCTGCACTTGGGTCCAGATCCAGCCTCGCCCTGACAGCAAGACTGAGCCAGTATGGACCCAGCAGTGATGGAGGAATTTCGTTCTATTCTCTCCCTTCAGGGTGCTTTCCTCGGCCGCCTTGAGCAACTTCTCCAAGGCATTTTGGACAAGGTAGATACGTGGACTCAGACCATTCAACACCTAGCTGCTGTGGCTTCTGCTCGGGACGTTCCTCTTCGGTCAGTCCCTTTGGGTGCTACCCCACCGGTCGCCGATTGCCAAACTTACCGAGAGCCTTGCCTACCGGCGCTGGAGCGCTATGATGGTGATCCAGGCAAGTGTCGTGGCTTCCTGACCCAGTGTTTCCTGGTTTTTGAACTTCAACCTTCCATGTTCCATTCATCTCGCTCTAAGGTAGCATTCATTATTTCACTACTTTCGGGAAAAGCTCTCGCCTGGGCTACCGCTATCTGGGAGCAGCAATCTTCGGTCTGCTTCGATGTTGTCGATTTCACTGCTGAGATGGGCAAGGTCTTTGACCATCCTGTGAGTGGACGGGAGGCAGCTAAGAGACTTTTGAATCTCCGCCAGGGCGGCTGCAGCGTAGCCGACTTTGCCATTGAGTTCTGCACACTCGCTGCGGAGAGTCGCTGGAACACCGAGGCCCTTCTTTCCATGTTTTTTTACGGCCTTTCCGGAACTATCAAGGATGGACTAACGTCCAGAGAGATCCCGGAGGACCTTGACACGCTCATCTCCCTTGCTGTCAGAGTGGATAACCGCCTCCGGGAGCATGCTAGAGAGAGGAGATTCACTACTTCCACAAGGGTGAGATCGTCTGGTGTTCCGGATTTGACCAGGAGTTTCCAAGTACCCCCGAGTCCACCTGTTAGCACGGAGGAGACACCTATGCAACTCGGCAGAACTCGGCTCTCCCAGGTTGAGAGACAGAGGAGATTGAGAGAGGGGTGTTGTCTTTACTGTGGCCTGTCTGGTCATTTCAGAGCCATATGCCCAGAGCTCCAGGAACAAGCCAGGAGGATTGGGAAGATACGGATTGATCAAACCCCTTCTTCTACCCCTTCTGTCTTCCAAACCCTGATTCCTGCTCGTCTCTCTTGGGAGGGAAAGCAGTTTAATCTACAGGCGTTCATTGACTCCGGGGCCGTGGGTTGTTTTATTGACCGTACCCTGGTGCACAGACTGAAAATTCCTTTCTCCTGCCTGGATAAGCCTTTACAAGTCATGGCCCTCGATGGCAGGCCCCTTGGTTCTGGGCTCATTCATCATATCACTGGAGTGTTACATGTCCAAGTGGGGGAGAGACATCAAGAGTTGCTGCAGTTTCACCTGATAGATTCCCCTGAGCTTCCTCTCGTTCTTGGACACCTGTGGCTCTTTCTCCACAACCCTCATATTGATTGGACTACTGGGATGGTGCTGGAGTGGGGCCCTTCATGTTCAGCTAACTGTCTCAAGGTCTTCCCTAGTCTGCCTCGTCCTTCCTCTCCCGAGCCAGCCGATCAGCTGGATCTTGCTCGTGTGCCTCCTGAGTATTCGGACCTCCATGCGGTATTTAGTAAGGGGCGGTCCTCTACACTCTTTCCCCCCCCCCCCCCCCCCACCACACCGGCCCTACGACTGTGCGATTGATCTCCTGCCTGGCACTAGCCCTCCTCGGGGTCGGCTCTACTCTCTCTCTCTGGTCCTGAGAATGTTTCGATGGAGGAATATATCAAAGAAGCCCTCGCCACAGGTTTCATTCGTCCTTCCACCTCCCCAGCGAGTGCAGGTTTCTTTTTTGTAAAGAAGAAGGATGGCGGTCTCAGACCTTGTATAGACTATCGGGGGCTCAACAAAATTACGATTAAGAACCGCTATCCTCTCCCTTTGATGTTCTCAGCGTTTGAGCAGCTACAGGGAGCTACCATCTTCTCCAAACTTGACCTCCGCAATGCATATAACCTGGTCCGCATTAGGGAGGGGGATGAATGGAAAACTGCCTTTATCACCCCGAGCGGTCACTGGGAATATCTTGTCATGCCCTTTGGTCTCACTAATGCTCCTGCTGTCTTCCAGGCTCTGGTCAATGATGTGCTCCGGGACCTGCTGAATCAGTTCGTGTTTGTTTATTTGGATGACATTCTCATCTTCTCGAAGTCCCCCCAGCAGCATGTCCAACACGTCAGGCGGGTGTTGCAGAGGCTCTTGGAGAGCCGTCTCTTCGTCAAACCCGAGAAGTGTGAATTCCACGTCACTAAGGTCACCTTCCTGGGCTACGTTATCTCTGGTGGAAGCGTCCAGATGGATCCGAGTAAGGTTCAAGCCGTTCTGAACTGGCCGAGTCCCACGTCGGTTAAGCAGATTCAGCGGTTCCTGGGATTCGCCAACTTTTACAGACGCTTCATCCGCAACTTCAGCTCCCTTGCCGCGCCCCTCTCCGCATTGACCAAGGGCTCTCCTGTACGGTTTAGCTGGTGTTCTGAAGCAGAACGGGCATTCCAGGAGCTCAAACAACGCTTCACCTCCGCCCCCATTCTGATACATCCCGATCCCGCCTTGCCCTTCATCGTAGAGGTGGATGCCTCGGATATTGGAGTTGGGGCTGTCCTGTCCCAGCGCTCCCCCAAGGACCAAAAACTTCATCCCTGTGCCTTCTTCTCCTGTCGCCTGACGCCAGCTGAGTGTAACTATGATGTCGGCAACAGGGAGCTTTTGGCAGTTAAGTTGGCCTTGGAGGAGTGGAGACACTGGTTGGAGGGAGCGGAACATCCTTTTGTCGTCTGGACCGACCATAAGAACCTGATATATATTCAGGACGCTAAGCGCCTCAACCCCCGGCAGGCCAGGTGGGCACTCTTCTTTAACCGGTTCAACTTTCTCCTGTCGTACCGCCCAGGGTCTAAGAACCTCAAACCGGATGCCCTTTCTCGCCAGTTTGACCCCTCGGAAAAGGACCGGATTCCGGAACCTATCGTCCCTAGTTCCTGCATCGTGGCTCCCGTCGTATGGGAGATTGAGACTGTGGTGCGAAGGGCCCAACGTCAGGAGGCCGATCCCGGAGGAGGCCCTCCTAAAACTTTATGTTCCCAGTCGAGTGCGCGCCTAGGTCCTTCAATGGGGCCATTCTTCTCGATTGACGGGTCATCCTGGGATCCGTCGGACTCTCGAGTTTCTTAAAAGGAGGTTCTGGTGGCCCGCTATGGAAGCCGACACCCGGACCTTTGTCTCCGCTTGTCCCGTCTGCGCCCAGAACAAGACATCCCAACAACCTCCGCTTGGTCTCCTGCATCCCTTGCCTATTCCCAGCCGTCCCTGGTCTCATATCGCCCTGGATTTCATCACCGGGCTACCCCTATCTGAAGGATTCACCACCATCCTAGTTGTGGTTGATCGCTTTTCAAAGGCTGCTCACTTCGTTCCTCTTGTCAAGCTTCCCTCGGCCAGGGAGACCGCCCAGCTGGTTGTCCAACACGTCTTCCGCCTCCATGGCTTGCCCCTGGATGTTGTCTCTGACCGTGGTCCTCAGTTTTCATCTAGGTTTTGGAAGTCCTTTTGTTCCCTCCTGGGGGCTTCCGTCAGTCTCTCTTCAGGGTTCCACCCTCAATCTAACGGCCAGACTGAGAGAACTAATCAGGATCTGGAGAGGGTGCTACGAAGCTTTGTGTCCTCCAATCCTTCCTCCTGGAGCAAGTACCTGGTCTGGGCAGAGTATGCACATAATACCCTTCAGAGCTCCTCCACTGGTCTTTCGCCTTTTGAGTGCCAATATGGCTTCCAACTGCCACTCTTCCCGGAACAGGAGAAGGAGGTAGGAGTGCCGGCTGCCCAGGGGTTAATCCAACGCTGCCGTCGTACCTGGAGGAGGGTCCGATCCGCCTTGCAGCTTGCCTCATCTCGGCAGAAGGTACAGGCCGACCGTCACCGTCGCCCAGCTCCTCGGTTCCGGACCGGACAGAAGGTCTGGCTGTCTACCAAGAATCTTCCGCTCCATGTAGAGTCCCGCAAGTTGGCTCCCCGGTTCATAGGACCTTTTAGGATTTTGGAGCAAGTAAACCCGGTGGCCTACCGGCTCCTCCTTCCTCGATCGATGAGGATACATCCCACATTTCATGTCTCTCACCTCAAGCCGGTACTTACTAGTCCCTTGGTTCCTGCAGCTAGACCTCCACCCCCGCCCCGTATGATCGACGGCCAGCAAGTCTTCACGGTCCGTCGTCTCCTTGATTGTCGCCGGGTCAGCAGGAGCATCCAATACCTAGTTGACTGGGAGGGTTTCGGTCCTGAGGAGCGTTCCTGGGTTCCGGCCCGGGACATTTTGGATCCGGAACTCGAGGGATTTTCGCCGTCGTCACCCTGCTCGTCCAGGAGGAACGTCAGGAGCCGTTCCTAGGGGAGGGGGTCCTGTGAGGGTGCCGGTTAGTTCTCCTAGTAACCCCTAGGTGGCACCTTCATGAGTGGTTACCTCTGTTAAATCCCTAATTGACTGTTATTGGGCTTATGAGTTTCACCTGTGATTTGTAGTATATTAGTTCTGTTTTTCCCCTTCTCTGTGCTCAGTCTTGACAAGCCTTTGTGCCAAGTGGTTGCTTGTCAGAGCTCCTAAAGTGTAATTGTATCTTTGTGTTTATTAAGTAAAGTACTTTGTTTGAACTTTATACTTGCCTCAAGCCTCGTCTCTGCACTTGGGTCCAGATCCAGCCTCGCCCTCACAGCACAGAGAGCAATTGCTACCCGGGGGCCTTCTATTATACCTTTTTCGAAAGCCCTTATCTGCACTATTTTGGCGGGCTAGTTTAAATAATGGTAGCAATCCATACTAACTGTTTTTAGATGGCCGGTAATCACATCTACCGGCCCGATAATTGACTTGTTATTGTCATGTAAGTTCCTTGATGGGCCTGTCCAGCCTCAATGGCTGTGTTAATCTGTTTCTGATAATATATGTAGACTGTTTGATGGCCTTAACTATAGGCCTAAACTGAATTTAGATTTGTCTCCAATTTGGTCTAATGCATAATTCAGAGTCCTGTCTGGTTGCAAAATACAAAGTCTCTCTTCACAGAAAACCTGCAGCTTTGGTTTCGATTTCTCCAAGCTGCTTGCGTTGCAGAGTCCATTTTAAAATCCCACAGGCTTTCTGCCACGAGGCACGGACGCCATCTTGGGTACCCTTTTTGATTTACAATGTCCACGCAGGGTCCTGTTTATTAATAACAGCCTTTGGGGAAATGCAGAAATTTTGCGAATCTTACAGGACCTCACTTTAGTGTTTACAAAAGAGAAGGATTTTGGGGAGAAAATAAATCCTGAATTGGTTGAAAACAAGATGAGATATTACAGTAAATAAAAGGAGAGTATTAGAGATGTTAATTAAGCTAAAGAAGGACAAAATGTCAATACCTAACAGGATACATCCCATGATCCTGAGGAAAATGGGGGAAGAAGTTGGAGGCCCTGGGAATTACATTCCAGGGTTCTATTGTGAGTGAATGTGTGTCAGAGGACTGGGGAATGGCTAATGTAATACCTACTTTCAAAAAGGCCAGCAGAACTAATCCAGATAATTACAGCTCAGTTGGTTTGACACCTGTGGTAGGGATAATTTTGGAATCACTCATTAAAGATGAAATGACTAAATATCTAGTTGAAGAGCAAGTAATTAGAAGCAGCCGACATGGATTTCAGAAAGAAAGACTGTACTTCAGAAACCTGATAGAGTTCTTTGAAGAAGTGGCAGATACGATGGATGGGGGAAATGTAGCGGATGAGGTTTACATGGACTTCCAGAAAGCCTTTGACAAAGTACCACATGGAAGACAATTGGAGAAGATTATGGAGTATGGCTTTAGGGGGAAGGTAGCAAATTAGATTAGATTGAAGGGATGAAACAGAGTAGGAAATAAGAGTGGTTGGCAGTGGATAGTTGTGTCCCACAAGGTTTCGTTTTATCAGGATAACATTGTAGGCAAAATTTGTGAAGCTGTTTCATTGACTCACATTGGGTCATATCACCCAACAATTGTCGAAGAAACATAGAAAATTTGTCGCGTTGAAAGTTGTGCCTCTAAGTATTTAAGTCACGGGATCATCTCAACCTCAAGGACAGCTTGTTTATCAGTGGATCGTAGGAACTGGGATGAATTTTCAACCCTGTGCATCAATATAAAGTACGCACACAACAAAAAGTGTTATTAAATCTATTGCCAAATCTGGCACATCTATGTCAATAGGGTGATATTTACAGCCTCCAGTGTGGAATAGGAATCGTGAGTTTTATTTCTGGACAGTGTTTCATGATAAATTTAATCTTTTTTTTGTATGTGCGTGTGTTAACATTGAGTCACACAACTAATGATTAATAGTGGCTTCGTGACTCACTGCAGAAACAGATCAAAACTGTGAATGAGACAATCCCATCTATTATAGCTGGCCAAATAGGAGCAGGTGGACTAGTTACAGACTGCCGGACCAGTAAACCATTTCAGGCCCCTTGCCAGCTGAACAAGAGTACATCTGGGCCACGATACAGTTGTTAGTTTTCAGGTATAATCCATCCATAATCTTACATCTCTACAAAAAAATAAAGTCAGACATCCTCAAGAATGGGGGAATATGAAGTCAGAGCCTCCCTTAACCATCTCCCAGTTGAATCTTCTTTTATAGACTTTATAATAATGTGGGACAAGCAGCAGGCCTTGCAGTCCTAGGTTACACCAGTAGGTGGCGGGTGAGTTCACAAACCGTGTGCAAAGTCACCCATCGGTTTCAGTGCGAAGCTGGAAAGCAATGTTTGGTTTTATATTATTAGTGGCAGGCTATATTATTTTTAAAGAAAAGAAAGACGTGCATTTCTACAGCGCCTTTCACGACCTCAGGATGTCCCAAAGCGCTTTACAGCCAATTACTTTTGAATGCTATTTAGCCTATTGTAGCTCATCCTTCCAGAAAGAATCTACAGTTTCCTCACCACAGGATCCGGCTGTCTTTTTTAATAATTGCATCGGTTTTGCCTCCGTTCCATTGTGTTGTTCCCTCTTTGTGTGAACAAGTATTTCCTGACATCGGTCTTAAATTTACCTTTTGCTAGTTTGAACCAGTTTCATTTGAAATAATCCAGATTTCCTTTCCTCCCCCCTCCCCCCCTTCCCATGCCTGTGGAACAGTACCCCAGCATCAGCCCGCACTCAGGGGAGACTTGATTGAGGTGTATAAAATTATCAATGGCCTAGATAGAGTGGATGGGAAGGACCTATTTCCCTTGGCAGAGAGGTCAATAACCAGGGGGCATAGATTTAACGTAATTGGTGGAAGGATTAGAGGGGAGTTGAGGAGAACTTTTTTCACCCAGAGGGTGGTGGGGGTCTGGAACTCACTGCCTGAAAGGGTGGTCGAGGCAGAAACCCTCATTGCATTTAAAAAGTACTTGGATATGCACTTGAAGTGCCGTAACCCACAGGACTACGGACCAAGAGCTGGAAAGTGGGATTAGGCTGGATGGCTCTTTTTCGGCCGGCACAGACACGATGGGCCAAATGGTCTCCTTCTATGCCGTAAACTTCTATGATTCTATGAACACCTCCCAGGTAATCAATGCTAATTTTACTGTATTGAGGCGAATCCTCTTTGTTAAGTTGCCATCATACATAAAGAAGAAAGTTAGAACTTGCATTTATATCACGCCTTTCACAACCCCAGGATGTCCCAAAGTGCTTTACACCCAGTGAAGTACTTTTGAAGTGTAGTCACTGTTGTAATGTAGGAAACTTGGCCGTCAATTTGCGCACAGCAATGACATAATGACCTGATAATCTGTTTTTTTAGTGATGTTGGTTGAGGGATAAATATTGACTAGGACTTGAGCATAGAACTAGCCTACTCTTATTCAAAATAGTGCCTTGGGATCTTTTACATCCATCTGAGAAGGCAGACAAGGCCTCGGTTTAACGTTTCATCCGAAAGACGGCACCTCCGACAGTGCAGCACTCCCTCAGCACTGCACTGGGAGTGTCAGCCTAGGTTTTTGTGCTCAAGTCTCTGGAGCGGGGACTTGAACCCACGACCTTCAGGGGTGCTCCCACTGAGCCAAGGCTGGGCACTCCAAGGACAGGAGTCACTTCTGCTGTGCTGCTGGTGCTCTGGGAGAACAATGCCTGAGGGGACCTGTATACTCCAGGTGCTGCTCCAGGTAATTCCTGGCCCCTCTGTACCTCCAGCCCCCACAAGATGGGCAATCAAAAGAGGGGCTTGTTTCCATGCCTTTAAATTCCCTCTTTCGACAGACAAAAAATGAGGTCACAGGCGCTGTTGGGGACGGGGAGTTCACCTCCACTAGCTGAAGCCGGAATAGCATAGTCTTACTGTAGGTGGCACTATCAATGTTAAAGTGCCGATGGAGCGTAGTGACAAGCTGTCATCTACACTGCTCGCACAAGCATTGACCATAAAAGTGGAAGAAAGGCAGACATCATAAATGACAACAGATGCAAGACAACAATCTAACCTGAAGGGGTACAATGACAGTTATAAACCACGGAACTTTATTTCTTGAGGTTTATTACATCACTGGAACTCCTTGGTTAGATTATTGACTTGTAATCACCACAGCTTCTACGTAATTTTAGTTCACTGTATTTTTCGTTGGGAATTTTTGTTCCCATTCAGGTGAAGGATGTTGGTGCTGGGATCATTGTCTCATTTTGGGCCTCAAGGATCCATAATTCCTGCTTTTGCTGACTTTAGCACAGTATGTGGTGGGAGCAGCACTGATGGGCTGTCCCTCCATGTTGGCCTTTATATCTAGAGGACCAGAATACAAAGGGGTAGAAGTTCTGCTGCAGCTGTACAAAACCCTGGTTAGACCACACCTGGAGCACTGTGAGCAGTTCTGGGCACCGCACCTTAGGAAGGATATATTGGCCTTGGAGGGAGTGCAGCGTAGGTTTACCAGAATGATACCCGGACTGCAAGGGTTAAGTTATGAGGAAAGATTACACAAATTAGGATTGTATCCCTAGAATTTAGAAGGCTAAGGGGTGATCTGATCGAAGTTTTCAGGATATTAAGGGGAACAGATAGGGTAGATAGAGAGAAACTATTTCTGCTGTTTGAGGATTCTAGGACTAGGGGCCACAGTCTAAAAATTAGAGCCAGACCTTTCAGGAGTGAAATTAGGAAACACTTCTACACACAAAGGGTGGTAGAAGTTTGGAACTCTCTTCCGCAAAAGGCAGTTGATGCTAGATCAATTGTTAATTTTAAATCGGAGATTGATAGCATTTTGTTAACCAAAGGTATTAAGGGATCTGGGCCAAAGGCAGGGTATATGGAGTTAGGTCGCAGATCAGCCATGATCTCATTGAATGGCGGAACAGGCTCGAGGGGCTGAATGGCCTCCTCCTGTTCCTATGTTCCTATGTTTAGTTCAGGGACCGTTCCTGTCCCTCCAAAATCAGTGACGAGTGAGCAATCTCAAGTTATGTAATTCCAGGAGCGATTATCAAACAAAATTTGACACCGAGCCACATAAGGAGATATTAGGACAGATGACCAAAAGCTCGGCCAAAGAGGAAGGTTTAAAGGAGCATCTTAAAGGAGAGGGATAGCGAGGCGGAGAGGTTTAGGGGTATAAAATCCTATCATTAAATGGAACTGGGTGCTGCTTTCTCCCCCCAACCCCCAATTTATTTTCTCCCCTCCGCCTCCTCTCCTGAAGACATTGAATCCTTGTTGGGATACCATTCCATCCAAGTGGCCGCGGTTCACGTCTCAGCCTAGACGCCAAAGGGTGGATTTTCAACCGGCTGCCCAGACATAAAGCCGGCTTTGCAGATCTGTCGGCCACTACAGAAACTGCCCAATTTTCATTTCCAGGGCAGGTGGCAAGTTGAAAATCTGCCCGCAAGTGTCAGCAGGGAAGATTCATAGCTGAGCAATGATCTCGCCCAAGATCCAATTCTAACAGGGGGTCACCATGTAACGATCAGGAATTGGGGCTGACGTAAGGAAACTACTAGGCACTTGGTCTAAGCGTTAAACAAAGCTTTAATCAACTGTTTTACAACATGGAGGTCTAGTTGTGTCCTTCACTAGTTCCTGTAAAAGAATGTTCTGAGCAAGCTGGGCCCGTGCCCGAGTATTTATACTCCCCCTGGACAGCGCCACCCGTAGGCCGCTCAGTATTATTTCATAAGTCTTTCTTTCATGAATGACTGATTCATGTCATTCTTCCCGCCTGAAGGATTGGTAGTCCGGCGACTTCCTTCTATCGGATTAATCGGACTACGAAGGAAGTCGCCGGACTACCAATCCTTCAGGCGGGAAGAATGACATGAATCAGTCATTCATGAAAGAAAGACTTATGAAATAATACTGAGCGGCCTGCCGGTGGCGCTGTCCAGGGAGAGTATAAATACTTGGGCACGGGCCCACACGTAGGCCGCCCAGTATTATTTCATAAGTCTTTCTTTCATGAATGACTGATTCATGTCAGGGGCCATGAGTGATTTTTTTCCCCCTCCTGACCAATTATCAGCTAACTCAGCACAGACCTGTAATCACACCTGGGACCCTCTGCTCTGTGTAGGTTCCTGCTACACTGGCACACCTCCTGGGCCAAGGGTTCTTCAGTGGGTGATGGGGTTGCAGTGCAATCTCGTTGGAATCGGGGAAAGTGACAATCCATATTGTCACCGGCAGAGGCCATGGATCAAACCTGGGACCTCGCTTGTCTATAAACCCTCAACCGCTCAAACCAGCTGGGCCAGCGGAGGCATCGGGGAATCTTTGATTTGTGTCTTTAGTACGCTAGAGCTTAGATAGTAGCGCAGTGTGTTGTAGTGTCAACATGTTGGAGCGTAGACTAGGGAGGGTGGCTGGTTCAAATTGCCCTCTCTACTGTGTCCCCAGTCAACAACACCAACACTGGAGGGAGGCACCGTGGGGAGACCGAGCCACTATCCACAGGAGAAAGGAAACCAGGAGAGACAGCTCTTCTCGTACCCCTCCGAGTGCCTGCTACGGTTCAAGACCACAGGACGCACATGGTTCGTGGAAACCAAAAGAAAAGGGAAAGTAACGAAAAATCAACATTTTAAAAATCGATATTTTATGAGTAAATAAAATTGTGGGGGCTTCACAGCTTTTAAAAAATTGGTGTTAAATGTCTGGGTGATCAGAATGCAGCGTTCAATGTGTTTGGGAACTGGGCTACAACCCACGGTGAGTACCCAGCTTGATCATTCAGTTTGCACGAAGTGGTGTGATTCAGAGAGGTTCCCATAAGCTAAGAATAATAACTACTTTAAAGGTGGGCGTCTGTTTCTGATTGTTGCCCAGAAACTGGTTGAGTTCTCAGTCCTGCCTGTGAGCTAATAACCACTGTGAAAACTCACTTCCTCTTTCTTTACTGGTTTATTGCACTGGTGCCATTGCTGGGAAAACCATCCATTCTGAAGCTTTTTTAAACTGCCCATACTTAAGATTTAAGAGAATTTTCTCTTGTGGTTGAAATGGTTGATACCATTTTTGTTCTGATGAAAGTGAAATGCATTTTTTTCCCTCCTCTTCCCCCTTTCTTGGGCCTTTCCGTGTCCACTGCCAAGAAGCTCATATCGTAGAATCATGGAAATTTATGGCGCAGAAGGAGGCCATTCGGCCCATCGTATCTGCGCCATCTGCCTGATGCTGCCCTGAAGCCATTTTCTGGGGGAAGGCAATGGCAACCCAGGTAACTCTAATATGGGGGGGGGGGGGGCGGAAACTGAGGCTCTACACTTTGGTGTCATTGGCACAAGCCGGCGCTCTTTTAGGACTGAGATGAGGAGAAATTTCTTCACACAGAGGGTGGTGAATCTTTGGAATTCTCTACCCCAGAGGGCTGTGGAGGCTCAGTCGTTGAGTATATTCAAGACAGAGATTGATAGATTTTTGAATATTAAGGGACTCTAGGGATATGGGGATAGTGCAGGAAAGTGGAGATGAGGTAGAAGATCAGCCACGATCTTATTGAATGGCGGAGCAGGCTCGAAGGGCCAAATGGCCTACTCCTGCTCCTATTTCTTATGTTCTTATGTTCTCTGTTATGCAACCCATTGGACAGTCATTGTGCAGCATCACTGTGCCATCATTAAACGGCAGATGTAAGAAATGTTGTCAGTTCCAGAGGCCCTTGTGTTGCATGTCCCAATTCCATATATGCTCAATGATTGGCTGTGAATGAAGCACAGAGCAGAACTTCCCTCCAATTCCCCCCGACCCCTCTGGGTTAAGTGTTCATTAGCTCCCCCTAATGGCCAGGTCATATTCTGGACCCCTTCCCTCCCCACCGCCCCCCATGGTGAGGGGGAGGTGTGGAGGGGTTGGTGCTGGTGGGGGACTTACGCTCCAATATAATATACTTTCTTAAGGATAAATTTTGTGAGGCTCCATTCCTAGCACGGAGTCTCACCAAAGGTGTCGGCCATGGCTCAGTGGGTAGCACTCTCACCTCTGAGTCAGGTAGTCGTGAGTTCAAGTCCCCACTCCAGAGACTTGATCGCTAAATCTAGGCTGATACTCCAGTGCAGTGCTGAGGGAGTGCTGCACTATCGGAGGTGCCGTCTTTCAGATAAGATATAAAACCGAGACCCTCTCAGGAAGATGTAAAAAAATCCCATGGCACTAGTTGTAGAAGAGCTGAGGTGTTCTCCCTGGTGACCTGGCCAATATTCATCCCTCAACCAACACCTAAAACAGATTATTTGGTCATTTTAACATTGCTGTTTGTGGGAGCTTGCTGTGTGCAAATTGACTACTGACATTTCCTACATTACAACAGTGACTATACTTCATTGGCTATAAAGTGCTTTGGGATGTCCTGAGGTTGTAAATGCACTATATAAATGCAAGTTTGTCTTTCAAATGTACCCTTATACCCACTAAGTGCTATACTAGGGCATGAATTCCCCGCCACCCCCCCCCCCCCTCTCCAAACCCCCTGCAATCATGGTGTTTCCTTACTGGAAAATGAGGAACATCATGAATCAGGTACACCAACCTTTGATCTTGTCAAGCCATCCATGGCAAAGCTTACCCTGTAATTTACAATGCACGGCTAAAACAAATCATACTTACGAGACACTAGGGAACTGAAACAATCAGAGTATATCCTGTCAATGGACCTAAATCAAAAGTATGAGCTGGGAGAATACAGGTTCTGATTCCTCTGTTTAAAATGGGACCATCAATGCAATGTTTTTTTTAGCAAACATCCAATTGTAGAAATGCATCATCTTTGTGTGACATCATCATGATCAAATTAACACGGGGTCTTAAGGCCCCTATAATAATCTGGTTACTTGCATTTATACACCGACCTATCAGCTCAAAACACTTCACAAAATGAATTACTGTAACAGTTCAGTGACTTCTGTTATATAACAATAATAACTGGGGAAGACCGGGGGACCTGCATTTAAACTACACAGAAGCAGGAATAGGCTGGATATTGGGCGGTTCTTCTTTTCCCAGGGAGTAGTGAGTCTCTGGAATACGTTGCCGACTGGTGCGGTGGGTGCGGACTCTCTGCCTTCAAGAGGAAGCTGGACGGGTTCTAGACTGGGGCAGAGATGGCATCCTGTAGAAGGAAAGTGGATTAGCAGATAACGAACGCATGGTCAATGTGATCTCCTGGACTGGTTTTGATCGTCTGAGGCAGTCGGAGGGGAATTTTCCAGATTCTTTTTCCCTTATTGGCCCGGGACTTTTTTTCCCTGTTTTTTTCCTTGCCTCTCCCAGTAGATAAGCCTGTGGGGCAGTAGGAAGTGTTTAGTCACAGTGCTCCAGCCATCGCGGTGTGGGGTAGACTTGATGAACCAGCTGGTCATTTCCTGCCCGTCATTTTCGTACGTACGTAAATGTAAGAGAGCTTGGACAGGCCTCACTCTAAAGCTGCACTAAGACCTCGCTGGTGGGCCCTGATTCCTGACACCTGGGTCTCGTACAGCTAATTGCAACCCAGAAGTAACTGGGCGGGGAGTGGGAGGGGGGGGGGGGGGTTGGGAGGCCCAGGCCCGGGGGCACCGGGAGGGGCCTGGGGGGGGGGTGGGGTGAGGGCCAGGGGGCCGGGGAGTTCTCGGTAAAAATGGGTCATCCCAGTTGCTGGTCTTGGTGAACTTCAACAAGTTTAATCTTGGGCTGAGCCCATCTTGTGCAACATAGAAACTACTTATTGGGAGATCAGCGACTAACACAGCAGGATTTACTAAGGCGACAATGTGAAATCCATTCACTTATCAGTAAGTGAGTTTTGTCACAAGAAATGAATGAGGCAAACATTGGGTTTCCAAAATTAATCTTTATTTTATTTTTATTCCTGTTTTGAGATTACCCAGGCTTCAAGTTGTCATGGTTGGAGAGCCTTCGCTGACTATAATGGAGCGGCAGTCAGCACTGGGGAAGGGGACATGTTACAGTGAGAGGTTTATAATGACACAGGCCCTGAAATCGTGCTGTGGGACACTAACATACGAACATGCGGGATTCATCCCTCTTGCTGTTGTAATGCCGGTGCTAGCACAAGATCTATGCCGTGCGAGATCTGGGCTTCAGGAATCTGCAGTGCAAACATCCACTTACACCAATCTGAAAGGAGCTTGAGGAGCAGTGAGCTAGGTCAACATTGGCACTTTCAGTTGAGACGTTAAACCGAGGCCCCGTCTGCTCTCTCAGGTGGACATAAAAGGCCCCTTGGCCACTATTTTGAAGAAGAGCAGGGGAGTTCTCCCCGGTGTCCTGGGGCCAATATTTATCCCTCAATCAACATCACTAAAACAGATTATCTGGTCATTATCACATTGCTATTTGTGGGAGCTTGCTGTGTGCAAATTGGCTGCTGCGTTTCCTACATTACAACAGTGACTGCACTTCAAAAAAAGTACTTCATTGGCTGTAAAGCGCATTGGGAAGGTCCTGAGGATGAGAAAGGCGCTATAGAAATGCGAGTTATTTCTTTTTCTTTATTGAGAGTTGGTTTTATCACCCCTCCCTCGTCCAAGGGCAAGGAGAGCAGTTGGCAGCAACTCACACTGCCCCCCCCTGCTCCCCCCCCACCCCCGGCCCGAGATCAGCTAACCCAGCACAGACTAGAAACACTCTCAGTCTGCGGTGCTCAGCGCCACAGCTCTCTGCGCATTTATCCATCGAACTGCCAGTGGAGTCCATGTGTGCTTTGCTTAAATGTAAATGTAGGTTTGTGCTGATGAAAGGTTTGAGGTCACTGAGGTTTACACTGTTTCTCCTGAAGTCATTAGTCACCGTACGCCTTTCCTAGGTAATTTTAACCTGCACACCATGTATTTGAATTTTGTATTCATAGAGGTCTATAATACTTTAAATGCATCCAAAAGGCTACCTCGATGAGCATCCTGGGGCCTCGGTTTTTACGGGGGGCGGGAAGGAGGACGCGGAAACGGTGCAACGATCTCAGCAGCGTGCGGCGCACCAAAGAGTTTGGGCTATTGGAGGCCCTGCCAATACTAATGGCAGGGCCTCATTTAATTTAAAAGTTCTCGGAGCCCCGCCCGACACCCAGATAGATTCACTACCTGGTGGGCGGGCGGGAGTAGGAATTTGGCAGCAGGAGGCCGCAACCGGGACCCGTTAATATTATGACAGCCGGGAACGCGCGGGTTGGAGGCGGGATCGTGGTTTTCACAGAATCACAGAAACCCCACAGTGCAGATAGAGGCCATTTCGGCCCAATGAGCCTGCACCGACACATATCCCACCCGATCCCCGTAACCCCGACACCAACACATATCCCCGTAACCCCACGTATTTAATCCCCCTAACACTAAGGGTCAATTTATCATAGCCAATCAACCTAACCCGCACATCTTTGGACTGTGGGAGGAAACCGGAGCACCCGGAGGAAACCCACGCAAACACGGGGAGAATGTGCAAACTCCACACAGACAGTCACCCGAGGCCGGATTCGAACCCGGGTCCCTGGCGCTGTGAGGCAACAGTGCTAACCACTATGCCACCGTGCTGCCCTTGAAGGCTTTAACCCCCCCCCCCCACCTCACTCGGCCCTTAATAACGGTCAAAGGGGATTAAAATTGAGGTCAAATCTCTCTAATACTTTACTATTGAAATAGATAAAGGGATAGGAAGAGGCTGGGATGAGATTATGGGAACTGTTAAGCAAATTGCATTCTGTTTAACATGTGTCCAAGTCCTACTGACTTCATGGGCTTCTCGTTGAATTATACAGTTGATTTAAAGAGCAAGAAAGAAAGACTTGCATTTATATAACGCCTTTCACCACCACTGGACGTCCCAAAATGCTTTACAGCCAATGAAGCACTTTTGAAATGTAGTCACTGTTGTAATGTAGGAAACACGGCAGCCAATGTGCACAGCAAGATCCCACAAACAGCAAGGTGTTAATGACCAGATCATCTGTGTTAGTGATGTTGATTGAGGGATAAATATTGGCCAGGACACCGGGGAGAGCTCGCCTGCTCTTCTTCGAAATAGTGCCATAGGTTCTTCTGCGTCCACCTGAGAGGGTAGACGGGGCTTCGGTTTAACCTCTCATCTGAAAGACAGCACCTCCGACAGTGCCGCACTCCCTCAGCACTGCACTGGAAGCGTCAGCCTAGATTTTTGTGCTCAAGTCACTGGAGTGGGTCTATGAGCACACAACCTTCTGACTCAGAAGTAAGGTTGACACCCTAATCACAAGTTGAAGAGCATATAAGATATATTTAGAAAGAAAAATGGAAGTGCTTAACGTGGGCAGGAATCCATGATTTTAACATAAATTTCCCTGTGGGGACAGGGGTCACAGTGAGTTAAAATACTGGCCATTTATCTCGTAACTCCAGCCCAAGGTAATGGAATGAAAGCCTCATCTCTAGGAAGACTGTAATGAACCCAGGTACAATTGAGCTGGGAGGCCCCAACTAATTCCATAATGGGTGCTTGCCCACAGCCATAAGGCTGCATATAATGGGGAGCAAATCTGTAACCAAACTCGGAGAGAGCCTATAAGGATGGCTGGTGTGCGAAATAGAAAAACTCACACAAGTGCAGCAGGCAGAACTTTTCCAAAATTATTGGGGCCAAGTAGAGGGAGCTTTACTCTGTGCCTGATTGGAGTGAAGCTTGTCGGGACGTGCACTGAATACCCCAAAATCAATTTTTAAAATGCTTTATTTCCAAAGACTGACGTGACTCACCTAGATGAGCATAATAGTCATTAAAAAATATATATAAACTAAAAAAACAAACATCAAGAGGTTCCAAATCAACTTCAAAATAAACCTCTGATTGGATAAGAGGAAAGATACAGCTGGACTGAAGCGCTGGCCCCATCGCTGAACTGGAATCTGAAATAAAATGGAACTGATCAAGCCCATTCTAAATCCCAGTTTATAAAGTGTCAATCAGCGCACCAACATTATCAGAGGCCTCTCGAATCCAGCACTTACAAAACTTGTGCTTCTTCCTGGAAATCAAAAAAGGCTTTTGGTTTAGTGGCGGAGGGAAGGTTACTCATCATTTGTGTTAATGCTGCAACCTCCTAACCTCTTGACCTCAGCTGACATGCTCACTCTCACTCACGCTCTTCACACTGATGAGCATCAACAGACATTTGGGAAGGAACCTGTGATTTCAAACTGTGGGGACAGGGTCATTGGCGAGTAAAATTGATCACCATTAAATGATGGTCTTTTTCATGTAAGTAGCCCATAATAATACTATCCAATGTTTTTTTAAATAATTAAAACAATCTTGGTATCATGACTAAAAAGTAAACTGAGCTTTACAAAAGCAGAACCCTTCCTTTATCTTCGAAGTTCCCTTTAATGCAAGAGAGTAATTCAGCTCCAAATGATTTTGGTACTTGGGTGCTCTCGTCGCTCCTGTTCTTCGCATGTAAAGTATTGAAGACAACTGGCAACGTCTCCCTGTTTCATTAATGGGAAGGGTTTGTGTCAAAGGTATACCTGCCCTGTCCCAGTTCCTATACTGTCTCTTCCAGTATGAATGCTGCCACTTCAAACTCTAAGTAGATTGATTTCTCACTTTATATGGCACGGAGAGCAGTCTTGTTTCAGATGAGGTATCTGCAGCTACCGAGGAGTTATGTGAATGATGCTGAAACATCTAAAGATGAATGAGGTTGATACACTATCAATTCCTCATAAAAGACAGAGAGTTAATTAACAGGCTTTTATTAGCAAAGAACAGAGCATGCCTCTCGTGGTTGCCTGGTATCCAAAAGGGCAGGGGGCTGCAGAGCAGTCACCTTTATACCCGGGCATGTGGGTGGAGCCAGAGGCGGAGTCAGCTGAGGCATGCATAGGCACAACAGTGTGCAACAACAACAACAACAACAACAATAACAAACAGTGGTTTACCACAGAGGTCAACAAAGCAAATACTGTAGAATGCTAAACTACGTGGCCAAAACAGTAGAGTACAAGTCAAAGGAAGTTATGCTCAAACTGCATGGTGCTTTGGTTAGATCACAGCATGAGTATTGTGTCCAGTTCTGATCACCAAGACACGAGGGCAATATTCAAGCTCTAGAGATGGTGCAGAGAAGAACCACAAGACTGATCTCAAGTGTCAGAAGACAAAATTATGAGGAAGGACTGGGGAAACGTGGCCTGTTCAGCCTTGAAAGGAGGCACCAGACAGATGACCTTATCGAGGTATACAACATAACATAACAGGATAGAAATTGTAGATCTGGAACACTACATCCCTAAACTGTGATTGTAGGCCAAGGAGCCATAGTTTCAAACGAGTAAAAAGCAAATTTAAGACGATGTCAGGAAGTTCTTCACACAAAGAGTGATCAACACATGGAATGGGCTTCTGAGTAGTGTAGTGGAGGTGAAAATTCTGCAATCATTTAGGAGCAGTTGGATGCTGTGATGGAGGGACCGTAGGGTCTTTCTGGACGAATGAAGCAAGATGGGTCGAATGACCTTCCTCATCTGTACCTATCCTGTGATCTTGTGCTTTCTGTACTCTGTGCAGTTTCACCAACGGCAAGTGCCAAGGGAGCAAATCACTTGTTCCAACATGTCTATGTCTACAACTCTCATAGTGCAGACCTGTTCAAACAGCGTTGCTATCTCTACAGGAATTCCTGCACTTTACAGGAAAAGTACCATATATAGCTTTCAGGAAGGAAAATAAAGTGATTAATCTAGTGTGAAAAGAAAGAGACAAGAGTCTCTTGTACTTATATAGGTTTTGAAACTACATTACAGGGTGCATGGAATAGAATGGATGGTATGCGTGCATCAACCTTGTAAAGTAACCAGGCAACCTGGTCATGCCTGGCAACTGACTGTGTAGAGAATGAAGCTGTATCCTGCAATCGTGTAGCCCTGTGCATTGATAACCCCCCCCCACTGCTAATAGCCAAATACCACACTCTGCCTTTTGCCACCTTAATGAGATTGGACCCAACCGTGAAAGAAAAGGTCGACTAAAGAGGGGGTTTGATGATTTTCTTGATGAAGATCAATGAAGGCATTTTTCAGCAGAAAGAAAGAAAGATAAAGCTTGCATTTATATAGCGCCCTTCACAATCTCAGGACGTGAGCAGCTATTGATCCAACAGAATTAAGTGAAATTTTTATGCATTGTGATCTTAAAGGGGCATTACCTTTTTTAAAAGTGTTTGGCAAAATCCTTTCCTTATTTACAATGACTCAGTTCAATGATATGACAATAACAATGAAACCATTTGATTGCCAGATGCTAGCAGTCCCAATCCTGAACACTAACCAGTGGCTTCGGCCTGTGTGTGTAGCTTGTGGGATGAGAACCGCATTCAGGCTCAGCTGTGAGGACTTCCAAAGCTGAATAGCACTATATCCCAGCACACATCAGCAGGAGAGGATGGAAGAAACATTTGGACCAAAAAAAAAGCGGTGAACTGTGCAAAGTCTGTGTAAAAGGTGTCTCATTGCGTAACGATGACTTGTGCAACTGTAAATCAAAGGGAATGCAATCTAATAACGCCATTTACAATGACAATTTCATGTTCAAATAGTGATGTGATCTCTTATCAGGCTGTGGCTGTGTTCCTACGTAAGCTGCAAGGATGTAGCATGCAACAGTGTTGTTTACCATCTTCCTTATTTACCAGGCAATATACATTAGAGCTTTAATTTAAAAATCCACATCAGACTTTACACATTACATTGAATTATTTAGCAACCTCACCACCCCCACTCCATAGAAGAGCTGGAAGCTGCTCTCTTATTAATCCAAAGGCTAGTTAATGAAACCTAGCTCTTAGAAAACGGGGGTGTCAAGAGTTCTCCTTGTGATGCAGAGGTTAATGTGACGCAGTGGAGTACTGCTTGAAAGGCCGTGTGTCGTTTTTCTCAGCGCTATTTAAATCAGCTGACAGTGTACAAAACATAGCAACACCCCAGATCTGAACTGCTGTCACAAACCCCCCTCCCCACTGGCGACACTGAGGGATCAACATTTGGATTGGCTATTTATTGTCATAAGTAAATGACGATCTTGCTGACCAATCCATTAAGGATTCAAACATTTTCTGGGTTTCAGAGTGATGTGGGCATGTGCTTGTGATCCATCCCGCACTGTGAGCTCCTGATCTCAGCTGTGCTGCCAGGGCCGAGGGGTGGAGCGCAGGCCAAGCATTTGAACATAGGCTCCGGAATGGTGTTGGCAGAGGCGTGGGTTCATGGCACTCCATCAGGCCAGGGAATGCTGCATAATGCAGGAAGTGAGACCTAAAGTGTTAGGAGCAGGAGTAGGCCATAAGACCCCTCGAGCCTGCTCCACCATTCAATAAGATCATGGCTGATCTTTGACCTCAACTCCACTTTCCTGCCTGATCTCCATATCCCTTGATTCCCCTAGAGTCCAAAAATGACTCAGCATCCACAGCTCTCTGGGGCGGAGAATTCCAAAGATTCACAACCCTCTGAGTGAAGAAATTCCTCCTCATCTCGGTCTTAAATGGCTGACCCCTTATCCTGAGACTGTGACCCCTGGTTCTAAACTTCTAGCCAGGGGGAAAAACCTCTCAGCATCTACCCTCAGGATCTTATATGTTTCCATAAGATCACCTCTCATTCTTCTAAACTCCAGAGGGTATCGGTCCAATCTACTCAATCTCTCCTCATAGGACAACCCTCTCATCCCAGGAATCAATCTAGTGAACCTTCATTGCACCGCCTCCAAGGCAAGTACATCCTTCCTCAGATAAGGAGACCAAAACTGGAAGGAAAAGAACAAAAAAATCTCTTTACTGTATATTTTCATCCTTATAACAAAATGTTGCTATGATTAAAATGATTTAAAGGAGCTGCGACTAAGAATGGTACATTTTGCCGAGTCTTGCTATTTGTCCATCCAGGACCACTCTAATCGACTTGCACGCAGTCAAGTGAGAAGAATTCCAGCACCCAGGTATACTCCTTCAGCTGCCATCAATAAAAAGAAAGACTTGCATTTCTATAGCGCCTTTCATGACCACCAGATGCCCCAAAAGCGCTTTACAGCCAATGAAGCGATTTTGAAGGGTAGTCACTGTTGTAATGTAGGATATGCGGCAGCCAATTGCGCACAGCAAGCTCCCATAAACAGCAGTGTGATAATGACCAGATAATCTGTTTTTAGTGATGTTGATTGAGGGATAAATATTGGCCCAGGACGCTGGGGGGAACTCCCCTGCTCTTCTTTGAAATAGTTCCATGGGATCTTTTACGTCCACCTGAGAGAGCAGACGGGGCCTCGGTTTAACATCTCATCTGAAAGACGGCACCTCCGACAGTGCAGCACTCCCTCAGCACTGCACTGGAATGTCAGCCTAGATTGTTGTGCTGGCTGGTCAATCATGACAAGTTTGATGAACTACTGCAGCCTGGCTGGCTCAGGCATCAGATTACCGAGTCGTCTATGAAGGATGAATTGGTTCCATTTTGTTGTCTTGGAGCCAAACTTGGCCCCAGAGTCTCTGCTTACCTCTGCTGCAAGATTGTCACTAGCTGGTGGTCAAATAAGTGACAAGTGCGGGTTTGAGCTCTCGCTAAATACACAACAGATACAAGACCTCCTCACAAACAGCAAGGTGAGTAGCAAAACTCGCCATGAAACAAGTATCGCCACCTGACCACAGCATAGACACAGCTTATAACCCATTGGATGGCAGTTCCACCAGCTGAAGGTATGGTGGTTCAGCAGCAGTTGCTTGTCTCCGAGCAACCCAGTCAAAGGAGGAACCAAACCCTGGAAATATGAATATGTGTTCTTATACTTGCCATCTTTCCAGCAACTATGATTCCAACAAGCCGATGTTCACGTTTGGCGGTGGTGGAGTACTGTCGGTAACAGATCGGCCGCCCGTTATATTGAGGTGAATGGAAAGTAAATTCAGAGGGTGTATAACAGGTGGTCGATCCGCAATTGCTAATTTGCCGCAAATTACCCCCCAAGCCTCAGAGTTTCCGCGTCAGCTATAAGATGGACATTTGACTTCAGCATGGTGCAAGTATCTACACAGGACAGCTTTAACAGTTGAGAGTAGAATCCTAAACTTGTGCCCCCAATCCTTCAATAGTTGTGAAAAACATGCTATCTAGATCTGTCAGGTAAAAGCTACCATTTTACCCCCAGAATTTTACGTACGTACATATACTTTGTGAGGCCAATGTATGTTTTGTTTGCAGGTGTGTGTTTGTAGAAGAGTACACTGGGGCATTGAGGAACCTCCCCAAGATCCATGTCACCATCTTCACTGCTGCCAGGGCATGATAGAGAGCTGCAGTCCCAGAGAGAATGGGAACAAAGGATGCTCCAATCTATACTACGGTGCTACGATCTTCATCTTAACATTTGATTGTTATCTTGCAGGTGTGGGAGAGATAAAAGGAAAAATATTTTTTTATTGATAAGTGTTGAAGCAAAAAGACGACTGAGCACTTGGTTTGATTATAAAACAAGGCTTTAATCAACTGTTTCAAAACCATGAGATTTCTAGTTACAATCACTAGTTCCTCGCTACAGAAACATCCTGAGCAAGCTGGGCCCACGCCCGAGTATTTATACTCCTTGGACGGCGCCACCAGCTGGCCACCCAGTGTTACTTCATGAGTCATGATAAGATTCATGACAAGTGTTTTGTAGTTTATGTAACCTAAAAAAAGTTGAAAACTCCATATGTGGAACTGTAATTTCCAATTGATGCCATATATGATACATGAGGCTCAGTTTCTTTGTTTAACACCTGTGAGCGCCTGTTCCTGGAGCATTTGACCGAGGAAAAAGGGACAGAGATGCGTAACGTCAAGCCTCTACCCTGCTTGTATTGGACTCTAGCTTCTGAAGCAAGCAACGGGATTTAAATTACACAGAAATTACACTGGAATGCTCATTTCAATGCCTCCCACATAATTTTCCTTCCTTCATGTCTACAGCAATTAAAATGAACATCCATTGTAACAGGGAGTCCAGGGTTGCCAGTGGCTGGGCAAGACACGGAAATACATTTAAAGGGCCAATTGCTTTATTTCATTTTTTTTCACGGCACTACTGTATTACAGCCATCAGTGGGTTTTCCCCAATGCCACTGGCTCCCATACAGGTGGAAAACAGTGGGATCACCAAATGGACGGCCTGTGATAGCAAAATACTGCGGATGCTGGAAATCCGAAATAACAACAGAAAACGCTGGAAAAACTCAACAAAAGGAAAGGTTCCTTGAATATCTCTCAATGTCTCTCAATGTCTCTTAATCTCTCCTGCTTTTTATCCGATCTCTGACCTTCCTTTTCCTTCTTTCATCCCCTCCCCCTTTTCCCAGCCCCCACTTGCTTTAAAATCTATCCCTCTTCCTGATTTTTTTCCAGTTCTGACGAAGGGTCTTCGACCTGAAACGTTGACTCTGTTTCTCTCTCCACGGATGCTGCCCTGGCCTGCTGAGTTTTTCCAGCGTTTTCTGTTGTTATTTTGGATGACATGTGGGTTGGGATGTGTGAGAGGTGCTCCACAGCTATCCACACACCTGTGTCTGCAGACCTGTAGTGTATGTACCTTGAAGAAGGAACTATATTCTGCAGCCCCTGTATACTGCAGTACCAGTAGTGACCACCACTGTGTATAAGCCTGTGAAGTAACTTTGTATAGTAGTTCCAGTTTTGTCTCCATTCAGTAAACACCTGTTATAACCAACTTCTGCAGTCCGTGTCTCAATTACAGATGGACGTTACATTGGCGACGAACAGATCCGAACTTACCTACAGTTCTGCACCACCTCACGGGGATCCATCCCTGAAGCGAAGTTGTTAGAGGTCGAGGCCAGAAGGAAGAAATCCAAAAAAAAACAAACAGAAGGAACGGGCGTCGACCGTGGGCCACCGCCCTCTGATTCATCGAATTCGAAGATTTGCAGGAGAGGCTGTCGAGAGCTGGGCTTGGTTATCCAGTCTATGGTGTTCCAGCTAATCGGGCTGGTGGCAGGTAGTACACTGATCCTTCCTGGGCTGCGGCGGGCTAGAGCTCGATCGGGTGGCTTTTCAACGGGGCCGAGCAGCGTTGTCGGGAAGAGGAGAGAGAGAGAGAGGGTGGAGCACACAGGGCGCGGCCGGTGCTACGAAGCCGGGCAGCGTACAGACCCGAGAAGAGGGAGGAAAGTTTCCCATAGGGTCTGCTCTGACGACGGGAACAGTAATTAAAATAAAAGAAATTAGAAGCGCAGAAAGCCGCGAGGAGCTGCAGTTTGCCACGGGGACCGCTGAGAGCGGCGTTGGCAGCAGCGCGGGGGGAAGTGCGCGAAGACCATAGGGCGTCGCCATCAAGGCATAAAAACGCCAGCAACAGCGCTGGCAGCAGTGGAAAAGACTGAAAGCGCGGGAGGCGCCATCTTAATCCAGCGGGGAAGAAGGCAAAGCGCGGGAGGTGCCATTTTGTTCAATCGGGGAAGAAGGCAAAGCGTGGGAGGCGCCATCTTAGATCTCCAAGATGCCGAAGACTGGCAATATCACTGCCTTCGATAATGCAATAGAAGACTGGACCACGTATGTGGAAAGAGTCGAAGTATATTGCAAGGCAAATGAAGTAGCCGATGAGAAAAAGGCATCGGTACTACTAAACTTAATGGGCGCAAGAACGTACGGCCTATTGCGGAACCTGATCACTCCAGTCAAACCGATGGAGAAAAGTTTTAACGAAATTGTTGATATCCTACAGGAATACCTAAATTCTACACCGCTGCTGATAGCAGAAAGATTTAAATTCCACAAGAGAAATCAGCATAAAGATGAGAGCAATGCTGATTACCTTACGGAACTATGCAAGCTATCAAAGCACTGCCAGTTCAGAGCAGGATTGGCAGATACCCTACGGGACAAATTTGTCTGTGGATTCCTGAGTGAAGGAACCCAGAAGAGGTTACTCTCAGAGAAAGAGCTGACGCTAGATAAGGCTTTCAGCGTGGCAGTATCGTACGAAGCAGCAGCAAGGGGAGCTGCGGAAATACAGCAAAAGCCACAGGAATACGGCACCCATGAAATGACACGGGGATTTGAAAAATGTTATCGCTGTGGCAGAACAACCCATGACCAGAAGGACTGCTGGTCCAAGGACAAAACATGCAGGCAATGCGGAAAGATGGGACACATTGCACGAGTTTGCAGGTCTGGGAAGAAGACTAACGACAACAAAAAGACTACTAAGGAAAAGTACAGGAAAGTACAAAAGATGACGGACAGTAGTTCCGAAGACCAGAAGAGCGATAGTGAATCCGGGAACAAGAGACTAAGCTGTCTCAAACTACACAACGTAATCACAAAAGAGGATCACCGAACCATTTGGGTCACCCTCACGATAGCAGGGTCCCAAGTCAAAATGGAATTGGATACAGGATCAGCCCTGACCGTCATGAATTGACGAGACTACGAGCGGCTATTCTCACACATACCCTTGAAAGACACATCCATTGTCTTGAAGACATATACGGGGCAGAAAGTATACCCCAGAGGGAAAATAAGGGTGCCTGTCGAATACAACGGCAAGGAAATACAGAAATTGTATCTGTACATACTGCAAGATGGTGGACCACCGTTATTGGGACGTGAATAGATCAGAAAGATAAGTTTAGACTGGCACTCCATTCAGGCACTGACTGTGGCTGGTAAAAAGGATGACGACGTCACACCTGGACGATTGTCAAAAATCTTGGCTAACGCTAAAGAGATATTTCAACAAGAACTGGGAACTCTTAAAGGCGTAACCGCCTCGATAAAAATAGAAGAGAATGCAATTCCCAAGTTTTTCAAAGCAAGACTGGTACCGTATGCAATTCGCCCAGCCGTCGAGGCAGAGCTGGAGAATGCAGGCGTGTTAACTAAGGTAGACTGGAGCGAGTGGGCGACACCCATCGTTCCTGTCATGAAGAAAACGTTAAACAATAAGTCTGAGGAGCCAAGGAAGGTTCGCATCTGTGGGGACTTCAAGGTGACTGTGAACCCAGTCCTTCCAGTACAGTATCCTCGTCCGAGGATAGAAGATATTTTCGCCTCACTATCTGGAGGGAAACGTTTTACAAAAATTGACCTAGCGCAAGCATATTTGCAGATGGAGATTGAAGAATCCTCTAGGAAATATCTCACGATAAACACTCACAAAGGTCTTTACCAGTATAATCGACTGGTATTCGGAGTAGCATCAGCTCCGGCTATATGGCAAAGAGCGATGGAACAAGTCCTGCAAGGGATTCCGGGGACTCAGTGTTACGACATCCTAGTGACAGGTGAAAATGACAGTGAACACCTTGCCAACCTAGAGCAGGTGCTCACTAGACTAAGGGAACATGGGCTACGAGCCAATCGCCCCAAGTGCGAGTTTTTTAAGAAACAAATATCGTATTGTGGCCACGTGATTGATGAAGAGGGGTTACATAAGTCCCCTGACAAAATTGAAGCGGTAGTTAAGGCTCCAGCGCCTGAAAATGTGTCGCAACTGAGGTCATTCCTCGGATTGGTGAATTACTACCATAAGTTTTTGCCGAATTTGTCCACAATTCTGCACCCACTGAACGCCCTGCTACAAACTGGAGTAGCATGGAAATGGAGCGATGAATGTAAGTGGGCCTTTCAGAAGTGTAAAGGCCTGATCACTTCAAGAGAAGTATTGGCTCACTACAACCCATCACTACCGATAAGACTGGCGTGTGATGCGTCTCCCTACGGCGTTGGAGCGGTACTGTCACATAAATCCCTTGATGGTTCAGAGAGGCCGATAGCTTTTGCGTCATGCTCGTTAACTGCAGCCGAGCGTAACTACGCCCAGATTGACAGAGAGGCCCTCAGCCTGGTGTGGGGGGTGAAGAAGTTCAATCACTACCTGCACGGACAGAAATTTACTCTACTAACTGATCATCAACCTCTTGTCTCCATTTTCAACCCTCAGAAGGGCGTACCGATAATGACAGCACAACGGCTACAGAGGTGGTCCCTTTTCCTAGGGGCACACCAATATGACATTGAGTACAAAGGATCTAAACAGCATGGGAATGCTGATGGATTGTCGCGCCTACCGTTGCCGACGGTGGAAGAAGCACCTGCAGTGGATCCTGTGGAGATATTCCACTCAACCATAGTCGAATGTCTCCCTGTGACGAATGCAAACATAGAAAAGGAAACACGAAATGACCCGACACTCTCCAGGGTCTATGATTTAATGGTGAAGGGATGGCCAGCACATGGCGAACCACTGTTGCCA
Organism: Somniosus microcephalus; assembly: GCF_052327205.1. NCBI lineage: Eukaryota > Metazoa > Chordata > Chondrichthyes > Squaliformes > Somniosidae > Somniosus > Somniosus microcephalus. Next base: position 14,091,453 of record NC_141012.1, on the reverse strand, counting down.
GCATTCTTGCTGAGAAGAGAACAGCTGTCAGTGTGCCGAGGAACCTTGATGTGTGGACCCAGAGTAGTAATTCCACCCACATTGAAGGATAGAGTGCTCAATGAGCTTCATGAGGGTCATCTGGGAGGGGTAAAAATGAAGAACTTAGCCAGAGCGTTTGTGTGGTGGCCGGGAATCGATAGAGAAATCGAAGAGATGACCAAGAGCTGTACAGGATGCCAGAAGGTCCAAAACGCCCCACCACAAGCCCCTCTACATCCATGGGAGTGGCCCTCATCTCCATGGCAAAGGGTACACATTGATTTTGCTGGTCCATTTATGGACTCGATGTTTTTAATTGCGGTGGATGCACATTCAAAGTGGCCAGAGGTAATAAAAATGTCCTCAACCACCACAGAAAAAACTATCACAGTCTTACGAACCATATTCACCAGAAATGGGCTGCCTGAACAGATTTGCTCCGACAATGGACCACAGTTTGTGTCTGAAGAGTTCCGGAGGTTCTTAAAGAACAATGGTGTTAAGCATTACACATCCGCCCCATATCATCCAGCCACCAATGGATTGGCTGAGAGGTTCGTTCAAACATTCAAGAAGGCTATCAAGGCAATGTGTAATGAAGACATACCCCTACAACACAAGGTGGATAATTTCTTGTTTGCCTACCGGAATGCGACACATGCGGTTACCAACCAAACTCCAGCCATGGTGTTCTTCAATCGAAGACTAAGATGCCGCTTGGATTTGGTTAAGCCAAACATCAGAAGAGATGTGGAGAACAGGTAGTTTCAGAATATGAATGAAAGGCCAACCAGGAGTTTCAAGATAGGTCAACCAGTTTTGGCCCGGGACTACCGCACAGAGAAATGGCAGCCAGGAATGATCTGCACACGGCAAGGACCTCTAATGTATACCGTGGACGTTGGAGAGAGCATTGTAAGACGCCATGCTGACCAGTTTCTAGAGTCACTGGAAAACGTCAAATCTACACCACGATCCTATACACCTGGTGATGAAACCGAAGTACCAATTGCATCTACCGCAGAATCGGTGATATTGGAAGCAGACGAACCAAACAACGACGTTGATCCCGAATCAACTTTGCCAGAAGAACCTGATACCCCAAAGAGGCATTATCCGTACAGAATCAGGAAGCCTCCTCAAAGACTGAATTTATAATTGATTAACTTCAGCTAATGTATATAGCAACTGTAATTGTAAATATGTTATTTAATTATTAATCGAATGTTATGTACTGTTTAGCTAAAAGGGGAGGAATTGTAGTGTATGTACCTTGAAGAAGGAACTATATTCTGCAGCCCCTGTATACTGCAGTACCAGTAGTGACCACCCCTGTATATAAGCCTGTGCAGTAACTTTGTATAGTAGTTCCAGTTTTGTCTCCATTCAGTAAACACCTGTTATAACCAACTTCTGCAGTCCATGTCTCAATTACACACGGACGTTACAAGACCGAGGTGACCCTATCTCACTTTGGCAGACGATTAGTGCAGATGAAGGCGCCAACTCTCAAGGTAGGCTATGACAGCAAGCCTGATGCATCTAAAGAACTGAATAATATTTCCCTGAAGGTAACACCTTCATTTGTTATTTTTCGCCAACGGTTGACACTGTTAAAAATCAATTGGGGAATATATGAAGAAACCTCTAGGTCGGTGAATTTAAGGCAGTGGTTTTCAAACTCTTCTGTGTAGGAGATCTTTGCAAATATTAACAAATTCCCGGGGACCACTGTAAGTACCGACAGACGCCCGGTATCCCCTGACCTAATCTTCTGAACAACAATGCCAGTTATACAGGGTGCAGCAGAAATAATGCGCTAGGAGATCATCAAATACCAAAAAAAAACAGGCTTTTGGTGACAGATGGACGATAATTTGATGGGTGCCCACAATCTGAACACTAATTACCTCTCTGGTCCCCCTTGGGATACCCAGTTTGAAACCCATGGTTAAGGGACAGTCTTGCGAAGCTGTTGATGTTCGGAAACCACCATAAATCATTAGTTACGAATGAATCGCTGTGTAGAGCAGCGTCATTTACCAGTAATCCACCCCAGAATAAATTCCTGTCACCTTGCACTGGTAATGTGACAGATTTAAATGTGGAATATTAGTGTCAGAAATAACATATAAATATCAAAAACAGCGATAGGTTATAAAAAATAATGAGTGGGTTTGAGTGGATATAAGAAAGTAATCTTATCTCGAGTTCTATGGTTTTCCCGGAATCCCTTGATCGGTGCATTTTCTGTAAACCCTCCCACCCACCCATTACTACCTATATGACTCACTGCCAGCCCTCTTATCACCTTATGTTTACTTTGTAGGCGGCAGCAGTGCCTCAGTGGGTAATGCTCTCACCTTTGAGTCAGAAGATTGTGGGTTCAAGTCCCACTCAAGATTTGAGCACAAATTCTAGGCTGACTCTCCCAGTGCAGTACTGAGGGAAGTACTGCGCTGTCGGAGGTGCCGTCTTTCGGATGAGACGTTAAACCGAGGCCCCGTCTGCTCTTTCAGGTGGATGTAAAAGATCCCATGGCACTCTTTCGATAGAAGAGCAGGGGAGTTATCCCCGGTGTTCTGGCTGACATTGATCCCTTAACCAACATCACTAAATCAGATTATCTGGTCATTTCTCTCTTTGCTGTTTATGGGACCTTGCTGTGCGCAAGTTGGCTGCCGCATTTTCCACATTACAATCTTGACTACACTTCAATAATACTTAATTAGCTGTAAAGCGCTTTGGGACGTCCCAAGGTCATGAAGGACGCTAGAGAAATGCAAGTCTTTCTTCTTTTATTTCCGCTGACATTTCTCCTCATATGTGCGGACCTTGTAAATCTCCTGTTCTAACCAGGCGGACCCAAGCACACCTGTGCCAACACCTGGGCTCTCAAATGCTGCTGGCGGATCTCACAGCTGCTGTGCTCAATTGCCCCTCCTGGAGCCGTGCACTGGGGAGGCTCACCTGCAACATCAGGAGTTAGCTGCTGGCACAGGTGATCCAGAATGCTCTTGGATGGCCTGTAAGGTACATAATTGTGGCAAGTACCAATCCAAGCCTGGGTAGGTTTCTTTTACAGACTCCCTCCCTCCAAGGAGGAAGGAATACAAGCCCACCAAACCAGTTACTAAAATTAATTTCTCTGTAAAACACCAGTGCAAAAAAGTAAATATACGGTGCAACAGTGCAAAGCCACTGTTCCGTAGCCATGGTAACAAACCCAATAAAGCGTTCCTGCAGAATCAAAGGATAGCTTCACAAAACATATGTCAGTTGTGGCTCGGTGGGTAGCACCTCGCCTCTTGAATCAGAAGGATTGTGGGTTCAAGTCCCACTTCAGAGACTTGAACACAAAAATCTAGGCTGACACTCCAGTGCAGTGCTGAGGGGGTGCTGCACTGTTGGAGGTGCCGTCTTTCAGATGAGATGTTAAACCAAGGCCCCGTCTGCTTTCTTGGGTGGATGTAAAGGATCCCATGGCACTATTTCAGAGAAGAGCAGGGGAGTTATCCCCGGTGTCCTGGCCAATATTTATCACTAAAACAGGATATCAGGTCATTATCACATTGCTGTTTGTGGGAGCTTGCTGTGTACAAATTGGCAGCCGCGTTTCCCACATTACAACAGTGACTATACTTCATTTGCTGTAAAGTGCTTTCGGATGTCCAGTGGTGGTGAAAGGCGCTGTATAAATGCAAGTCTTTCTTTTGCAAACTTCGAACATGATTTTATTAGTTGTTCTGTCGAATCCCTGCCACTAGATGGCTTCACCAGTCTGCTGCCCCCTCCCAAACAAGCAGAAAAGTAGATTAATAATTTATAATTCACTTAGTTACCTGGCAAAATGCATTGAATATTTAAAATTTAAACGCGTCGTTTTACTTATAGGAAATATTGGAATCTAAATGATTAAACATAAAAAAATGGTAGCTGCATTGTAATAATTCATGTCGATACGTGTGGGTTGAGTTAGGATCAAGAGAACAGGGGCAAAAAGAAAATATTTATTTTGGAGCGTTCTGTTTCGCTTTACCATGTCACAAATGAAACTGTTTTGTTGCTGATTTTTTTTTTTAGATGGTTGAAACAGTAGCTGCGGCGGCATGTTGGCTGTTGGATTTTTAAAAAAAAATTCTATTCCCAATTAAATTGAAGCAGTTTGTTGCTATGAGTAACGACTAGATTATTCGGGTTAATTTCACAGTTACCCGGGGCAACCTACGTCACGTCAGCGCAAGTGACAAATATTGTACTGACAAATGGGTGGCCGGAGAGAAAATTACTCGGAAAGGGAAAGTGGGGGGAGTCTTCTGCTGTGAGCAAGTGGAAAATATAATTATCAGATGTTTAAGCACATGCATTTAATTTCGCGGGGCATGCTGCAATATTATATTCAGAAATAATATTCAGCAAAATTGAAAACATAATTATGTGGCACACTAATAAATGACTGATTCTTAAATTCAATTAACTTTTGACATTATTATTCAAAGAATGGCTTTTCTGCACCCGCTTAACTCTTTCAATGCAGTAGAATGTTTATTCCTCCTGAATTTAATCATGCTTGTTCTATTTATTTTCTCACCAGTTTTTTCTCTACAAAATCACAAATGCTGGAAATCAGAGACAAAAACAGAAAATCCTGGATAAAAATTTTTCTTATTCGTTTATGGGATGCGGGCGCCCATCCCTAATTGTCCTCGAGAAGGTTGTGGTGAGCCACCTTCTTGAACCGCTGCAGTCCGTGTGGTGAAGGTGCTCCCACAGTGCTGTTAGGGAGGGAGTTCCCGGATTTTGACCCAGCGACGATGAAGGAATGGCAATATACTTCTAAGTCAGGATGGTGTGTGACTTGGAGGGGAACTTGGAGGTGGTAGTGTTCCCATGCGCCTGCTGCCCTTGTCCTTCTAGGTGGTCGAGGTCGCGGGTTTGGGAGGTGCTGCCAAAGAAGCCTTGGCAAGTTGCTGCAGTGCATCTTGTAGATGGTACACATTGTAGCCATGGTACACCGGTGGTGGAGGGAGTGAATGTTTAAGGTGGTAGATGGGGTACCAATCAAGTGGGCTGCTTTGTCCTGTATGGTGTCGAGCTTCTTGAGTGTTGTTCGAGCTGCACTCATCCAGGCAAGTGGAGAGTATTCCATCACACTCCTGACTTGTGTCTTGTAGATGGTGGAAAGGCTTTGGGGAGTCAGGAGGTGAGACACTCGCTGCAGAATACCTAGCCTCTGACCTGCTCTTGTTGCCACAGTATTTATATGGCTGGTCCAGTTAAGTTTCTGGTCAATGGTGACCCCCAGGATGTTGATGGTGGGGGATTCGGCGATGGTAATGCCGTTGAATGTCAAGGGGCGGTGGTAAGACTCTCGCTTGTTGGAGATAGTCATTGCCTGGCACTTCTGTGGCATGAATGTTACCTGCCACTTATCAGCCCAAGCCTGAACGTCATCCAGGTCTTGTTGCATGCGGGCAAGGACTGCTTCATTATCTGAGGAGTTGTGAATGGCACTGAACACTGTGCAGTCATCAGCGAACATCCCCATTTCTGACCTTATGTTGGAGGGAAGGTCATTGATGAAGCAGCTGAAGATACACAGTAAGGTCAGTCAGCATTGATAAAGTGTAAAGACAGGCGAATGTTCTGAGTGTAGAACCTTTGTTGGAACTGAAAAGTGCAAGAAAAGCAATCATTTTAGTGAATGGAGGGGGGAAGTGTGTGAATGTTAGAATGTGGAACTTGCTACCACGTGGAGTAGCTGAGGTGAATAGCATAGATACATTTAAGGGGAGGCTAGATAAGTAGACTTCCTGTACGCCCACCTCCTCCTACGAAACCGGGATGATAGTGTGACAATCCACATTGCTGCCAGCTCCACCCACGCCACCAATGCCACTCCTTTGTTATCCTGACAGAAGATTAATTAGGAATTTGTGCAGGACAATCCCCCACCCTAATGACTTGCCAATTTCCGTACTTTCCCACAGGTGTCAAGGGGATCAAGGGATATGGGGATCGGGCGGGAAAGCGGAGTTGAGGTCGAAGATCACCCATAATCTTATTGAATGGCGGAGCAGGCTCAAGGGGCCGTATGGCCTACCCCTGCTCCTCTTTCTTATGTTATGTGTCCTGACACTAGGATTGTGGTTATGTTGCATTGCCGTTCTGAGACTGATGGGTACAGACAGTACAATTTGCAACTAACAAGACACCCATTGTGTTGCCTGGCTGTGAATCTCACCTGGGTTGCCAAGAGAGAGCACTGACCACCTCCAGCGGCCCACCTGAGGACATTAAAACTTGGCACATGGTGTCAAGCCCAAGAGGCAAGATGGCCACCTTGAGCAAGTTTCATACTGCTGTGATTGGAATCTGATTCTATAGTCATGCTGTCACCCTTGTTTCCATGGTAGGGTAGATTTATACCCTAACAGCTGCCATTCAAGATCAAGACTCAAAATAAGGGTCTCCTAGTCAGAGTGGTCAAAGCTCTGCCAGAATTTAGCTACAGGATCCATCAAGTGTTCACTTTGCTTTCACATTTTTTTCACAACTAGTCGATCACCTATGGTGTTGTACATGGGGAGTCAAGACTACCTGAAGTGGTATTAGAGGGCAGGGGGTCATTGGACTTGGGCCTTTATAGGTACCTCAATCACAATTTTAAAGTCATGCATTCTGTCTTTATTTTTATTTTCCAGTATAAATTCTAGTGTCCACATTTATCATGGAAATTGTCCATGTAAACTTGTCATGCTGTAATTACACCCTCCCACCAGTGGTGATGCTACAGCATGACAGTTTATATAAGCAGTTTCCATTATTAATGTGGACATAGGAATTTATCATGGAAAGTTGATGTGGTACGGCACTGTACTATTGGAAGTGTTATTGAAAATATTTCAGTCTAGCTCATTTTGGGCAAATGCATTACCACAAAGCTTGACCCCTATTTCATACATATAAGGAATAACTTTATGAGACGCTGCAGAACGTCACTCACCGGGAACGTGAACCAAAGAATCAAGGTGTGGAGATCACAGAGTGCCAAAATCACAACGCTCCTGATTTTCCAGTCATTGAAATGGATCACTAGAAAATTGAGGAACGCTGAAAATCGGGTCTCTGCAGCCAACTATCCAATTCGCACACACAGCGAGTGAGGCTGTCCACTGGGAACCTTGACTCACAAATTTAATCAGACTGAAATAAAAATGAAAGTCCTAATGGACCAAAGCACCAACAGAATTTGAGCACCAGCCATCCCGCCCTGTGTAAAATGGAACATGGTCTGTGGAAGCAACAGGCTCGAATAGCCAAATGGCCTTTTCTCATTCCATTATTTCTTATGTCCTTTTGTCTTGTCATGCTGCTCATATTGAACGGCAATAGATTGGGAGAAGGGGAAGTGCAACGAGACCTGGGTGTCCTTGTGCACCAGTCACTGAAGGTAAGCATGCAGGTGCAGCAGGCGGTTAAGAAGGCAAATGGTATGTTGGCCTTCGTAGCGAGAGGGTTTGAGTACAGGAACAAGGATGTCTTGCTGCAGTTATACAGGGCCTTGGTGAGACCACATCTTGAGTATTGTGTGCAGTTTTGGTCACCTTATCTGAGGAAGGATGTTCTTGCCATGGAAGGAGTTCAGCGAAGATTCACCAGGCTGATACCTGGGATGGCAGGAATGACGTATGAGGAGAGATTGGGTCGATTGGGCTTGTACTCACTGGAGTTTAGAAGAATGAGAGGGGATCTCATTGAAACTTATAAAATTCTGACAGGACTGGATAGACTAGATGCAGGAAGGATGTTCCTGATGGTCGGAGAGTCCAGAACCAGGGGTCACAGTCTAAGGATAAAGGGTAGGCCATTTAGGACAGAAATGAGGAGGAATTTCTTCACCCAGAGAATGGTGAACCTTTGGAATTCTCTACCATAGAAGGCAGTAGAGTCCAATTCATTAAATATATTCAAGAAGGAGTTGGATATATTTCTTAAGGCTAAAGGGATCAAGGGATAGGGGGAGAAAGCAGGGACAGGGTACTGAGTTTGGATGATCAGCCATGATCGCATTGAATGGCGGAGCAGGCTCGAGGGGCCGAATGGCCCCCTTCAGTGCTGTAAGATACGATGAAGTTCTCACTATGCTGAGTTATTTGATTTGCTTTGCTACTACCATACGAAGGAAGAAGATTTACATTACTTAATTCAAATTATTGAATAATTCATAATTTTTTAGTGCAAAGTGACTTTGATTCATCAGGAGCAGACTGAACTTCCTCAGATGGTTTGAGATGATAATATTTGTGGCATTCTATTGTAGGAGGCCCAACTGGACATTAGTAACAGAATGTCAACTTTATCCCTATATAAAGTGTGATTTTAGTAAAGAAGCAAATAGATTTTAAGCACTGAAATTGGTATGGACCACCATTATAAGTAGTGCAAAATTTTACTCTGCCTAAAGATTATATGACCTGTGTAAATGAACAGGAAAGGCTAACTCCAGTTCTGACTAAAGTCATTCCCGGAACAAAAGCTCAGCTTTTACAGAGGAACGTACCACCTGGAAACTTGCAAAGTACTAATCCTTCACCTGGGTATATAGGGTTATGGAGGCTGTTGCCTTGGTTACAGTGCTACTTACAGCCACACAAAAAGGTTTTTATTTTACCCAGCACTACAAAAATTAATTTTTTTCCAGAATTTTTTTATTTTTTTATCCAGAACTGGTGAATTATTTTCTGCAAAGATGTCACCACCAGGAGAATGCTGCATTGTTTGTGGAATTCAAAAGCCTTTGTGACGAAACACTCGATAACAAGTCCGCATTTGCTAAGATTTATTCCTGCAATCAAAGCCTGGTTAAGTTGTATTGTTCACATTATAAATTCCCAGCCCATCCGGCCAATAGCAGGCAAAATTGATGAGGTCAGACTTTGCTTCCAATCAGAATTTCATCCTATCTCAATGATGTGGTCTTACTGAGTGTTCATTATATCAGGAATTTATGTCACTGCATACAAGCATATTAAACTGAACTTTCATTATCTGATAATGCGATCATATTTGTTGAAGGAAATTGTACTGAATTAATTAATCTAACGAGTGCACCGTTTACGTATTTAATCAGAAATTAATATAAGCCTAACAAAGCAGTGGATTTGTGTATCAATGTGTTGTGCCACAAAGTGACAGGACATATTTATAATAATAAATGTGAAATTTCTGGGGAGTGTCTTCTAACTTACCTTGCACTCGTGGACAGGTTAGAAGAAAAGGCATCGAGAATAAGAGCTCCTTCTCTAACCTCTCGCCCCCAACCTGCCTCTTTTCATCACAACCTTTCTTGTGTCTCTCTCTGTGTCTCTGTCAACGTCCCTCCTGAATTTTCCTCCCTTGTTCCCTCTAAACTTCAAATGTATCCTGTACATTATTCCCTCTCCCTGTATCCTCGTTGTGTTCAAATTGAGTGAACACACCATCTGCCAATTTTTCCCAATCTTTCAAAACTGTGGAACTTCCTACTTCCCTCGATATTCCCTTCAACAACAATGACTTACATTTATAATTGACAGGCTTTCAAAAACCCAAGCTCTGTGTCACCCCAGTCACGACTTCCTGATTGACCTCATCTTCTCTCTGAACCTGCTCAACCCTAAGTGGTGTCCTGCACGATTGGCCTCAGCCTTTGAACTAGGCTTTTCCAAATATACATATATTTTTAGAAATCAGTTAGTGGCCATTTTCAAATGGGTTGTGCAGGGAGTGACCTAAAGTGGAGGAGAAAAGCATTTACAAAATGGGTGCAAATTAAAAAAAAAAATTGCTTCAGTGTATCTTTAATTGCATAATTTTCCTGAGGTTGATTCCTGGAGCAGGATTTTCACTGGGCTGTGGAGGCGGGATTGGAGGTGTGTGGGGGGTTAAAATTTTGAAATCGGGGGGCATGAACCCATCCCGCCCCAAACCCGCCTCCATGCCAGTTTCAAAGGAGGCGGGTACCCAACCTGTGCTGGGAGCCGCCTCCCCGAGGTGGGAAGGGGATTAGTGCCAATTAACTGCCTGTTAACAGGTAGTTAACAGGCAGTTTTTAGCCTAATCCCTATTTTTATTGCAGAAGTGTGGGATTCCCAATGGCTCCAAACCATGCCAAGTTAGTGAGGCGGACCGTCGGGATGAAGGGCTTGGAGGGTTCGAGATGTCTGGTGTTCAGGTGAGTGATGGGTGCATGAGTGCAGAGGTAAGTGTGTTTGGTGTGTGTAAAGTGTTTAAAGAAGTTTAATTACCTTTACTTACCTTTACAGCCTTACTTCCTTCAGGTCTCGGGAGTTCCTCATCTCACCGGCACAGAAAGCAGAATGGCCGCGAGCTGTCAAAAGTTGCAGCATTCAGCTTTCTGTTCTGGAGAGATCTCTAAATCAGCCTGAGAGGAAGGAATTAACTTAGTGTACAGATTGTCAGTGTTTGACAGCTTCAAAGAGCTGTCAAACGCTGATATTTCATCTGTCAAAAGCACTTGACAGATGAAATGTCAATCTGTGACGTCACCTGTTGCCGGGTGGCCCTTAATTGGCCTGCTGAGCCCACTGGGCGGGCTTAACAAGGTCAATCAAGTGAAAATCGCGTGGGTTGGCCACAACTCGATGGAGGCGGGACTACAACCCCGAAAGTGGGAGTCCCGCCTCCTACACACCTCCAGTATCAAAATCCAGCCCCTGGAATCCAATATTAGACTCCTGAATATTGGACGTTGATGCCTCGATTGACTTTCCAGTTTCAGAAACTTTGACATGGCAGTACCACTCACATAAACCATGAAAGGATTTTTTTCTGTCACTGTGCTGTTTGTTGTTGCTCATGGGATCTGCCATCATAACAATAGCTTTTCCCTGATAAAGAGTTTTAAAACTTTAATATGGGACGAAGGCCATCGCATTTGAACAATCTCCAGCAAAATCCTCAGACCTTTAAGGCTTTTTAAAAAATCTAGAATTGAGCATTTTCCAGCTGCGGTCATGAGATAGCGATTACCAGAGAATCCTGGCTGGCTTTTCCCCCTTTTTAGCCTGGAGTCACTAAGCCAAGCTCAGCACCCAATTGCCACCCTGGCCGAGGTCAGAAAGCTCGGCACAAACCAAGTACTGAACTTGGGACCTTCTGGTTTATCTGGCTCAGTACACCCCAAACAATGTATCTAACCACTACTAGGTTAACCGCTAAAAGGTTGGCTTTGGATGACATCTCCACAAAGGACTGACGATTTGCAATAACCTTGAAAAACATTGTGTGCCACCAATGGAAACGCCAAATGCTGGAAGCAGAGTTCATTCCATGTCAGGTCACACGAAACACAGATATCTCAAAATTTACAGATAAAACTTCTTTCAGGACCTTTATTTGTCTTTTGCTTTGAGAGAAAATAAAGAATAGCGCTTGTAAATTATTTTTGGGTGCATTAAGAGGTTTTATATGAAGCAAAAATGAGATCTGTGGTCTTATCCAAGCAGGTAGCAGCAGTGTTAGCTATGCACGTCACTAGGGACAGAGGGAGATGGTGTGAATGACTTTCGTTAACAAGTGTAACACAGGAAATAAAACTATATGAAAAAACTTAAAGAAAGAGCATCACAAAAGAAAACAGTCCAGTGCAAAAGAAGGGTCGTGGTGTAATCCAGTGTAGTCCAATGCAGAAACATAGGCCACGATTTTCCCTACCTTGGCGGATCCGTGGTGGGTGAGGTCAGTGGTGGGTCGCAGCCTCACTGCTGGCTCCATCCTAGCCTCTCACATGACTTTCCCCTGATTGGGCTTGTTAAGCCTGCCCAGCGCATTTCCCAGTCCAACTGAAGGAAGCGGGTCTGATGACGTCACTTGATGACGCCAGTTTCCTTAAAGGGACCATGCATAAATTCACTTTGACATTTGTGCTGTCAGTGTTCTACAGCATTTAGGTGCTGCAAACTCTGACAAGCACTGCATAGGGGTGCACGGCTGCACCCAGACTCTCTCATGACTCCCTCCATATGCTTATGGAGGGAGCCACAGCACACAGGGAGGTTCTCTTCACTTCCAATGGGCGGAAGAGACCTCCCCAGGAGACCAATGCAGCCTGGTTGCTCATTGCACAGGAGGGCACAAGCAGGGGTGTTGTCAGGAGGACCAGGCTGCAGTAGCGCAAACCTTTCAATGATCTCAATAGATAACGAACCGTTACTGCAAAGCCACACTCAACCTTGTCCTGCTGTGCCACTCATCACATCCCCATCACTCAGCCTTCCCTACCCTACTCCTGCAGATCCTTACTCACACCAACTTATCTTACACCTTCACCTATCCCTCTCTATCTACATTATCACTTCCTCATCTCACTAGCCATGCCTCACACTCACCCTCATCCTAGTCCAATCATACCAATTAACAACACACAAGGGTAGGCACTTGTGTGTTTTAGCCAATGTTCCTGTGAAGTTTCTGTTAATGTGCTGTCAAACATTGAAACCTTTATTTTCAACACTTTGCATTCTTGGACAGACCTGTGTGCATCTTTCAAAGTGGCTTAGTGAGTTGCAGTGAATGGTGAGACATAACGATACCCCCCGCAATGGTGATGAGTGTGAAAGGAATGGCTTGGGCATTGTAGGGATGCTTTATGGTGTGGGGTGGTGCCAACCTGGCGCATCATGTGGCAGCCAGGGTGTACAGTGTCAAGTGAAGTAAATCTGGCCATGGTGAGGCCATCCCTAGTGTCCCGGGCAGCAATTTGGTCGGGTGCTGATGCCCTCTGTCCTGTGCAGCATCAGGTGATTACAGAGAAGGTTGGTGTGGTTGTTGGTGCTGCTGGTGTGCCTGGTGGTGCTGGTGTTGGGACGATCGTGGTCAAATTCTGAGGACCAAGGTGAGAGAGTATAAATCGTACCCATGCTGATGGAATAGATGGCAGGTGAGGTTGAGATGACAGAAGCGATCTGTCAATGGTGAGAGAGGTTGTTCCAATGAGGTGACACTGAATAGAGAGTTTACTCCAAACACTTGCAGCTCAATCTGTCTTCCAAACGCAGTAAGCAACAGCTTCTGAGCTTGGAATGTAAACAGCTGTGAGATGGGAGCTTTTATAGTACATTTCAAGCTTTCAAGTAATGAGATGATACCATGGCCATTCAACTCCCGCCCAGCTTAACAGACGTGATCCCGAGCAGCGTGGACCCCGTTGGTGAGCTGGTAAATTCTAAAGGTGAACTCAAAATTGTTGTTAATCCTCTGTTAAAAAGGTCATAATGACCTGAATTGCCTCCCCCGCCGCTGCATGTTGGGTCTGCTCAGCGCTGACAGACCCGACATTTGGTAAAGGCGCGTGGTGGCGGGTTGACAGCGGGGTCCCGACTCGCTGTCAAAAAACAACACTTTCCCACCCGACCCGCAGAGAAGCAGAGCGCAGGGGTGGGGGATGGGTTATGGCGGTTTAAAACAGTTAACTTGTAGTTAACTTGTAGTTCGGGTTAAAATGCACCAACTGATGGTGCCTGGGGAGCTTGAACAGTGGAAGCGAGGAGAAAGGGCAAAGGATGGCAAGAGATTCCCAAGGAGAGACGTGAAGAGCGCCAGAGCTCCTTATGGGACTGCCAGCCTAGCAGCAGCCATCTTAATATCAACAGCATAATCAATGCTTTATATGGGGAAAAAACAGCATAAAGTGACAAATTCCACACTAAAGTGTACAATATGCAAGTGGAAATGCATTTTTGTATTTACAATATGTCATCAAGCAGCCTGCAGTACGTGGCACTGATGGTGCATTTTATCAATATAAAAGAAGTGAAGCCACAGCTCCAAGGTATCCAGTACCCAAATATTTTGGGTGTCCCAAGAGCTCCCACCTGAGGCAGTGGGAAACACACACCTCCTTCCCTTTACTCTCCAACAGACCTAATAGGGTCTGGTGGCACACTAGTAGAGAAAAAGTAGAAAGCAATACACGTAGGTCAGGAATCTCTGCTTATTCACCACTCTCCGGATGTTTTATCAATCTTTGGGATGTGGACATCGCTGGCGAGGCCAGCATTTATTGCCCATCCCTAGTTTCCCTTGAGAAGGTGGTGGTGAGCCTTCTTCTTGAACCGCTGCAGTCCATGCGGTTAATGTACTCCCTGTTATAAATCTCATCATCATGAAGAAACGACTCATGAAACAACACTGGACGGCCAGCTGGTGGCGCCATCCAAGGAGTATAAATACTCGGGCGTCGGCCCCAGCTTGCCCAGGGGCATTTTGTAAGACAGGAACTAGTGAAGTACAACTAGACCGCCATGTTCTGAAACAAGTTGATTAAAGCCTTGCTTTATACTCGAACCAAGTGTGTAGTGAGTTTTATTACATCACTCCCATTACGCTGTTAGGCAGGATTTTGACCCAGTGACAACAGAGTAACAACCATATATGTCCAAGTCAAAATGCTGTGCGACTTGGGAGGATAACTTAGAGGTGACTGTGCTCCCATGCACCTGCCAGCCTTCTCTTTCTAGGTGACGGAGGTCGAGGGTTTGGGAGGTGCTGTTGGAGAATCCTTGGTGTCATGCTGCAGTGCATCCTGTACATACAGTAGTACACTCTGCAGCCACAGTACGTCACTGATGGAGGAAGTGGGTGTTTAAGCTTGTGGTTGGGGTGCCGGTCACATGGACTGATTTGTCCTCGATAATGTCAAGCTTCTTGAGTATTGTTGCAGCTGCACACATCCAGGCAAGTGGAGAGTATTCCATCACACTCCTGACTAGTGCCTTGTAGATTGTGGAGAGGCTTTAGGGAGTCAGGCGGTGAGTTCATCGAGACAGAAAATATCCAGCCTCTGACCTGCTGTAGTAGCCACGGCATTTATGTGGCTATTCCAGTTTAGTTTCTGGTCAATGGTGACCTACCCAGGATGTTGATGGCGGAAACATGTCATTGAATATCAAGGGGAGATGGTTAGGTTCCGTCTTGTTGGAGATGGTCATTGCCTAGCACTTGTGTGGCACAAATGTTATTTAATACTTATCACCTAAGCCTGGATGTTGTCCAGGTCTTGCTGCATGCAGGCATGGACTACTTCATTATCTGAGGCGTTCCGAATGGAACTGAACACTGTACAATTACCAGCAAACATCCCCACTTCTGACCCTATGATGGAGGGAAGGTTATTGATGAAACAGCTGAAGATAATTGGGCCTTGGACACAGCCCTGAGGAACTCCTGCAGCGAGGTCCCAGGGCTGCGATGATTGACTTCCAACAACCTCAAACATCTTTCTTTGGGCCACGTATGACTCATGCCATTGAAGAGTTTTCCCCATGAACCCCATTGACTTCAGTTTTACTTGGCCTCCTTGGCGCCACACTCAAACAAATGCTGTCTTGATGCTCTAGCATTAATATAAAAGCCAAACAAGTCACATTTGTAGTGACAATGATGTTATGATTGGAGTTCAGAAAGGACACATAATTTATTAGGCTATTTAAACAGCCGGTTCTGACTGGTTGCACATTAGACAAGAGACAGTTAAAGCTGATCTACAGTAAAGCAGGGAGATAGTGAAGCAAAGTTTTGTAATATAGACTCTAAAAAACCTAATTCTGAGTAATGTAATGTCGATAGTCCTCAGAACAAGATTACAATTTTAAAAAAAGGAAAGAATTTTGTGAATTGTGAAATGTTCTTAGTTGCATACCTCCTCAGCAGTGAGATTTCTTTTGTTGAAGGTATTTTCACCCTTATTCAGTCTCACCATGCATGGGGTTTGCATGCCTGGCGGGCTGCCTCCAGGACCCACAAATACTGCACTGAAACTAGCTGCTTTTTTTAATTCATTCATGGGATGTAAGCGTCGGTGGCAAGGCCGGCATTTATTGCCCATCCCTAATTGCCCTTGAGAAAGTGGTGGTGAGCCTTCTTGAACCACTGCAGTCTGTGTGGTGAAGGTGCTCCCACAGTGCAGTTAGGGAGGGAGTTCCAGGATTTTGACTCAGCGACGATGAAGGAACGGCGATATATTTCCAAGTCAGGATGGTGTGTAACTTGGAAGAGAACTTGGAGGTGGTGGTGTTCCCATGTGACTACTGCCCTTATCCTTCTAGGTGGTAGAGGTCGCGGGTTTGGGAGGTGCTGTCAAAGAAGCCTTGGCGAGTTGCTGCAGTGCATCTTGTAGATGGTACACACTGCAGCCACGGTACGCTGGTGATGGAGGGAGTGAATGTTTAAGGTGGTCAATGGGGTGCCAATCAAGCGGGCTGCTTTGTCCTGGATGGTGTCAAGCTTCTTGAATGTTTTTGAGCGTGCTGGGGATTCTGAGATTAATCTTTTTGGGGTGCACTGTATTGATGTTCCACCATACTGTCCACTGCACTGTCCATGCCCTATGGGGGAAATATTCGGTCGTGGCCCCTTTGGGCCGCTAACTTTGCTGGGGTGCCAATTTTAGCGCCCCGAAAAGGTTACTGCCCCTGCGCCATAAATTGAGTGGTAGCGCCCCGAGCAGGAGGCGGAGTGCTACTAGAAGTGTTCCCCTCCTTCCTGGGGCGCTACCATTCAATATCGCGGTGCTACGCGCAACAGCGCCACGCACATCGGCACATAGCGCCACGGTACTGCAGGCCTCCATCCCTTGATTAAAGGGAGGGGCCTAGCGCAGCATGCACCGGGGCCCTGCTAGACCACCGGGGAGTGGAGTGCCGGGAAAACAGCCCGGCACTCGAGAGGAGTGCCGGGCAGACCGATCGTGGCCGGCACCCTGCATGAAGAAGTGAAAGGGGGCAGGTGCTGGCAGGTGGTCCAAAAAAAATGGCCACCCGGCACTCGCCCTTTAATTTGCGCCGCGGCAGCTGCAAAGACACCACCCTGACCCTCTCAGACATAGCGTCCGGCGGTAGTTCAGGGGGCGTGACCGAAGTTTGCAGCTGGGGCACGAGCGGGGTGCTGCGCACGGCGATGACGTCATGACCGGAGGCGCAGCGCCGCGGAGCGCTACCGGCTGCCGCCGACGCTAACCTCCTGCTGAATTTCGATGGAGGCGTTAGCGGTGCCGCGCCCAGCGGGTGCTAACGGGAGGTGCAAAGCAACCCAATTTTTCCCCCTATATGTTTACTGCAACATACCTGGACTCCCATTTGCTTTACACTCTGGTATCATGCTACTGTTGCTCCTCTTCTATCTATCTATATATATAAAGCGGTCGATCTGTCTGTCTGTCATTCCATCTGTCTGTCTGTATTGTATAAACTCGAAAGTTATAGAGCGTACCTACACGTGTGTTACATCGAAAGAAAGCTTACGATTCCAGAACCGTCATAAGCGTATTTACGTTTTGGCGAGACAAAGATTGCGCCCGCGGTATCCAAAAAACGTTCAACATTCCGCTCATTATCCATTCATTAGCATCGAGTGACGTCGAGGTCGACCAATCGTACGGTCGAGCGACCCGACGGTCGACCAATCGCTGCGTGGCGGGGGCGGGTTCCTGGCGCGTGTGGGCAGGCCCTCCTACAGTTGAGTGACGGGACGATTGACCAATCCTACGCTTCGGTGACCTGACGGTCCACCAATCGGTGCGTGTGTGGGCGGGCCTTATCGTTCTGAACCGAGGTGAGTCGCCGCCATCTTGATTCCAAACTTTTCATTTCTTTTTCCCGCTTTCTGCGTGTTTCTTTTCAAATCTACATTTCCAGCAAAAAAAAAGTTGCTTTTAAAACACAAACTGTTTTTAAAAAAAGTTAATTAATTTGTAAATCTTTTCTGTAACATCTAGAATTTTCCTACCTTTAATCGTTTTTCCAGGCCTGTAAGCCTGGGCCTCTGTTGCCCAGCCACGCCCAAGCTAGGCACCTCCCGTCGCGCTGAACAAGCGGCTCGCGATCTCCGCCATCTTTGTGAAGGCTGTAGGGGGCGGGCCTGAGCCGAGCGTCGCCACCACCGCCATGTTAGTAAAGGCGGGTGGGGCAGGGGTCAGCGCGCGCGCGACTTGAGTCCGGCCGGGCCTCACGCGGTAGGTTGCACGGCAGCGTCTCTCTCTCTGCTCTTGAAGCCGGCTCGGGCGGGGGGGGGCGGGGCTCGGGAGATCGGGCCTCCGGAGATCGGGGCGGGGGGGGGCGGGCCTCCGGAGATCGGGGGAGGGGGGAGCCTCGGGAGATCGGGGGGGGCGGGGCTCGGGAGATCGGGCCTCGGGAGACCGGCGCTCGGGAGATTGGGGGGGGCAGGACGCGGGGCTCGGGAGATCGGGCCTCGTGAGTTCGGGCCTCGGGAGGGCGGGGCTCGGGACAGCGGGGGGCGGGGCTCGGGGACTCCCCCCTCCTCCCCCCTCCCCCCTCTCCCCCTTCCCCCTCCTCCCCCCCTTTCCTCCCCTTCCCCCCTCCCTCCCCTCCCTCCCCCTCCCTCCCTTCCTCCCCCCTCCCCCCTGCCCACTCCCCCCTCCCCCTCCCCCCTCCTCCCTCCCCTCCTCCCTCTTCCCTCCCTCCCCTCCCCTCCCCCCTCCCCCTCCCCTCCCCCCTCCCCTCCCCCCTCCCCTCCCCCTCCCTCCCCTCCCCCCTCCTCCCCCCTCCCCCCTCCCCTCCCCCCTCCCCTCCTCCCCTCCCCTTCCCCCCCTCTTCCCGCCCTCTTCCCCCTTCCCCTTCCCCCCTCTTCCCCCCCTTCTCCCCCCCAGTCGCTCTCTCTCTTCCCCCCAGTCGCTCTCTCTCTTCCCCCCAGTCGCTCTCTCTCTCTCTTCCAACAACAACATGCCCTCAAAAGACCCTCGGCACCGCCGGGCACTTCAGCTAGTATAGTAATAAAGCATTTGAAAATGCTTGTAAACTTATGTGGAATTATAAATATAATAGGGATTTATTTTGCAGAAATATACTAACAATAAATCTTGTAGTACTTTAGTAGCAGTCATATGGTGCCTTAAACCTGCAGGTCCTATACCTCTGCACACACCACATAATAAAAAAGTAAACAAAAATTATTTCAGAAATAAATGTTATAAAGAATAACAAATAGCTGACCATGTGTTAAAGGCAGCAATACTAAGCTTGCTATTTATCAGAACTCTTTAGTTGAAGTTCTGCCACATAACTCGTCTGTCTTTGTTATTCAATGTTTGCTCAGTGATAGGAAAATCCCAATGTAATGATAATGCAGCTTACAAACTATTCAGCCAATTCAGTACTGTCAGGGTAGTAGACATTGCTGTAATTATTGCAGAAAGGTTGTGTTTGCAGATTGACAATCCTGGGCTCTGAAACCAGTAAAGCACGAGCTGCCTGCGCCCATCTTTGATATTGCTGCGGTAGAGCGGCTGTCAGCAATGCCACAACTGTGATTCTTGTAAACAGGAAGCTCTTGACAATACAATCCGCTTTAAATATCCTCATGTCAATGCAGCAAAATGGCCCTGTACGTCAGCCCCTATTGTTCCAGTTGTTTCAGCGCAAGAATGTCCAACTTCGGTCTGCTGTTAGGCAGTACTAAAATTAGCTATAAGACTGGGTGTACGTAAAACAATTAGTGGCAAAAAGTCAAGTCAGTTTTGCCTACTGTTTTACATCAGCAGAAACTGTAATGTCCTGTCCTTTTGACCCTGTCTTTCCATCTCTTTCTCCCATCCTAATGTTCCTTCGTTTGTTCTTTCCCCTCTGTCAGCTGTGGCTCAGTGGGTAGCACCCTTGCCTCTGAGTCAGAAGGTTGTGGGTTCATAGTCCCACTCCAGAGACTTGAACTCATAAAGCTAGGCTGACACTCCAGTGCAGTGCTGAGGGAGTGCTGCACTGTCAGAGGTGCCGTCTTTCGGATGAGACGTTAAACGGAGGCCCCATCTGCTATCTCTCAGGTGGACGTAAAAGATCCCAGGGCAATATTTTGAAGAAGAGTAGGGGAGTTATCCCTGGTGTCCTGGGCCAATATTTATCCCTCAGTCCACATAACAAAAACAGATGATCTGGTCATTATCACATTGCTGTTTGTGGGAGCTTGCTGTGCGCAAATTGGCTGCCGCGTTTCATACATTACAACAGTGAGCACACTTCAAAAGTACTTCATTGGCTGTAAAGTGCTTTTAAGACGTCTGGTGGTTGTGAAAGGTGCTATACAAATGTAAGTCATTCCTTTCCTTTCTCTGCACTTGTAAGTCGTGCCTGCATGCATCCCACCCACTTCTAAGAATGAACTTCAATTGGCATTTACCCTCTTTACTACATGCAAATATATTAAATAAACATTAAATGCTCCCCCCACAGACTATTGCTCTCTGATGCCGATGCAAAGTTTTAAATGGAACAATTGTGTAAACTCACACGCATTTACGAAGAGGTAGGAAGAGAGGCCAAGATGGAATTTAGCACTAAGCACCACTCTGTCACCACAGCAGTTCGGGCAAAGAACTTGGTGGAATGATCAGCGAAATAGGGTGATGCTGGTGAGGGGGGGAGAATTGCTGCCAGTGACCAGGTTTATTCAGGCCCAGGATGTTAAAGAAGTCATCTGCAATGATTTTGTGGATGGCAAGGACTATGATCACATGGGGGGGAAAAAAACATTCTGTAGGGCAACAGACTGATACTGGGGGACCCACTGGGCAGCTGAGAAAGGGGCAGTGGGACAAGAAGGAGGGACGGGAGGCAGGTTAAAATTCAGGGAGTAAAATGGTCGCTGAAAGAGACAACTTGGGATGATGCTCTGGGTTGCTAATCTGGTCAAAGTTAGACTTGTCTATCATGGAATTTTCAGGGGAGGGGTGGGTTGTGTTAACCCTGTTATTTGTACCTAATGACCTGGAATTTGTGGTCAGCGGCAAAGTAACGGCACTGGCCGCTGACCTCGAAGAAAGCTGTCCCCAAAGATCTAGCGATCTCTGTGGCGTGAATTTCAGCTCTCCCAACCTTAGTGTGAGTCTGGCGCCAAAGCAAGTGAATCTCCAGCGTCCAGCAACTGTGATGTCATCAAGCAGGCTAAGCAGCCAATCACATTGAAGAATTCTCACAGACAGCAAACCAGGAAGTAAAATTCACAGATTCTAATTTACATTTTTATCAATTTTACCGAGCGCGAAATAAAGATTGGGACATACACATAGGATTAAGGTAGAAGCTGAAATATCATAAACAAATTTTAAGAAAAAATATTTTAAAAAAACATGTAATTCTTATCATATTAATGGAAAAATTTGACATTCCACAAATATAAAATTAGTTTTTCAGGGCCAGAACGGTTGTTCGGCAGTCAATATACAGTTAAAATCCCAGTTACGCCTCTTTCAACAAGGCTTAACTTTTTTGGGTGGGGTGGGGGCGTTGTTTAACAGCGATTTTCCAGTGTAATAGGGGAAGTTTTCATCCTTCAGTGTGATTTGAATTGATTGCCGGTTTCGGGGAATTCCACAGCACAGCCTGTGGAGGAGCAGGGAATGACTGGCGGCAACTTCTGGATTTCCACATTTATCTGAGCATGCGCTGGCTCCAGAGGTTGCTGTCACTTTTCGAGGAGTGATGACGGCGAACACTGACGGTTTCACCATCAAAAAATCCGGGACAATAACTTCTGGGACCCATAGATCATCTTTTCATAATGAACTCTGTATTGGCCAAAAGACTTTATGCAGAACTGTCAAGTCTCTTCAGGAGTGAGACTCCGAAGGAGTAATTTTTTTTACTTTCAAAATGCCACCAACCGTATCTCACTCTTAAAATCAAACACCTTCCTGAGGTAAGAATTGCTCTAGTCACTGCAAGCTGCAAAGTTTGTGAAGATTTCATTTATTCAATGGACCATATTTTCCGATTGCAGGCCTCCCGTGGGCGGAGGCCTGCGATCTGGAAAAATCTACGCCCTTACCTGAGGGCTCCCGCGACGCACACGCTTCCGCTCCTGGGCCTCTCCAAACGCGCTGGGCCCACGTATCCCAGGGGCGCAGGTAGTTCGCAGCGTCCCTGGGATCATGTGGGCCATGGGGAGCCAATCACAGAAGGGAATCTTCCTTCATACACTTGACAGGAAGACCTGTCAAATATATGAATGGAGATCAATGAAAAAACATAGTAAAACTTTAAATCAATTGTTTTTTAAATCACATTTTTTAAATGACTTGAAATTACAATAAATTAAGTATTTTAAACAAAAATTTAATTTTTTGAAAAAAATAATTAAAGTTTTTTATGGGGCTAAAAATAAACGTACCTTTTTTAAAAAAGTATTAATGGCCCAGAACTTCGGGTCCCCACAGGTGAGTACGCACTGGGTACTCACCCGTAGGCCCAACGAAAGTGCCGGTTTCGTGCATGCACTGCGCATGCGCGGGAAACCGGAACTTCTGTTCCCTTAAAGTAAGGGGTTCAGAGGTTGAACACATATGTCGGAGAGGCAGCACGTACGCCTGGAACTTACGTTTTTTTTTTGCCGGTTTCAGTGCCTCTTTATGAAGAGGCTCTATTCATTTAGCGAGTAAAACAGGAGGAAAAAAGATCAATTGCAATCAGGATCTCTGAAGTCAGTTTGTTATTTTCAACTGTTTTATTCTGTGGCAGGGTGGGGGGTCGGTGGGGAGGAAATCAGGGAGACAGGAAAGTTGGGATCCTTTTCAGGAGGGTCTGGAATTCTCTCGGGAGCCTCAAAATAACCTTTAGTGAGGTACATTCGCCCGGAGGAGGGGAAATTTATTCACAGCCTGAATGCATTCTCTGACTTTTATGTAGGTTTTTGTGTAGAGCTAATTTAATTGAGTGCATTATTATTATTTTCAATACAGTGAATCATTACATGTTTGGGAAGTAAAAGATAAGGTTCAGCCCATAAGACAACATCACTCCCACAGAATAATGTTCACTCTCACAGAATAAATGGAGGATACTCAATGCTTTACAGTGAAATGAATCACAAGTTCAGCTTCACTCAGAGAAGTAAATATTGTCTTTTACAGGGAGGCGTTCAATATTCCCATTATACCAATTTGTATGCTTCTAATATTTCAAGAACTCATCTTATTTTGGATTGGCTGTGTCTCAGTGGGTAGCACCCTCGCCTTTGAGTCACGAACGTTGTGGGTTCAAGTCCCACTCCAAAGACTCGAGCACCAAAATCTAGTGACACTCCAGTGCAGTGCTGAGGGAGCGCTGCACTGTCAGAACTGCCGTCTTTCGGATGAGACATTAAACCGAGGCCCCGTCTGCTCTCAGGTGGACGTAAAAGATCCCCCGGCATTATTTCAAAGAAGAGCAGGGGAGTTATCCCCGGTGTCCTGGCCAATATTTATCCCTCAATCAACACCACAAAAACAGATTATCTGATCATCATCACATTGCTGTTTGTGGGAGCTTGCTGTGCACAAATTGACAGCTGTGTTTCCTACATTACAACAGCGACTACACTTCAAAAGTAATTCATTGGCTGTAAAGTGCTTTGGGATGTCCTGAGGTCGTGAAAGGCGCTATATAAATGCAAGTCTTTCTTTTAAAAACTCGAGAACCAGAGAAAATCCTTGCAGTGATTTGTTTTCCAATGTGTTGCTCCATAAAGTGATAGAATAGAGGTTCATGCACCCCCACACCACAAATCTTCCATCTACCTGAAGCCAGGTGCTTCCCCGCAGAGAATGTCTGAGGGAGAGTGAATGGTGCTGCCCTTAACTACCACTTGGCAGCCAGCCATCTCGTCGAGTTGGCAGGGACCCTGTCTACCAATCAACCTTGGGGAATCTGCAGAAATAAGGAATCTATTCCTAAACATCGCAGGAAAATCAAACTTACTTTCAAAGTGCGAAAGCAGCAATAATTCCAGCGAATTCCACGGTGACACCGAGCATTGGAACAATGAGCAGAGGTTGGCGGAATCCTGCCCGGGTGGGACTTGGCACTCCTAGCAGTTGGCTAAAGAGGGCTTTGGCCGAGGTCGAAGAGCAAACTGCCCTCTCACCAAATGAAAGAAAGACTTGCACCTTATCACATCTCTTAGAATTGGCTCAAAATACTTCACATACAATAAATAACTTTGAAGTGCAGTGACTGTTGGTATGTAGGCAATGCGCCAGCCATTTTGTGCACAATGCAGTTGGACAAACAACAGCAACAGCAACAACAACAACTTGTATTTATATAGCGCCTTTAACGTAGTAAAACCTCCCAAGGCGCTTCACAGAAGCGATATCAGGCAAAATTTGACACTGAGCCACATAAGGAGATATTAGGGTAGATAGAGTCATAGAATGGTAACGGCACAGAAGAAGGCCATTTGGCCCGTCGAGCCCATGCCAGCTCTCTGCAAGAGCACTTCAGCTAGTCCCACTCCCCCTCTACCCCCCTTTCCCCGTAGCACTGCAATTTTTTTTCCTTCAGATACTTATCCAACTCCCTTTTGAAAGCCGTGATTGAATCTGCCTCCACCACCCTTTCAGGCAGCGCATTCCAGATCCTAACCACTCGCTGCGTAGACAAGTTTTTCCTCATGTCGCCTTTGGTTCTTCTGCCAGTCTCCTTAATACTCCAGTTGAGGCCAATCCAGTGTTTTATACAGGTTCATTATTATTTCCATGCTTTTGTACCCTATACCACTATTCATGAAGCCCAGGATCCCATAAGCTTTTTTAACTGCTTTCTCAACCTGCCTGCCACCTTCAATGATTTGTACACATATACCCCCAGGTCTCTCTGTTCGTGCATCCCCTTCAGGATTGTACCCTTTAGTTCATATTATCTCACTTCATTCTTTCTACCAAAGTGTATCACTTCGCACTTTTCTGCATTAAATTTCATCTACCACGTGTCCGCCCATTCCACCAGCCTGTCTATGTCCTCTTGAAGTCTATCACTATCCTCCTCACTGTTCACTATACTTCCAAGTTTTGTGTCATCTGCAAATTTTGAAATTGTGCCCTGTACACCCACATCCAAGTCATTAATATATATCAAGAAAAGCAGTGGTCCTAGTCCCAACCCCTGGGACACACCACTGTATACCTTCCTCCAGTCTGAAAAACAACCGTTCACCACTACTCTCTGTTTCCTGTCGCTTAGCCAATTTCGTATCCATGCTGCCACTGTCCCTTTTATTTCATGGGCTTCAACCTTGCTGGCAAGCCTATTATGTGGCACTTTGTCAAACGCCTTTTGGAAATTCATATACACCACGTCAACTGCATTGCCCTCATCAACCCTCTGTTACCTCATCAAAAAACTCGATCAAGTTGGTTAAACACGATTTGCCTTTAACAAATCTGTGCTGGCTTTCTTTAATTAATCCACACTTGTCCAAGTGACTGTTAATTTTGTCCCTAATTATTGTTTCTAAAAGCTTCCCCATTACCGAGGTTAAACTGACTGGCCTGTAGTTGCTGGGTTTATCTTTATACCCTTTTTTGAACAAGGGTGTAACATTTGTAATTCTCCAGTCCTCTGGCACCACCCCCACTTCTAAGGAGGATTGGAAGATTATGGCCAGTACATCCGCGATTTCTGCCTTCACTTCCCTCAGCATCCTAGGATGCATCCCATCTGGTCCTGGTGACTTATCTGCTTTAAGTACAGCCAGCCTTTCTAGTACCTCGTCTTTATCAATTCTTATCCCATCCAGTATCTCCTCTACCTCCTCCTTCACTATGTCTATGGCAACATCTTCTTCCTTGGCGAAGACAGATGCAAAGTACTAATTTAGCACCTCTGCCTCCATGCGTAGGTCTCCTTTTTGTTTCCTAATCGGCCCCACCCCTCCTCTTACTACCCATTTACTATTTATATGCCTATAGAAGACTTTTGGATAACATTTTATGTTAGCTGCCATTCTATTCTCGTACCCTCTCTTTGCCCCGCTTATTTTCTTTTTCACTTCTCTTCTGAACTTTCTATATTTAGCCTGATTCCCAGATGTATTCTTGACATGACATCTGTCATACGCGCTCTTTTTCTGCTTCATCTTACTCTCTATCTCTTTTGTCATCCAGGGAGCTCTGACTTTAGTTGCCCTATCCTTCCCCCCAGTGGGAATGTACCTCGACTGTACCTGAACTATTTCCTCTTTAAAGGCAGCCCATTGTTCCATTACAGTTTTGCCTGTCAATCTTTAATTCCAATTTACCTGGGCCAGATCTGTTCTCATCCCACTGAAATTGGCCTTCCTCCAATTAAGTATTTTTACTCTAGATTTCTCCTTGTCCTTTTCCATAGCTAATCTAAACCTTATGATACTATGATCACTGTTCCCTAAATGTTCACCTACTGATACTTGCTCCACTTGACCTATCTCATTCCCCAGAACCAGATCCAGCAATGCCTCCTTCCTCATTGGGCCGGAAACATACTGATTAAGAAAATTCAAAATTCTTCCCGCTCTCTGCCCTTTACACTATTACGATCCCAGTCTATATTAGGATAGTTGAAGTCCCCCATTATCACTACTCTATAGTTCTTGCATCTCTCTGTAATTTCTCTGCAAATTTGCTCCTCCATATTTTTCCTACTATGTATTGGTGGCCTATAGAATGCACCGAGTAGTGTAATGGCACCTCCATTTTTTCTTAACTCTAGCCATATAGATTCTGTCCTTGACCCCTCCAGGACATCCTCTCTCTCCAGCACTGTAACATTCTCCTTAACCAATACTGCCACACCACCTTCTATCTTTCCTTCCCTATATTTCCTGAACACCCTATATCCAGGAATATTTAATACCCAATCCTGCCCTTTTTTGAGCCAGGTCTCCGTTATTGCCATGACATCATATTCCCATGTGGCTATTTGCACCTGCAGCTCACCAACCTTTTTTTAATATGCTTCGTGCGTTCACATACATGCACTGTAAACCTATCTTAGACCATCCTGTGTTCTCTCTTAGTCTGACCCCACCTAATACTTTACCATTTCTTACTTTAATTCTATCCGTCTCTCCCAATCCTTTGTGCCCTTTGTTTCTCCTTTCTAATGCTACATCCTGGTGCCCACCCCCTTGCCAACTTACTTTAAACCCTCCCCAACAGCGCTAGCAAACCTCCCCACGAGGATATTGGTCCCAGCTCTGTTGAGGTATAATCCGTCCAGCCTGTACAGCTCCCACTTCCCCCAGAACTGGCCCCAATGCTCCAGGAATCTGAAGCCCTCCCTCCTGCACCATCTCTCCAGCTACGCATTCATCTGCTCTATCCTCCTATTTCTATACTCACTCACGCGTGGCACCAGGAGTAATCCAGAGTTTACTACCTTTGAGGTCCTGCTTTTTAATCTCTTTCCTAGCTCCCTGAAATCTGCCTGCAGGACCTCATCCCTCTTTCTATCTATGTCGTTGGTACCGATATGGACCACGACCTCTGGCTGTTCACCCTCCCCCCTCAGAATGTTCTGCAGCCGCTTGGTGACATCCTTAACTCTGGCACCAGGGAGGCAACATACCATCCTGGAGTCATGTCTGCAGCTGCAGAAACGCCAGTCTGTTCCCCTAACTATCAAATCCCCTACCACTATTGCTTTCCCTATCTTCCTCCTCCCCCCCCCGTACAGCTGAACCACCTGCGATGCCGTGGACTTGGCTCTGGCTGTACTCCCCAGAGGAACCATCGCCCTCACCAGTACTCAGAACAGAATACTGATTGGAGAGCGAGGTGCACGCAGGGGACTCCTGCACTACCTGCCTGGTCCTCCTCTTCTGTCTGGCAGTCACCCATTCCCTCTCTGCCTGCATACTCCTTAGCTGCGGGGTGACCACCTCCTGAAATGTGCTATCCACGTAGCTCTCAGCCTCGCGGATGCACCGCAATGACGCCAGCTGCTGCTCAAGCTCCGAGACCCGGAACTCGAGCTCCTCCAGCTGACGACACTTCCTGCACACGTGGTTGTCCAGGATATGGGAAGCATCCTGGATTTCCCACATGGCACAGGATGCCCATTCCACAGGACTGAGCTGCCCTGCCATGCCTTTATTCATTCGACTATTAACTAACTTTACAGAAATTTAAGACTAAGATGTACCTAATTCAAGTTATTAATATATATTATTAACAGTTACTAATTTAATATAGTATTAACAGTTACTAATTTAATGTAGTATTAACAGTTACTAATCTCCAAGCTCCTGCTTTATCCCTAACCAGCTATTTAACCCCGGCCCCCAGCTTGAAGAGCCCCCCTCCGACCGCAGAAATAAACTTAAAACTTAAAAAAAAAACACTCACCAATCAGCTCCTTCCCTTGTGCTGACGTCACTTTATAGGTTTTTCACTCTGACGTCACTCTTTCAAATTCTGCCTGTGTTGAGTTGCTCCGTTCTCGCTCTGTTCCCGCTCAGGTCCAAGAGCTTGGTCGAAGAGGTAGGTTTAAAGGAGCGTCTTAAAGGAGGAAATAGAGGTAGAGAGGCAGAGAGGTTTAGGGAGGGACTTCCAGAACTTAGGTCCTTGGCAGCTGAAAGCGCGGCCACCAACAGCAGAGTGATTAAAATTGAAGATGCTCAAGAGGCCAGAATTGGAGGAATGCAGATATCTCGGCGAGTTGTAGGGCTGGAGGAGATTACAGAGATAGGGCGGGGCGAGGCCATGGAAGGGAATTTTAAAATCTGTTTGGGTTTTTTTGGGCTAGTGTTGGCTGATGGATGAATATCAGCCAAAGCACATGGGAAATTTTCCTTCGCATATTGCCACAGAATCTGAACCACTAGAGCAGGCAAAAGGGCGTCTCAGTTTAACATCTCATCTGAAAAATGGAGCATTCCTTTAGTACGCCACTGGAATAGCAGCCTCTGTTCTGTGCTGGAGCCGAGCTGGAGCCCACAGACTTCTGACTCAGGTGAGTGTGTCCACATGTGTGACTATGTTACACAAAGGGCACTGTCTAAATGCTGTTCTTCAATCATGACAAAGGTCTACATAATGGGCAAAATAACAACAGAGAATGCTGGAAAAACTCAGCAGGTCAGGCAACATCCGTGGAGAGAAATTTGAGTTGACGTTTCGGGTTGAAACCCTTCTTCAAAACTGGAAAGAAAATAAAAAGATCGAAGGCAAAGCTGCGATCGAAAAAAGAAGAAAAGGAGACGATAAAAGGTATTAGAAGCCGGATGAGATGGTAATGGGCCCGTGGAGACAAAAGGCAGCTGAGATTAGTGTAACGTCCGTGTGTAATTGAGACACGGACTGCAGAAGTTGGTTATAACAGGTGTTTACTGAATGGAGACAAAACTGAAACTACTATACAAAGTTACTACACAGGCTTATATACAGGGGTGGTCACTACTGGTACTGCAGTATACAGGGGCTGCAGAATATAGTTCCTTCTTCAAGGTACATACACTACAATTAGGTGTGAAGTGTACTGGCAGGATAAGGACAGCTGCCAGGTGAGAGAGAGAAACAAAAGGAAAGGAGGGGGGGTGGCGGGGGGAAAGGAGGACCCAAAACAAAGGGGTGGAAAAAATTAAAAGGAAAAAAGTAATAGAGGCCGAGGTTATGATCTGAAATTATTGAACTCGATATTGAGTCCGGAAGGCTGCAAAGTGCCTAATCGGAAGATGATTTGCTGTTCCTCGAGTTTACGTTGAGCTTCCGTGGAACAATACAAGAGGCCAAGGACGGTGAGGTCCGAGTGGGAATGGAGCGGTGAATTAAAATGACAGGCGACCGGAAGCTCGAGGTCACCCTTACGGACTGAACGGAGGTGTTCCGCAAAAACATAATGGGCCTTTGAAGCTGCACGATTCCAAAATGTTCTTTATTTAATTGTAAGTACTCCCCAAAATAACCCAGACTTGATAAACAGCAGCCTCTAATTTTGTTTAATTACTGAGATGTGATAACTTCTGCAGTTTGTTGTTTTTGTTTACCTTTAGGATTGCCAGTGAACCACCCTGGGAGGAGGGATGACACATAGCTAGTTTCAAGGACCATTCGGCAGTAGCCCCAGGGCCCGAGCCACATCTACACGGCTAATGGGATCTTTACTAGAAACACAACAGACTTTATATTACTATAATCTCAGTAATTAAACAGAATTAGAATTCGAGACTTTAGTCTGAAAGCTTGTTACTTTTGCAAGCACTACAAAGGTAAATAAGGAAAATTACTAACACTATCACTGGTGTGACATTTTATTTACATTATATTTTTTTCAGTTCCATTAGAAAGCAGTCTAGATATAATCTGCATTTTTGGAACTCCTTTAGAAATTTCTGCTTGAGTGCAACTTTTTAAAATAAAGTAATAACTGATCTTCTCGGGGGAAGTGCTCTAAAAAGGCACATCCTAAGGTCAGTCACAGGCTAATTACTGTTTCTGAGAGAAATTTCTCCAGATTGGCAACTGCTTGTAAATCTTTGACCCAGGTTGTCAAGGTCACAGAGGCCAACAGGAAATGACTGCCTATCTTTAAAAAAATGTTCATCTGTATTTTGCTGCTGCGCTATGAATCGTGTTTTTTGAGTCAACAAAGAAAAGATAGACTTGCATTTATATAGCGCCTTTCACGACCTCAGGACGCCCCAAAGTGCTTTACAGCCAATGAAGCACTTTTTGAAGTGTAGTCACTGATGTAATGTAGGAAAAGCGACAGCCAATTTGTGCACAGCAAGCTCCCACAAACAGCAATGTGATAATGACCAGATACAGGAAACTCTTGTTTAAACGGCACCTAAATATCCGGAATTCTCTATTAACCGGCAAAATTCTCACTCCGAAAACAACACCTCAATAACCGGCAATGTTGCCGAGTCCGAGTCTGAGTCTCCCGCGGTGGCCGAGTTAGTCAGTGGGGGTAGTTCTCCAAACTGCCACTACTCGGCTTCTTGGCGCTGTCGGAAGTCAGAACACGTCAATAACAGGAGTCTGACTCTCCCGCGCTGCCGGCAGTCTCTTCAGATCCACCACTTTACAGGGGTACTGTGTGTCTCCCACGCTGCTGGTAGTCATTGCATTGTATTACTCTCAACTGGCAGTACTGTACTTAATCAAGCATCTTCCACCATCCATTTAACACCACATTCTGTAGGTGAGTACCCAATTACTGTATACTGCACATTTCTTGATTTTTAAAATTTTTCTTTGTTAAAAATAACCTCAGTAGATCACCCTCTCCGTCATCCAGAATTTTTGATCAACCGGCAACACGCCGGGCCAATTGGCGACGGATAACAAAGAGTTTCCTGTAGTCTGTTTTAGTGATGTTGGTTGAGAGGCAAATATTGGCCACAGGACACCGGGGAGGACTCCACTGCTCTTGGTGGGAAACTTGGAGGTGATGGGGTTGGGCAGAACTAGGAGTCATCCATATGAGCTGAGGACGCAGGGCGTGAGGTTGGATATCTGGAAGTTTTGCTGTTCCCAGAGGGTGATCAACCTGTGGAACAGAATTTGAGAGGAGGGAATGGAAACTGGCTCCTCACTGTCCTTTAAGCAGTAGATGGATATATGGAAAATAATGCACCCTGGAGCTTGCCTGGTCACCCATGTGGGGTCAGAGAGGAAATTGTGAAAGGGCAGTCCTGAATTGACAACAGATCTCTGGTTTTTGCCTTTCCCAGGAGGTGGGGTAAAGGAAATGGCTTGTAAGAAATGAGCCAGAGGACATGTATGGGTCTAATGGTCTTTTCTCATCCTTGATACATAAAAATAAACAAGAAATATTAGTGAGAGAACCAGACTGCTGCAAATTATCACCACAAACACACACATAACAGCAACAGAGAGAAATGGTTACCATGGACACCAAATGCACCTTCAGTGAGACAAGTATATAGAAAATACACCTGAAAATGATGCAGAATAAATGGCAGCTCCACTGGCTTAGAGGAACAGCTGCCCAACAAACAAAAGAACAAGAAGGAGAGATTACACAAGGAGTACCAGGAAAAGAGATTTATTGCGGATCTGAGAACAAAATTACAGCCAGAACACGAAAGCAGAGATAACAGTCCTGCAGTATCACATAAAGAGCAGTAAATTATTGCATAACAGCCCCCACACAGGTTTACAAAATGTACAGAGCCAGAATTTTATTTCCCCTTTGGCTTTGAGTACCAGCTCCCAACAATCAGAAGTGTATTTGTTAGGCCTTTAAAAAGAAAGGAATCCTGCCACAGCCGATGCTTTAGGGAGGGAAAAAAAACAACCTCAAAAGCAAACAATAGCAGCAATCTAAACAAATGAGCAAGGTGGTAGTTGAACTGTCAGGTGACATTACAGAGTGCTCTATGAGCTAGGCCCACCGTCCTCTGACTCCGCGTAAACATGCTGGGGGAGAAATTGGATAGCGGCGGAAAGCTGGAGCAAACTGGGCGCAGGGATCGATTGCTACGCCGGAACAGGCCTGAGTGAAATTGGACCTTGGGCCTCATTTCGAAGAGACTGGTGAGCTGCCGACGCCTACTGAGCTTCCCCAGGCACCTCTCTGGTGAAGTGGACATCAGTTTAGGGGCCACTGCGACGACGGGAGCGGCTCTCTGGTAGGTTGTTCGGGAGGGGCTTTTACAAAGACTTATCTCTTTTTTTTGGTGGCGGCCTCCACCGGCCCCTGTTTAGGCCGCATGTAGTCCTGGTTATCCTGAATACCGCTGGCCCGGTGCCGGCTGAATTCGGGGCAGCCCAATTTCAGGAACGATTTATTAAAAAAAGATGCGTTAGGCCCCCTATTTGCATATACCTAACGCCTGATTCTCGTGCGGGCCCTGGAGGCTTGTACTGCAGCCTTTACTAATATTGTGGCTGGGACACTTCTGACGTGGGTTGAGCATGTGCATGACTCCTGCCATATTGGACGCTTAGGCATCCGTTTTACACCTGGAAAATGCATTTTTAGGCCACTGTAACTAAAGTGACACTCACATTCAGATGAGGGGAGGAAGTCTTGCATTTATATAGCACTTTTCATGACTTCAGGACGCCCCAAAGCACTCTTCTGTCAATGAAGTACTTTTGAGCCATAGTCACTGTGGTAATGTAGGAAATGCTGCAGCCAATTCTGCGCACACCAAGCTCCCACAAACAGCAGTGTGATAAATGACCAGATAATCTGTTTTGATGATGTTGATTGAGGGATAAACATTGGCCAGGACACCGGGGATAACTCCCCTGCTCTTCTTTGAAAGATTGCCTTGGGATCTTTTACATCCACCTGAGGGAGCAGTCGGGGCCTCGGTTTGACGTCTCATCTGAAAGACGGCACACTCCTGTTAGATCCGTGTATCTTAATGTTGTGTCCTTCAATAATCAGACAAAAGACTGCAGGGAACGATCAACAGGTGTTTACTGAATGAGGGTTACTCTAGAACTAACTGTACAGATCACTACTCAGGGTTTATATACAGGTGTGGTCACTGCCGGTACTACAGTATACAGGAGCTGTAAAAAGTAGTTCTCCCCTTAAAGGTACATACATTACAATTCCTCCCCTTTTAGATTAACAGTACCATAACACTCATTTAACAATTAAATATCAAACTAATTACAATTAACACTTTTAACATGCAACATTAGCTGAAAATAGTCTATTTATAAATTCAGTCTTTGGGGAGGCTTCCTGATCCTTTCTGGATAGCGCCTTTCCCGAGTGTCTTGCTCTTGGTGCGGAGGCGATTCTGGCCCCCTGTCGTCGGTTGGTTCATCAGCTTCCGATGCTACTGTTTCTGAGGTAGATGCGACCTGTACATCGGGTTCCTCACCAGGTACGTATGGCCGAGACATGGGGTTGACTCGTTCCTGTGACTCTAGGATCTGGTCAGCATGGCGTCTCACAATGCTCTCCCCAACGTCCATTGTGTACATTAATGGCCCCTGCCGTGTGCATATCGTTCCTGGTTGCCATTTCTCTGTTCGGTAGTCGCGGGCCAAGACTGGTTGCTGTACATTGAAGCTCCTTGTCGGCTTCTCATTGATGTGCTGGAATTGCTTACTCTCAACATCTCTTCGTACATTTGGTCTGAGCAAATCCAGATGAGATCTCAACCTTCGGTTAAAGAACATCATGGCCGGGGCCTGGTTGGTGACTGCATGTGTCGCATTTCTGTGGGCTAACAGGAAATTGTCCACCTTATGCTGCAGTGGAATGTCGTCATCGCACATGGCCTTTACTGCTTTTTTAAAGGTTTGTACGAACCTCTCAGCCAATCCATTTGTGGCTGGATGATACGGGGCGGATGTGTAATGCCTTACCCCATTCCTTTTCATAAATCTTCGAAACTCTTCGGACACAAACTGTGGTCCGTTATCAGAGCAAATCTGCTCTGGCAAGCCGTTCCTGGCAAAAATGGTCCGTAGGACAGCAATAGTTTTCTCCGTGGTGGTGGAGGACATTTTGATCACCTCAGGCCATTTCGAGTGTGCATCCACGGCTATTAAAAACATTGAGTCCATGAATGGACCAGCAAAATCAATATGCACCCGTTGCCATGGAGATGAGGGCCACTCCCATGGGTGTAGAGGGGCATGTGGTGGTGCATTTTGGACCCTCTGGCATCCTGAGCAGCTCTTTGTCAGGTCCTCGATTTGTTGATCGATCCCCGGCCACCACACATAAGCCCTAGCAAGGCTTTTCATTTTCACCCCTCCCAGATGACCTTCGTGAAGCTCATTGAGCACTCTCTCCCTTAACTTGGGTGGAATTACCACTCAGGATCCACACATCAAGGTCCCCTGGCATACTGACAGTTGTTCTCTTCTGGATGAGAATGCTGGCAACAGTGAGTTGCCATGTGCTGGCCATCCCTTCACCGTCAAATCATATACCCGAGACAGCGTCGGGTCATTTCGGGTCTCCTTCTCTATACCAGCGTTAGTTACTGGCAAGCATTCAATTATAGTCGAATGAAATATTTTGACAGGATCCACTGCTGGTCCTTCCTCCGCAGTAGGCTGTGGCAGGCATGATAGCCCATCAGCGTTTCCATGCTGTTTTGTGCCCTTATACTCGATTTCATATTGGTGCGCCCCTAGAAAAAGGGACCATCTTTGTAGCCATTGCGCAGTCATCACCGGAACGCCCTTCTTTGGATTAAAGATGGAGATAAGTGGTTGGTGGTCAGTCAGCAAGGTGAACTTCTGCCCGTGCAGATAGTGATTGAACTTTTTCACTCCCCACACTAGGCTGAGGGCCTCCCTGTCAATCTGGGCGTAGTTACACTCGGCTGAGGCTAGTGACCGAGACGCAAAGGCTACTGGCCTCTCCGAGCCGTCCGGGAATTTGTGCGACAGCACCGCTCCAATGCCATAGGGTGATGCATCACACGCCAACCGAATTGGTAGTGCTGGGTTGAAATGAGCCAACACCTCTTTTGATGTGATCAATGCTTTGCTCTTCTGGAAAGCTCGTTTACATTCGTCACTCCACTTCCATGGTACCCCCGTTTGCAGTAGGGTGTTCAGTGGGTGTAGTACGGTAGACAAATTCGGCAAGAACTTATGGTAGTAGTTCACCAGCCCGAGGAACGACCTCAGTTGTGACAAATTTTCCGGTGCTGGAGCCTTGACTACTGCCTCAATCTTTTCAGGGGACTTATGTAACCCCTCTTTATCAATAACGTGGTCACAATACGAGATCTACTTCTGGAAAAATGCGCATTTGTGGCGATTAGCTCGGAGCCCATATTCCTTCAATCTAGTGAGCACCTGCTCCAGGTTGGCGAGGTGATCACTGTCATTTTCGCCCGTGACCAGGTTGTCGTCCAAATAACACTGGGTCCCTGGAATCCCTTGCTGGACTTGTTCCATTGCCCTTTGCCAAATAGCCAGAGCTGATGCTACCCCGAACACCAGCCGGTTGTATTGGTAGAGACCTTTATGAGTGTTGATCGTGAGGTACTGTTTCAAGGCTTCTTCTACCTCCATTTGCAGGTACGCCTGGGCCAGATCAATCTTAGTGAAGCGCTTCCCTCCAGATAGCGAGGCAAAAATATCTTCAATCCGTGGAAGCGGATATTGTACAGTGTGAAGGACTGGGTTCACTGTCACCTTAAAGTCCCCACAGATGCGAACCTTCTTTGGTTCCCCAGGCATATTACTCAACGACCTCTTCATTACAGGAATGATGGGTGTAGCCCACTCGCTCCAGTCCACTTTGGACAGTACTCCTGAACATTCCAAACCTTTCAGCTCTGCTTCGACGGCTGGGCGGATCGCATAAGGTACCGGTCTGGCCTTAAAAAACTTTGGGCTTGCATTTTCCTCTATTTTGATCGTCGCTGTTATGCCTTTTAGTGTTCCGAGTCCCTGCTAGAACACTTCTTGTGCGTCAGTTAGCATTTTTGACAGTCGTCCAGGTGTGACGTCGTCATCCTTTTTGGCATCTACAGTCAGTGCTTGTATGGAATGCCAATCTAGCTGTATCTTCCAGATCCATTCACGTCCTAGTAGTGGTGGTCCTCCATCTGGCAATACATATAGGTCCATTTTTCGTGTTTCCTTGCCGTTATATATAACGTTCACCCTTATTTTTCCTTTGGGGTAGACTTTTTGCCCCGTGTACGTCTTCAAGACAATCTTTGTATCTCTCAAGGGTATATGTGAGAATAGCCGCTTGTAGTCCCTTCAGTTTATGACTGTTAGGGCTGATCCTGTGTCCAATTCCATTTTCACTTGGACTCCTGCTATCTTGAGCGTGACCCAGATAGTTTGGTGATCCTCCGTTTTGATCACATTATGTAGTTTCAGACAACCCAGCTCCTTGCTTCCGGAGTATCACTTTTCTGTTCGCCTGAACTACTCTCCGTCACCTTATGTACCTTCTTGTACTTCTCCTGTGGAGATTTCTTGCTGCTGGTTTTCTTTCCCGACCTGCAGACTCTTGCTATGTGTCCTACTTTTCCACACTGTCTGCACACTTTGTCCTTGAACCAGCAATCATTATGGTCGTGTGTTGTTCTGCCGCAGCGATAGCACTTCACTGTTCCGTGTGACATTTCATTTGTGCTATATTCTTGCGGTCTCCGTTATATCTCTGCAGTGCCCCGTGCAGCTGCTTCGTGTGATACTGCAATGCTGAAAGCCTTGTCCAGCGTAAGATCCTTTTCTGATAGAAGCCGTTTCTGGGTTCCTTCACTTTGAAGCCCACACACAAACTTGTCCCTTAAAGTATCTGCTAGTCCCGTTCCAAACTGGCAGTGTTTCGATGGCTTGCGCAGTTCCGTTAAATACTCAGCATTACTTTTATCTTTATGCTGGTTCCTTTTGTGAAACTTAAATCTTTCTGCTATCAGCAGCGGTGTGGGGTTTAAGTGGTCCTGTAGGATTGACACTATGTTTTCAAAATCCTTTTCTACTGGCTTCTCTGGGGTTACTAGGTTTTGTAGTAAGCCATACGTTTTTGCACCCATTGAATTCAACAATACCAGCGCTTTCTTGTCATCTGGCACTTCATTCGCCTTGCAGTATACTTCTATGCATTCGACATTGTCGTCCAATCTTCGACTTCATTGTCGAACGCTGTGATACTGCCACTCTTCGGTATTTTTGGGTGTGGTTAGACTGGCTTAAAATGGCGTCTCCCGCGCTTTCCTTTCTTCCCCGCTGCGGCTTAAAATGGCGTCTCCCGCGCTTTCCTTTCTTCCCCGCTGCGGCTTAAAATGGCGTCTCCCGCGCTGCTGCCAACGCCGCTCTCGGCGGTCCTCGTGGCAAATGGCGACGCCCTGTGGGTTTCGTGCGCTGCTCCTGCACTGCTGCCAATGCCGCTCTCTGCGGCCCTCGTGGCAATGGCAGCGCCTCGCATTTTCCTGCGCGCCTCTCTCTCCCGTTGACGCTGCTCGGCCCTTGAACACCGGCTGCGCTCTGCTCTCTCTCGCCTCTCTCCCCCGTTGACGCTGCTTGGCCCTTGAACACCGGCTGCGCTCTGCTCTCTCTCGTCTCTCTCCCCGTTGACACCGCTCAGTCCTGAA
Source organism: Somniosus microcephalus (assembly GCF_052327205.1). NCBI lineage: Eukaryota > Metazoa > Chordata > Chondrichthyes > Squaliformes > Somniosidae > Somniosus > Somniosus microcephalus. The sequence continues at coordinate 14,053,614 of NC_141012.1, read as the reverse complement.
CACCGGCTGCACCCTGTGCGCTCTGCCCTCTCTCTCTCCCCCGTCGATGCTGCTCGGCCTTTTTCTGTGCCGCTCGGTCGGGCTCTAGCCCGCCGCTGTCCGGGAAGGGTCTGCGCAGTACCTGTTGCCAGCCCGTTTCGCTGGACCACCGTGACTGGAAAGCCAAGCCTGGCTCTCAACAGCCTCCCCTGCGATGTTCAAATCTCCGCTGGATGACTGGGCGGTTGCCCGTGGTCGACGCCCGTGCTTCTGGACTCGACCTTCTTCCACTGTTCTCCAGGAGCGAATCCCTGGGAGGTGATGCAGAGTTGCAGGTAGGTTCGAACCTGCCTCGTCGCCAATGTTAGGTCCGTGTATCTTAATGTTGTGTCCTTCAATAATCAGACAACAGACTGCAGGGAACGATTCAACAGGTGTTTACTGAATGAGGGTTACTCTAGAACTAACTGTACAGATCACTACTCAGGGTTTATATACAGGTGTGGTCACTGCCGGTACTACAGTATACAGGAGCTGTAAAAAGTAGTTCTCCCCTTAAAGGTACATACGTTACAACTCCGACAGGGCAGCACTCCCTCAGTCCTAGCACTGGAGCATCAGCCTGGCTTTTGTGCTGCTGTCTCTGGAGTGGAGCTTGAACCCACATCCTTCTAACAGAGACGAGGTGCTACCAACTGAGCCACGGGAGTAAGCACATGAATTTAGAAGGGCACCATCTCAGAATGTCTAGTCTCTCCATCCATCTGGAAGGATGCTGGGCGACCTGTGCCTGTTAGCAACTCCCAAAGTCGGGTATATTTCCCCGGACTGCCTTGCTCCATTGGAATGTTGGAAATACACAGCAGCATCTGGAAAGAGAAAAGACAGCCTTGCATTTTGTTTGCAGACACTGACGTAAGAAAACTACTAGGCACTTGGTCTAAGCGTTAAACAAAGCTTTAATCAACTGTTTTACAACATGGAGGTCTAGTTGTGTCCTTCACTAGTTCCTGTTAAGAATGTCCTGCGCAAGCTGGGCCCATGCCCGAGTATTTATACTCTCCCTGGACAGCGCCACCCGCAGGCCACTCAGTATTATTTCATAAGTCTTTCTTTCATGAAGGACTGATTCATGTCACCATCTATCTACATATATTAGAAGTTTTGAGTCCGCCGCGCTGCAGACGTCACATTTCAAAGTGTAACACTTTGTTGCAGATGCAAAACATTCTGCAATAAAGGTATAAAACAGAGAAAACTAACCAATCATTTGCTGCAGTTGCAACTCTTATACCATCTAATTAGGTGCTTGAGAAGAATAGGCCTCTAACTGACCTCAAGATGGGCAATGAGATCTTGTGAGTTGAAAGATACAGCCAGATTACACACAGCTGAGTCTTAGCAGCAGAATAATACACTTTGGCACATTACGTCGTTGCCCAATTACTTGGAGCGACATCTGCTAGTGTCCAATAATTAATGCGGCCGATAAGCAGTATCCAAGGATAAACGCACAAATGGACAACAGCCAAAGCTGGGAAAATGAACAGAATAAGATGAGCACTAAAAGTTTGACGATTGATATGGAAAGCCAACGTCAACACAAGCACCAGCACATGTGCACAGAATACCAAAGGTGAGCAACAACAGGATTTTGTCAAACTGAGTGACTGACGTTCCTTGCAAAGTATCTACAATTGCAGTGTACTGAACATCAAGACAGAGACATCAAACACCCAGACCTGCATTAGACCTGCTGGACCTACGCCTGAACCAAATTAAATAAAAATGCACCAGAATGTTTAACGCAATAAATGTAAACACTGACTCGACCTTATCTTGTATAATCAATCAACAATTACAGGAAATACCATTAATATCAAGATTTACAAAGGTCATCCTGCCGCTAGCTACAAGAATTTAAAAAACAGGGGTCTGTATCATGGCGTCGGAGTCTGATAGGAATGCTGATAAAAGTCGTTAGTTCTCCTCAAAAAGTATAAAAGTTTAGTAAGAAAAAGATTCCATCTCTCATGAAAAAGAAGTCTTTAGATATTAAAATTTGTTGGAAAAAAATTACATAATTGTCTTGTTTGTTGTGCCACATATTAGCAATTTTCTCAAAGCGGGTTGCCAGTTTTATCCCGTTTTATGTAGATTTCTATCAGGAGTGATCGATCAAATGGCGTCCGTCTGTACTGTAAAATTCAATGATTATAGGATTCTTGGGTTCATCAACCTTCTTGGATTGTTATGTGGAAGATTCCCGCTCTCCTCCTTGAGGATCACGTCTCTTAAGTGCATACATTATTCTAGTAAATCCTATATTTCCCTTGCCTTCTTTTATGAGAGAGTGAGAGAGGTATCAGATCACTATGGAGATAGGGCTGTCCCAGCATCCATAGCTACAGTGAAAGCCATCTATCGAAATGATGGGCACAACAGAATGCTGGAATAGGCCAGCTTCAGTGAGAGAAAGCAAAGGAACTCAATTGCAAAATCCCACAGCTGCAAAAGGGAAACAGAGGAATGGAGAAAAAGAAGAGAGATAAGGACAAAAAGGCTAAGAAATACAATAAATTTGTGGCACTTAGGCCGGAATTTTCTGGGGTTCGTGTGGGCGCGATTGGAGGTGGGTCGGGTGGGAAATTTGAAAAAAGTCGGAGCGGGTCGGGAACCCGCCGTCATCCCGCCCCTATGTGCCTTTCCCTCGGGCGCGTTTGCCGCTGCGACAGCGACCTGACCGGCAGAGGCAGGCAACCTAATTCAAATCATTATAAGCTTATTGTCAGACACTTAAGAGCCTTTTTCTCCCCTACATTTCAAATTTCCTTGCATGGCCACGGGATTCACGCAGCTCGGGAACCACGTCTGTCAACCTGAGGCGGGAGTTGAGTGGCCATTGTGCCAGCTGATTATTTGACAGCATCAAATGTACAATAAAAGCTCCGATCTCACAGCTGATCACTTTCCTCAGGCAGAAGCTGTTGCTGACTACATTGCCAGCACAGATTTAGCTTTCTGCAGGCTGCAAGTGTTTCCAGCAAAGTCTCCATCCAGTGTCACCTCATTGGAAGAACCTCTCTCACCATTGACAGATTGCTTCTGTCAACTCTACTTGACTTGCCATCTATTCCATCAGCATGGGTGCTGTTTATATTGTCTCACCTTGGTCCTCAGAATCTGACCACAATCAGCCCCAACACCAGCAGCTCCAACAACACCACGAACCTTCTCCGCAACCACCTGATGCTGCACAGGACAGAGGGCATCAGCACCCGAGCACAATGCTGTCCAGGAGGCCAGGGATGGCATCATGGCCAGATTTTCTTAACTTTACGCTGTACACCCATATGGCTGCCACATGCTGCACCAGGTTGGCACCACCCCACACCCAACACCATAAAGGAGCCCTACAATAACCAAGCCATTCCTTTCACAGTGACCACCATTGCTGGAGGTTCCGTTATGTCTCACCAGTCACTACAACTCCCTATGCCACTTCCAAAGGTGCACACAAATGTGTTCAAGACGGCAAAGTGGTGAAAATAAAGATTTTAATGGTTGACAATACATTAACGGAATCTTGCCATTAACATTGACTGAAGCACCCAAGTGGCTAGCCTTGTGAATCTACTTGTGTGTCATCTTTCTCTTCTGCGTGCTTCTACGAGGTGCTGCCCCTGTGGTTTCAGCAGAGGTGGAGGCAGCCTGCTCACTTCCCTGCTCGACTGCTTAGACACTCTTGGCGGGCATCCTCTGGGTTTTGGAGCCTCTGATGGCCCCGCCAAAGTCTGCTCCTCCTGAGACTGTGCAGGGACAGACTCGGCCAGCGCAATCCAAGGAGCCATCTGGGGCTCTGACTGAGGGGATGGCAATGGGGGAGAAGTGTAAGCACTTTGAGAGGTGCCCATACTTCCCTCTCCCCTCTCACTCTCTCATGGGCCACCAGCACTTCCCTACCAGCAAGGAGCTGCACATCAGTGCAGCCATGAGGACCCATGTCTACGCTGACATCCCTCCTAGACAGGAGGTCTATAAGCCTCTGCCATTTATGCTCCATAGATAGCATGTGCTCCTGTGAGTGGCGCATTAGCTGCTCCATGCAGATGGCCATCCTATCCATGGAAAAGCCTACAGTCACCATCGCCTGCGACACAGTGGTGCTCATGTTGGTGATGGACTCCTCCATTCTCTGAACATTTGCAGACATGGTGTTCGCAAAACCTGTCAGAGCTTCCTGCACTTCTTGCTGCACCTTCAAGATTGCCCTCTTTCTGGATGGCCCCCGAGGCTCAGCGCCTGCATGCAGCTGAGCAGAGCTGGGAGCGTCCTGTGCCCTCCAGCGAGGAGTCTCCACTGCTGTCCCTGTCTCCACCATCTGCTCTTGCTCACCTGTGACTTGTGACGGACCCGGTGACAACATTACTCTATCTCGCCTTGGGCCCACCGAGCTGTGCGTCTCTGCGCTGGTGCTGGCTGTGTTAATGTCTGGTGATGTTGCGCCCTCAGAGGCTGGAGGCTCCTCTGAGGAGTCGTCTTGCTCTTCCTCCTGGACAGTGGGTAGGTGGCTCTTGATGGACCTTTGGGAGAGTAAAGCGATGAGTTAGATATGCCATATGAAGAATAGGTGTACATACCATTATGCACATGATGACCATTCAGTGGCTGATGACATCAGTCCCCATATGAGTGACTGCTGTATGCCATGTAACTGTATGATATGTAATTCTGTCACCAGGTTGCGGAGATGTCCCCCTCTCTCCGTCTCCCACCTCCAGCTGCTTGGTCACCCCCAATACTTCCAACGTAGCCTCCTCTGCTGTTGTGAGGGTCGCAAATGATGGAGGCCCACCTCCAGTTTTCTCCCTCTCCCTCTTATTGTGCACTCATGCAAGGAGGGAAAGAAGAGAAGGTTGAGTGAGAGTGATGGAATGAGTGTAAGGAATAGATGGGTTATATCTTTAGAGGGAGACTATGATGGATTGGGGTGGCAATGCCGAGTGGGCTCCTTGCATGTTGTTAGTTGGTATGATTGCATTAGGATGAGGTTGAGTGTAAGGGGTGGCTGGTAAGATGGGGATGCGATAATATAGATAGAAGAGAGGGATGGGTAGACGTGCAAGGTATGTTGGTGTGAGTGCAGGATGTGCAGGAGTAGGGTTGGGAAGGCAGAGTGTTGGGGATGTGATGAGAGGCACAGCAGGATGAAGTTGTGTGGCTTTGTACTCACCTTTCCTGATCTAATGAGATCATTGAAACCTTTGCGGCACTGCGCCCAGGTCCTCCAGAACACATCCCTGCAGTTGACCTCCTCTGCAATTTGGAACCAAGCTCTTTTTGTCTCCTGGGGAGGTCTCTTCCGCCCATTGGAAAGGAAGAGGACCTCCCTGCGTGCTCTGACTCGCTCCACAAGCATATCGAGGGAGTCATCGGAGAACCTGGGTGCAGCCCTCTGCCTCTGTGCAGCCCAACTGTTTGGAGTAATGAAAGCCTTCAGTGTGCTGCCTGCACACGCCGAGATGAACCTTCAAATGCAATGTGGCCATGGCCCCTTTAAATATACTGGCTGAAAACGTGTCATGGATGACGTCATCTGACCCGCACCGTTTAATTGGGCCGGGTAACGCGCAGGGCGGGCTTAATAGGGCCCATTATCGGGAAAGTCGTTTTCTGCAGCGGGATGGAAGCAGCAACGGGGTCGCGACCTGCCACGCCGACTGCCTGCACCAGGCCTTAGTCTTTCCTGTCGTCTATGTTCAATTGCTACTTGTTGCTTTCAACTGTCTTTCTGGTTTTGATGCCTCAGTTATATTGTTGCGATGGAAAATCTTGCACCTAGGATTCGTCTAACTTTAACAGCTCGGTCTACTTGACCTTTTAGGAATGAAGTGGTAATGGACACACACTGGTCTAAAAGAGGTGTGGAAGAAAAGAACTTCAAGGATTAAAACATATTCATTTTTAAATGTTCAGTTCCAATGCTTTAGGGATGCAATCTAATTTATGACCTAAGAAAAGAAAAATATAATCAACGGCCGATGTTCACCCTTATGTATTGGCTCTCTGAAGCTGTACAACTCCACAATTCCCTTTAGTAGCTAGCAGAAATCCCATGGCATTGCTCTTGAAGAGTTGGAGGATGTGCTGTTTTCTAAGGATAAGAATGTTATGCTATAGAACATAACAACAACTTGCATTTATATAGTGCCTTTAATGTAGCAAAATGTCCCAAGGCACTTCACAGGAGCGTGATCAAACAAAATCTGACACCAAACTACATAAAGCGATATTAGGTCAGGTAACCAAAAGCTTGATCAAAGAGGTAGGTTTTAAGGCACATCTTAAACGAGGAAAGAGAGATAGAAAGGTGGAGAGGTTCAGAGAATTATAAAACTTAGAGCCTCGGCAGCTGAAGGCACGGCTGTCAATGGTGGTGTGATGAAAATTGGGGATGTGCAAGAGGCTAGAATTGGAGGAGTGCAGAGATCTCGGAGGGTCGTAGGGCTGGAGGAGATTACAGAGAAAGGGAGGGGCGAGGCCAAAGAGGGATTTGAACACAAGTATGAACATTTTAAACGCACAGCCTATTCTTGTCCTACTTTTTTTTTGTATTCATTCACGGGATGTGGACATCCCTAATTGCCCTTGAGAAGATGGTGGTAAGCCAGCTTCTGAAACCGCTGCAGTCATTATTGCTTTTTGTAGCGGTTTGTTACAACTGAGTGGCTTGCTAGGCCATTTCCGAGAGCAGTTTAGAGTTAACCACTTTGCTGTGGGTCTGGAGTCACATATAGGCCAGACCAGGTAAGGACGGCAGATCTCCTTCCCTAAAGGACATCAGTGAACCAGATGGGTTTTTAAGAATTTTCATGGCCACCATTACTGATACCAGCTTTTTTATTCCAGATTCATTTAATTAACTGAATTTAAATTCCCCAGCTGCCGGGGATTTGAACTCATGTCCGACCCAATCATTAGTCCAGGCCTACTGGATTACTAGTCCAGTAACATAACCACGATGCTGCCGCTCCCTCATTTATGATGATTGAGTGTTTTTATGACATGATTTTCTAGGATTTTTACTTGTGTGTTGCTTAAACTGTGTCAGTGTATATGCTGCTGTGCGATCACTGAAGTGTGACAGGACTTGAATGACATTATCAAGAAAGGCAGCCTCAAATTTTGTTTACTCAGATGTCACAATTTTTGCTATTTTTCTTTGCCTTTATTGCTCTTAGTCTTGACTCTTCTGAACTGCCGCCAAAATCATTTCCTCCACCTTTTTTTAAAAATTGAGAAACCGTGGTGAAGGTCCAAGGCCCATACTGCAGGGCACCACCAAGCTCGGAAAGTGGAGGAGATAAGATGGTAAAAGTGAAGAGGTATCAGTTAGGTGATCCCAAGCTTGCATTTTATAATGTATTTAGAAAGGGAAGACTGAGGGAGGAAAGCAGCTCTACAGCATTGTGGTCCTGGGAAAGCACAAGTTAGATAAGTTATAGTTCTCTAATGAAAAATGAACTAGATAGCAAAAAGACAGATAAATATGAACACTGGACAAGTTCCTGCCGCTTTAGGACACCTTAGTGGCTTTGATGAACAGACAGTAACATGATGTGACTTGTACCCAGGAATATGACCCAATTACTTCACAGAGTATCGCAGAAGAGATCATTTGTCATCCCTGTAGGTTAATTACTGTTGAAAATCACAGAAATCACAGAAATCACAGAAACCCCACAGTGCAGATAGAGGCCATTTCGGCCCATCGAGCCTGCACCGACACATATCCCACCCGATCCCCGTAACCCCACGCATTTAATCCCCCTAACACTAAGGGTCAATTTATCATAGCCAAACAACCTAACCCGCACATCTTTGGGCTTCATTTTTCAAACTTATAGGAGCAGGAGGAGGCCATTTAGCCCTTCGAGCCTGTTCCACCATTCAATGAGATCATGGCTGATCTGCGACCTAACTCCATTTTCCACTTTCTTAGGACTTAAAATTTGGTTTAAATAGAACAAGAGGGCTTTATTTTGCCCTGTGTGTAAAGTTAAAGTTAAATTATTTTACTAAAGTCTCATAAAAAAACCTCCTTTATTCAAAGAATTGTTCTTTAAATTCACACACAAAGGAAAATATATCCCACAATAATAACAAGAACCCATTAGATATAATGACCCGGAATTTGCCACAATGACAATATTAGCGACAAATGGCATAAGTTAGACTACAGTACTGTGCCCCCCAATCCTCTAGTGGCAAATGTACACCACAATATGCTGGAAAAATTATTATAAGACGCCGCAGCGAGCATCGCAGCTGATCGGGAGTGGCCTGGCCAATGGATAGTTAAGAATTAATTTTGACTGTTGATTTCTGCAGGAATTTCAACCTAGTTTATTTATTTATATCTGTCAGCAAATGACTGAAAGATATAAACAGGGATAAATACGGAATAAATATTTCCACAAGAACAAACAGTTCTTCTGTAACTCTCACATTGTATCATGAGGCCGTGGCTGGGTGCTGGGGATTTTAAGAAGATTGCTGAACTTCACTCGTGATTGACATCAGCAAGTGATTTCAGAAGCAATGCAGAAAATAATCACCCCAAGAGGCAATTTCACAGTGTTTCAAGGATTGCCCTACTTTTTTTTTACAGTATTTAGCAGTGTGAGATATAAGTATATATAACATTCGCATTTGCATTACATAGAAACATAGAAGATAGGAGCAGGAGTAGGCCATTCGGCCCTTCGAGCCTGCTCCGCCATTCAACGAGATCATGGCTGATCATCCAAACCCTAGCACCCGGTCCCTACACCGACAGCCATCCCACCCAAGCCCTATCCCCGTAACCCCACGTATTTAATCCCCCCTAACACTAAGGGTCAATTTTTTTATCATGGCCAATCAACCTAACCCGCACATCTTTGGACTGTGGGAGGAAACCGGAGCACCTGGAGGAAACCCACGCAAACACGGGGAGAATGTGCAAACTCCACACAGACAGTCACCCGAGGCCGGATTTGAACCCGGGTCCCTGGCGCTGTGAGGCAACAGTGCTAACCACTATGCCACCGTGCTGCCCTTTATGCCACCGTGCTGCCCTTCGAAAATGTGGGCTCTGCTTTGATCAATCTCATCAAGAGAATTTAGATTTGAGATAGCAACCGTATTAAAATGCCCAGCAGTGATATTGCTGCTTTTAAACGTGTTTCTGTTTTGATTCCTGTATACTCACCCCATCAGCACCATTCTGCAATGATCTCAGTGGCTTCAAAATTCAGCAAACTTGACCTCGCAATTGATTTTAATGAGGCCAGAATTATAATGAGCCATTCAACTGATTTAGCAAGGGAAAGGACAGAGCTGTGCAAAAGAATCAGGAAATTGTGTCACGGTATAAGTAATGGGCTGGGCCACTCCTGTAAATAGTAACGGTGTGCGCTGTAGAGGCACCATTACTATGGTGCAAGTTTTCAGCAAATTCCAGCTCAATCTGAGTTGTACAGTTGAGTCACAAGTTAAAATATTTTCCACTTTCACTATCTAGCATATAACTTGCTTATAACACATTGACAGATTAGATTTGTGAAGTAATCACTAGAAAATGTTCAACATTTATTGGAGTTCTGTTTTCTTGAAATGAGATTTGCAATATCTGCTCAATTTAACTCTGAACTTAATAAACAACAAGCTTAATGGAAAGGAGTGTAGGATTGCACATTTTCCAAATTGAAACAAAAATACCTTGCACTAGTCTTTCATGGAGACTTACCTGGATCTTGGAATTTTTTTTAAAGCCATGTAATATTTTCACCATGATGACTTCATGGAGGAAGTGACATGTTGTTGCAATTAGATATAAATCAAGATGTCACATGTTTTTAAAGAAACTGAAAAAACTTTGCAAAACACTTTTTCTTAAATGAAGATAGTGCTATTTTAACCTGCAGTTGATTACTGGCAAATAATATAACAGTATAAATATGCTTTCTTAAAGTAGGTAAATCAGTAAAGAGTGGCTATTTATTTGTTCATGGGATGTGCGTGACACTGAAAAGGCAGTATTTACTGCACATCTCCACTTGCCCTGAGGGCATTATGAGACAACCATGTAATGTGGAGTCATGTGTAAAGGTGGCAGCTTCCCTTGCCTAAAGGAGATTAGTGAACCACAGACTGCAGTGGTTCAAGAAGGCGGCTCACCACCACCTTCTCAAGGGCAATTAGGGATGGGCAATAAATGCTGGCCTTGCCAGTGACGCCCACATCCCAGGTCGAATAAAACAAAATTTGGGGTTTTAATGACAATTTGAGAGCGTTTTCTGGTGCTGGATCACAAATTGTCAGATTTATTGAATACACTTTCACAACTTGCCATAGTGGGATTTGAACTCATGTCTCTGGGCTGTTAGTTCTGAACCGTAACACAAAGCCGGCATTTAAAAAATCTCAAGATTTTAGGAGGAAGGAGAGAGTGAGGGAGGTAAGGAGCGATAAAAAGTTTGTAAATGTTCGTAATCTGAAATAAAAGCAGAAAATGCAAGAAACACACAAAAGTTCTGTTAGCATCTGAAATGAGAGAAGACTGGTGTAGGAGAGGCTGCACCTAAAATCTTAACCTTTCTCTACTCTTTTACAGACCTGCTGAGTATTTCTAGCATTTACTGTTTTTATTTCAGTTCTACAGCATTGAAAGAAAAAAGACTTGCATTTATATAGTACCTTCCATGACCTGAGTGGGATTAATACATGATAAATTATTTTTAAAATATTAGATTAACAATGCAATTTGCAATTTCACAAGTTCATTTATGAAAATAATCAAAAAGGCTAATGGAATGCTGGCCTTTATATCTAGAGGACCAGAGTACAAGGGGGTAGAAGTTCTGCTGCAGTTATACAAAACCCTGGTTAGACCACACCTGGACTACTGTGAGCAGTTCTGGGCACCACACCGTAGGAAGGATAGATTGGCCTTGGAGGGAGTGCAGTGTAGGTTTACCAAAATGATACCCGGAGTTCAAGGGTTAAGTTATGAGGAGAGATTACACAAATTAGGGTTGCATTTAGAAGGTTAAGGGGTGATCTGATCGAAGTGCCAGGCAACGACTATCTCCAACAAGCGAGAGTCTAAACACCTTGACATTCAACGGCATTACCATCGCCGAATCCCCCAACATCAATATCCTGGGGGGTCACCATTGACCAGAAACTTAACTGGACCAGCCACATAAATACTGTGGCAACAAGAGCAGGTCAGAGGCTGGATATTCTGCAGTGAGTGTCTCACCCCCTGACTCCCCAAAGCCTTTCCACCATCTACAAGGCACAAGTCAGGAGTGTGATGGAAAACTCTCCACTTGCCTGGATGAGTGCAGCTCCACCAACACTCAAGAAGCTCGACACCATCCAGGACAAAGCAGCCCGCTTGATTGGCACCCCATCCACCACCTTAAATATTCACTCCCACCACCACCGGCGTACCGTGTCTGCAGTGTGTACCATCTACAAGATGCATTGCAGCAACTTGCCAAGGTTTCTTTGGCAGCACCTCCCAAACCCGTGACCTCTTCCACCTAGAAGGACAAAGGCAGCAGGTGCATGGGAACACCACCACCTCCAAGTTCCCCTCCAAGTTACACACCATCCTGACTTGGAAGTATATCGCCGTTCCTTCATTGTCGCTGGGTCAAAATCCTGGAACTCGCTCCCTAACAGCACTGTGGGAGTACGTTCACCACACGGTCTGCAGCGGTTCAAGAAGGTGGCTCACCACCACCTTCTCGAGGGCAATTAGGGATGGGCAATAAATGCTGACACCCACATCCAACGAACGAATAAAAAAAAAAGTTTTCAAGATATTAAGGGGAACAGATAGGGTCGAGAGAGAGAAACTATTTCCTCTGGTTGGGGATTCTAGCACTAGGGGGCATAGTCTAAAAATTAGAGCCAGACCTTTCAGGAGTGAAATTAGGAAACACTTCTACACACAAAGGGTGGTAAAAGTTTTGAACTCTCTTCCACAAACGGCAATTAATGAGATTGATAAGATTCTTGTTAACCAAAGTTATTAAGGGTTATGGGCCAAAGGCGGGTACAGGAAACTCTCGTTTAAACGGCACCTAAATATCCGGAATTCTCTATTAACCGGCAAAATGCTCACTCCGAAAACAACACCTCAATAACCGGAAATGTTGCCGAGTCCGAGTCTGAGTCTCCCGCAGTGGCCGAGTTAGTCAGTGGGGGTAGTTCTCCAAACTGCCACTACTCGGCTTCTTGGCGCTGTCGGAAGTCCGAACACCTCAATAACAGGCATGATGTGGAGATGCCGGTGTTGGACTGGGGTGGACAAATGTAAGAAGTCACACAACACCAGGTTATAGTCTAACAGCTTTAGTTGAAATCACAAGCTTTCGGAGCGCTGCTCCTTCGTCAGGTGAAGTGAAGAGATGCATATAGGCACAGCATATATAGTCAGAGAATACTGCCAGATGATTACAGGTAATCTTTCTAACTGCCCTTTATCACACCTCGGCAGAGAGGTAATCACAGCAATCAAAGGTGTGAATGGTGTCCAAACAGGTCAGTCAGGAAAACATTACATCAAAGAACAATGAGGTGGGGTCACAAGGGGGCAAATGTTGCAGATGCTGGGGTCTGTATGAAAAACAAAAAACAAACAAAAAACAATTAAAAAAATTTTTTTTTGCTGGAAATCACAGCAGGTCCGGCCGCATCCGTGTAGAGAGAACAAGCCAATGACGACTTGAGTCTGGATGACTCTACATTAGGTGTGGTTACATTTCCTGCAAATCAATTGGCAGGATAGGCGCACCAACGTCAGTGTTCTTGCTCAGGCCAACATCCCCAGCATCGAAGCTCTGGCCACGCTCAATCAGCTCTACTCGGAGCTCCGGCACGGCAAGAGAGCCCCAGGTGGGCAGAGGAAACGCTTCAAGGACACCCTCAAAGCCTCCTTGAAAAAGTGTAACATCCCCACTGACACCTGGGAATCCCTGGCCCAAGACCGCACAAAGTGGAGGAGAAGCATCCGGGAAGGCGCTGAACACCTCGAGACTCTTCGCTGGGAGCAAGCAGAAGCCAAGCACAGGCAGCGCAAGGAGCGCACGTCAACTCAAGCACCCCACCCACCCGCCCCTTCAACCACCTGTGACAGAGTCTGTAGGTCCCGCATTGGACTCATCAGTCACCTGAGAACTCATTTTTAATGTGGAAGCAAGTCATCCTCGGTTCCGAGGGACTGCCTAAGAAGAAGCGTGACATGAACCCAAGATCCCGGTTGAGGCCGTCCTCATGAGTGCGGAACTTGGCTATCAGTTTCTGCTCGACGATTTTGCGTTGTCGTGTGTCTCGAAGGCCGCCTTGGAGAATGCTTACACGAAGATCGGAGGCTGAATGTCCTTGACTGCTGAAGTGTTCCCCGACTGGGAGGGAACACAGGAACAGGAGTCTGACTTTCCTGCGCTGCCGGGAGTACCCAATTACTGTATACCGCACATTTCTTGATTTAAAATTTTTTTTGTTTGTTAAAAGTAGCCTCGGTAGATAACCCTCTCCGCCATCCAGCATTTTTAATCAACCGGCACCATCCCGGTCCCGTCGGTGCCGGATACCCAAGAGTTTCCTGTATATGGAGTTAGATCACAGATCAGCCCTGATCTCATTGAATGGTGGAACAGGCTCGAGGGGCTGAATGGCCTCCTCCCTGTTCCTGTGTTCCTAAAACATATGTTCTCTCTCCCATAATAAATCACAATGACAATCATGCAAAGAGCAGACAAATTGCCTGAGAGGCAAAGAAAGAAGTGGAGGATGGCCTGAATGGAAATAACCTTGATCTCATTTGCATTGACGTCAGCGGCCCGGGGCTCATTACCTTACCGGAACGAGCGCCGACGTGATAGAGAGAAGGAGCGCGCACGCTCCCGCACTCCCCCCCCCCCCCCGCGCGGCGGCCGACGTGCTGGAGCGAGAGCGCGCACGCACGCTGGCTGGCTGGTGTGGCCGACAAGCTCCGCCCCCTTCCACCTCAGGCTTCAAACCCCCCCCGCGCGCGCGCGCGCCGTGCGTGAGTGCGTGCGCGCCCCCGCTCGGTCGCTCGCTGCTGTGTGTGTGTGTTTTCGACAAGATGGCGTCGAGCGGTGCCGTGAGGAACGGCAACCTTCCTCAGCCGCAGCACAAAACCGGCGGCGGGCCGGCCAGGATCGGCTACTACGAGATCGAGAGGACCATCGGCAAGGGCAACTTCGCCGTGGTCAAGCTGGCCACTCACATCGTCACCAAGGCTAAAGTAAGCGTTGCACATTTACATATAAATATTTTTCTCTCTTTCCCCCCCCCCCCCCCAAAGTAATAATAATCAACTCCCCTCTCGCCTTTTCCAACTTCTCATGGCCTTTCCCCTCACCTCCTTCGACTTCTGAGAGGAAAAGGTTTTTCTTCACCCCCCCCACACCACCCCTCTCTCTCTCTTTTTCTCTCCCCCCATTGCTGAGCCGGGAAATTGGTCTCTTTGATGGAGCCTCTCTGGGGCGAAAAGCCCCGTCTGTGTTTGACAGCTGTCACTGGCACCAAGTGGTCCACTCCAGGAAGGGGAGAAAAAAATGTCCTGTTGACCCTCCTCACCTTTTCTCGATTTTTTTTATTACGGAGAGAGGTTTCCTTATTTTCTTTCTCGTTCTCTCTCTCTCTCTCTCTCTCTCTCTCTTTCTCTTCAGGTCTGTGCAAATGTCACTTCAGTCCCTTTGCCCGGCCGGAGGGGGTCAGGCCAGGCCAGGCCATGCCAGGCCATGCCGGAACTGTCAACCCGGCCTCTGTCTTGTCGCTTGCCAGAGCCGCCGCCCCCTCCCTCGTCCACTGTGTGTGTGTAAAGTGTTTCTCTTCCCACAAGAAGTTTTTGGAAGAAGTTTCAGGCACTGCTTAACGGGCAGTGTTCCCGTTTTGGACCCCCACACACTTTGAGTAACTGACTTGTATGAGCATTCTGCAACAGCCAGCTAATTTCAATCGTGAAATGTACTGAAAAGAAAACAGTGCTAAAACATTCGCTGGAGATTTATCAAAACAGAATCATTTTTATAGTTTACTTCAAATAATACTTGAGTATAATTATTGCTGCTTGCAGAGATCTGGAATAATTTATAATGCTTTTTAAAATTGATTGATCTCAAAAGACTGACTTGATCTAATTACAAGTATAATTACAGTACTTTATTATTTTCAGAGGCCAACATGGGTATTTACCTATTTCTAGTAAATTGAATGTAATTACTATTGACAGAGATAGATTTCTTGTAATGGCTCACTGTATGGGGCAGAATTACTCATTAAATGTAGGTTGCTTAGTAAAGTGGAACTTTTTTGATTTGCTAGAAATATTTAATGGAGAAACAAGTGTCAGATTTCACAAACGAAGGGGAGGCTACACATCTGTCAATTGATGTGCATTAATATTTTTAGTGAAGATAGAAGGGAAAAAGGCCAGTTTCTGTTCTGGAGCTGTTCAAGCCTTATACAGTAACAGACATACTGCAGCATAGTTTGTAAAAATGGTTTATACTGCCATTAAAATAGGTTGTCTGCTGTGTTTCTATAGTACAGTGAACTGTTTTTCAGTAGAGTGGAATTTTATTGTGTTTTTAACAGGTCCAAAAATGGGATCAGCCTTGTATCTGTTAGTGTAATCAGTAAATTTATTTATATATACTGCATTAATTTTCCTTTTTCATATTGCAAACATGGAGGCAGAATTGTTTTTTACAAACCAATTTTGGTTTGAGATTGCGATTGTGGTAATTATCCACATTATTGAGATATGAGCCAATGATAAAATTACAATTGTGTGGTGATAATACCATTGATCATAATTGTTGGTGTTATCGGATATTGTATCTGACTTTGTGCAACTCACTAAGAGGTGTCTTGCTCTACAGTAACAACTTAAACCTTTAATGTATGGCATCCGTCACGAGACTGATTTGTTAATGCCTTTCTTAAAGGGTTAATCTTACTCAACTATTTTTGAAGTAAGTGCCCTTTAAAAAATCTGCTGTGCCATGATGATAGAATGTAGTTATGTACTGATGTATACATAGTAGTTATGAAGATGCTTTCTATACATAATATTACAGCTTGAAGATAACTTGCATATTTACCACTAACACTTGTATTTGTATGCTAGGAGTATTTCCAATAATTGTTTAATGAGCGGTCCTCACACATCTATAGATTTACACCTTCGTAATCTTAGAGATTCCTGCGTGAAAATCTCTGCACTGTACTGCAGAAGCAGATTAATTCTTGATGTTGCCGACACACCATGTTTACCGTTAGCGGTGGAATCTCCATTTTGTAGGCAGTTGAGCACAACCTGAAAAATGCCAATATTAAAAATGAAGGGGAATTGCTTTTTTAAGAAACATAGTTTGTAACCTTCTATTCTTTTTTCTCTGGAGCTGTATTAGCTGGGCACATCGATTTAGCCACAATAATTAGTTGTCAGTGGATAAACTCAGTCAACAAAGTAACAACTAGATTGAAACTTTATTATTTTGCTGAGTGTTGCTTAGTTGATTGCCAATAGTATTGTGACCTAGAGATATGTTATGGCTTGATGGGGTTTATTTTTCCATTCAGTTTTATTTGTGTGATCTACATCCATTGATAATTTTAGGATTTAGTATTGGGGATGTATTTTTAAAAGCAATCTTGAACAGTATCTTAACATTCTATGATGTTTTCAAAATGAATGTATCCCATTGTTACAACATTTGGATTTTAGCTCTATTTTGTGACTAAAAAACACTAATGATGTCTCTTAACCACCACCCCCCCCCCCCCAAAACCCCGGCCAACTTGGCCATTCCCCTACCTGAGTTATACATCACTTTGTGACTGCGAGAGCAGGCCATGTGACTTGCTCTTTGGCTTCTGCCAATGCTGCTTTGTACTCGGCCACTAGGATCTGAACAGGAGTGACCCAAAGTGAATCATCCTGCTCTGCTGTGGGACTTATCAGTGTTTCCAAAGTAGTGAATTTACTACATAATCTTATGATGTTTTTCATTTTGGTGCAGGAATGACATTGCGTTCCTGAAAGACTTGAGGATATTCCCGTATATATGATGTTAGGAAACTTTTTTTTCCCCCTTTTTTCCCCCATTATTTTTCTCCTTGTTATATCCCCACAGTAAGGCCCATTGTCGCTACCCTGTTGTTTCTTTTTGGAGGTGGGAGGTGGTCTAAATCACAGCTTGTCCACAGCTGCTGTCAAACTTACTCTGTGATTGGCCTACTTGAACTGTACTTTGCTGATGCAGGATAAGGACCATGTCAGTTTTTTTTTCCTGCCCCTGAGATGGAACGTTCCATTTCGTGGCGTTGCCAAGAAGGGATTTTATTTTGATTTCAGGGGAAGTGGGAGGAAAGCCAATGAAACATTGTCGTGCTTCTATGAGGAAATGTTGGTGCATTGTTGACTCTGAGCTATGCTGGCATAGGCCTGACCAGAAGGGTCCTGGTGGCGCAATTAATGAACCGGAACTATTGAAAACAGGTATGCGGTTAGCAGTTGCCAAACACATCCTTAATTTGGATTGGTCTGGGTTTGTTTCCACACTTCTAAATTGACCTCAAAGTAATTGATTTTTTTTATGTGAGGTAGACTTCTGAAAATCTTAGACTAAGTATTGGAATTATTTTACTCTCCAATTACTGCCTTAAGTGAGCCCTGTAACAGTCACAGCAGGATTTATAGGTATTGTGAGTTTTGAAGTGTAATAAAGGCTGGAGATATCGCAACTCTTTCTGACCATTTGATAGATAGTAAAAAAAATATATAGAAGTCATATTTAAAGGATAACTTTCAATTAAAATATTACAATTTCTATGCTAATTCAACCCTGAAATTATTGTTTGTACTAAATATTTGAATTATCCAATAATTTGAAATACATTTTAATTCAGACGAATAGACTGTATTCCAATTAAAAATTATGGTCTGGTATTTTCTTACTGTGGAGTTAATTTTTGTAATGTTGTCGTGAGGACATTATAAACACTGTCCTTCAGTGATGGCATAAAGAACAGAAATGTTATAAAATTGGTTGTTTTTAAGCAAGCTTATTGTCTATTAATAATTACAGTAGCGCATTTTTACTTTCAAATAGTCCATTTGGCCACCAGTAATCGCGTGACTCTGACGCCACTTTCTTGCAAGCTCAAAGGCAAGAGTAATTATGCGACTTCTGAGAGGGTCAGTTGCTAGCATTAAGAACCCGTGGTAATCATATGTTTTGTTGGTACTGTATTCTGTTTGATTAGCAGGGCTCTGGACCAGTGCTGGCAAAAGCAGGCTGTGCAATAATTTTGTGGGTTTCAGTTGATACAGTAACAATCTGCACGATACTTATAAATCCAAAACTCTGTGCCTATGGTACTTAAGTCCATAATCAGGATCACTGTTAATGTTGTACATCCTTTTTTTTCCCTTTTGTCAGAAATCCCTACCATTTGGAGCCAGCCTGCTTGCCTCTGAGTGTTTCCAGGGAAACACTTGCTGCTCCTGCATCATTACTGCTCTGACTCTGACATCACGGACTCTGCAATTGTGCACATAGGTAGAGCATGTGTTCGGGATTTTTTAAAGATTCTTTTTGTTACGCAGGGAGAACAAGAAAGACAAGAGGCAGCAGTGGGGATAGATACAGCAACAGGCCCGGGCAGAGATTGGGTATAGCACGGGCAGAGATTGGGTATAGCACAGGCAGAGGGCACGACCCAGCCTGAGCCTAGACCTCGTGAGCAATGCAACATATGATGCACTAGTATATTACAACAATGATGTGTGAGAATGTCACAGTTTTAAAAAAAAACTTGAAGTTTATATTCATGACTAATGATGTTATCTGAACTCCCCTGAGATTATTTTCTAGTAACTGCCCATCCAAGTGCCACCCAATTACATCTCAAGATCTTTCTCATTTCTGTGAAATTTATTTTCTAAAATAGTTTATAAATCAATGTGAAAACAAAATGAAAACATTGAATGATGTGTAAATTAATTCCTGGCAACCAATTCTAACACCGTCCTAGTGCTAATAGAATAATGACATTTATTTTATGTCTACCGGTGATACCCAATTTGACACCTCTACCTCCTTCGTTGACCCTGAGGTTATTGCTACACACTCCAACTGCCTGGCCAATATTAAGACCTGGATGAGCTGAAATTTCCTCCAGCTTCGGAGCTGGCAAAATTGAAGCTGTCCTTTTCAGCTCTGACCTGTACCTACATGTCACGGGTCTTGACTTCTTCAAACTCTCTACCACTTCAGCTAAGTCTGGCGGTGCGGAACCTTGGCATGCTGTCCACCCCAAGCTGTGCTGCTTCTTTTCCCAAACCGATTCTATTACAGGAAACCCTCTTTTTACCGGCACCTAAATAATCGGAAATCTCTCTTAACCGGCAAAATTCAGGAGTAAGTTCAGGTAAATTTTACTTCATATTA
This sequence comes from Somniosus microcephalus, assembly GCF_052327205.1. Lineage (NCBI taxonomy): Eukaryota > Metazoa > Chordata > Chondrichthyes > Squaliformes > Somniosidae > Somniosus > Somniosus microcephalus. The sequence goes on along the minus strand of NC_141012.1, from coordinate 14,034,088 downwards.
GTGGCCGTGTAACCGGGGTTCCTGGATCTGTGGCCGTGTAAGCGGGGTTCCTGCACCTGTTGCCGTGCAACAGGGACACCTGGATCTGTGGCCGTGTAACTGGGGTTCCTGGATCTGTGGCCGTGTAACCGGGGTTCCTGCACCTGTGGCCGTGCAACAGGGACGCCTGGATCTGTGGCCGTGTAACTGGGGTTCCTGGATCTGTGGCCGTGTAACCGGGGTTCCTGCACCTGTGGCCGTGCAACAGGGACGCCTGGATCTGTGGCCGTGTACTGTGCTCTCGTACCTTGGTAAGTATACCTCTCTGTAATCCGGACTTTTTCATCAACCGGCAGCACGCCGGTCCCGTCGGTGCCGGATAAAAAAAGAGTTTCCTGTACCGTCTTCTGCCTCTGCAACATCTGCCTCCATCCCTGCCTCACATCCTCTGCTGACAAAACCCGAATCTACACCTTTTTATCACCTGAAGGCTTGGCTTCTCATCTCCAGCCGCCACAAATTACAGTTCATTTTGGCTGCTGCTGCCCACGTCCTCGCCCACGCTCCCATCACTCCTTTTGTCATGCTTTTAAAACCCTCCATGGCCACACCCACCCTACTCGGTGATCTCAATATGTCCCTGCAGGAACCCTGTGTGTCTCCAATACCAAGTCACACCTTGTTCCCTGCTCCAGTGTTGCTGGCTGTTCTTTCAGCTATTATGGCTCTGCCTTCTGAAACTCCAATCCCTCTGTTTTACCATCTCAACCCCATCTTGCTTTCAATAGCCTCCTAAAAACCCTGCTCCTCGACTGAGTCTTAGCGTCCCCCCCCAACCTTTCTATTAACTTTAATCCTGTTCAGCATCCACTGTTTCTTTATGTGCCTTGTAAAGCATTTTTTTGTACTTGAGGCATCCTTTAGAAATGTCAATTGTTGTAGGAAGAAATCTTTCTCGCTCCAAGTAAAAAGCCTTTACCACGCTGTATGAGATAAATGTGAAAAAAGTGAACAGAATAATTTATATCATGTAGAACTTCAGTTTACACTACAACTGTGAGTTATGTTTTCAAACACCTCCATAAATTTCAATATTCAGACTTAACCACGTTCCCAATGATTTATCACAGTTTGGTGTGATAAATCAGATTATCATGGTTTATATCACAGAAATCACAGAAATCACAGAAACCCCACAGTGCAGATAGAGGCCATTTCGGCCCATCGAGCCTGCACCGACACATATCCCACCCGATCCCCGTAACCTCACGTATTTAATCCCCCCTGATCCCCGTAACCCCACGTATTTAATCCCCCTAACACTAAGGGTCAATTTATCATAGCCAATCAACCTAACCTGCACATCTTTGGACTGTGGGAGGAAACCGGAGCACCCGGAGGAAACCCACGCAAACACGGGGAGAATGTGCAAACTCCACACAGACAGTCACCCGAGGCCGGATTCGAACCCGGGTCCCTGGCGCTGTGAGACAACAGTGCTAACCACTATGCCACCGTGCCACCGTCACAGTGGAGTTTATTGTTACAAGATGTCATAATATCGCAATCGGTTTTCTAGCTGTAGTAAAAGTTCCCAGTCTCTTTTTTGGAGAAGTTACATTTTATTCCCTGTAGAAACATTGAATATATTTTGCTTTCTTGGGAAATATGCATAAAGAGATGCAAAACGATATAAGCTACCAGCAGGTTTGGACTGGTCTGCTGCACCCTTCACTTTATTACATGCTATATCACCTCCCTTCTACCCATCATCAGGTTGTTGTTCATTATAAATCTTTTTTAGGAGTAGTGAGTGTGTTGCTTTTTGGACTGGGAGGCCATCGATCGGCATTCGGTCGCCTTCTTGATGACATTGGAGTGTACGTATCGTGATGCACCAGATATCATGTTTGTGTGGAATAGGTTGGATGGACCAGTAGGTCTTTTCCTGTCTGCCATTTTTCATTTGTCCATGTGAGGAGTATATGCTGGAGCACTTAAAGAAAGTAAGACTTGTATTTATATAGCGCCTTTCACGACCTCAGAAAGCCTCAAAGCGCTTTGCAGCCAATGAAGTAATTTGGAAATGTTGTCACCAATGTTCCCTGTAAGCTGTGCTTTGTTCTGTGCGGCCTGTTTCTTTTAGTGCGCAGTCCCTTTAAATTTCCGTGCAAGCGCGGTATTTAGAATGGGAAGCTGGTGAGTGGCCTGTGCGGGACCTTTCCCTTACTGTGTGGCTGTGCAGCGTAGAGAGAACATTGGTGGTCACTGTTGTAACATAGGAAACCGAGAGGTCCAATAGAAGGTTGCCACCTGGCTCAATAGCCTGATGTGTGACTGTGGAGAGGTTGGCCAAACCGTGAAGCATCTTGTGAACCATTGCTTGCTAAGATCCTTCCCCGCATAAATAGCTTCTATTCACCCTGTATCACCAAAGGCTAAAGACTTGATGATGAACTTGGACGTCGACATTTAATGTTGCTTTTCAAGCTACCACGCAAAAAAAATCTGTTTTCAAGAAAGAAATCTGATCATGTAGGTGTACGCATGCCATTGTAAGGTTGCCCTGTGTCTCGTTTATATATTTGGAGGTTTATCCAATATAGGTGGGACTTTTCCACTAATCTACCTGTGTGGACCAGATGTACTGAACCTGGTTTACAGCAACAGGTTGCTGCATATGCATTGCTGTTTGATTATTCCTTTGCACACAAACGTTCCATTTGAGGAGATAAATAGCACAGAAGAAAAGCAATTTAGATCACCAAGCATAGTTAGCATACTTTAGCATTATAAGAAGAGATAGTAAAATAATCCATTGTAGTTTGTTTTCCATGTGTACAGTTGTGTATTGTAGTTTTGCTAACTATGACTGTGGTAAGGGTGAGCGGACTGTCAAAGTAGAAGTGGCTTGTTAATCTTAAACTAAATTCCACAACTTGAATTTTGGGATCACGACTGCTATTTCTCTCTCTCTTTCTATTTAACTGGAAAAGAAGCATTGTTTTAACACACAAATATTTGGCAAGTAAACATTTAGAACTACCAAATAAAACCTCACTTGTTTGCCAGATTGTTTTTCCTTTTAAATAATGTCCAATGTAGTTTAGCAGGCTTATTATGCTGTTTGTTTTTATTTTTAAAATGGAGAAGTGTAGGAGGGAAGAGATGATACAATTCAAGTGTGTGTGTATAATCTGTCATCAGCTGCCTGTTATTGTGGAATTCTATAAATACTGCCTTTGTTTATATTGAGACAAAAATGTTGTTTTGTTTACTTAACCATTTTCATATTGATTATAAACAATTTTGTTTCACAGTCGTGGAAAGCAAGTCTTTGTAAATGTATCATTAACAAATATAGCACCAGGCAATGGTTTTCCAGTACATTCACACTTCACAGCTTTGGTACAAAGCTGAAATTGCTTCACACTGATGTTAAACTTGGAGTATAAATTAGGTGAAGGCTGAACTGACTCCTAAGTGAAGCGTAATGAGAGACCTGCTCTTCCAGGTGTAGTGACAATCCACTTAGTTTCAGTGTCGGGCCGGTCTCTGACCCTGGTCTCAGGCTGCAGCAGCGGCGTGAAATGAAACTCCTTGACACTGACACTATGGTTGTCATGTAAATATGTACCATCCTGACTTGGACATGTTTTGCTGTTCCTTCATCATTGCTGGGTCAGTATCCAGACATTTTCTACCTAACACCACTGTTGGAGCACCATCACCAGAAGGATTACGGAAGTTCAAGGCAATTAGGGACGAGCAATAAATGCATTGCCCACGTCCCAAGAAAAAATTAAAAATAGTTATTTACTGTTCAGAAATTCTATTTTTCCTTGGTGCATTCAAAGCCAAGCTGATTACTTGAAAATTGGATTATATTGAACTCCGGTGGCTTGTGGTTCACTTCACTGAGGGCTCCCTAGCACCCTTTGGCTAAGGTTCACTGTCTGCATGATGGGGATGGGGATCTTGTCACAGCTTGGAAATTTATAATGCATGGTGAAATGGATTGTTGATTGTAATAAAAACAGAGAATGCTGGAAATACTCAGCAGGTCAGGCAGCATCTGTGGAGAGAGAAAGAGTTAACGTTTCAGGCTGATGACCTTTCGTCAGAACTCGTCAGAAATGTTTGTAGAATATCTAAACCCTGGGACTAACACAGGAGTTTGAACATTTCTAATTCACCTCGCCAGTGTTTATGTTTTTGAACTATGTACCCAGTAAAGAGAAAATACAGATTTAAAAAAAATGAAAAGCACTGTGATTTCTTATTGCACTAACCATTAGTGAAGGCATTGCACTCCTCTTTATTGATAAGAAAATAAAGGATGTCCCTGATGCAGTTTCTAAATCTGGTGGGCTTTGTTGAGAACTGGGATCTTTTAACAGTTGCAGTCAGTATTTGCTTCATTGTACTTTTAGTCAGCAGTCATTTATAATGTAGTTTGGCCACACTGTTCCTGGTGAAGTGTGGAGGTCTAGAAACCTTCATTAGAGAGCAGAAGCCATGCAGGACTAATCAAACCATAGACATTTACAATACAGAAGGAGACCATTCAGCCAATCGTACCAATGCCAGCTCTGTGCTAAAGCAATCCAAAACTGACCCCGCTGCCTGCTATTTCCCCATAGTCCTGTATGTTCCTCTGCTTCAAATATTTATCCAATTTTCCCTTAAAAGATGCTTTGGTCTCTGCCTCTGCATAAAGATTTATTTTCTAACGGCTCTCCTTTCGCCCTTAGTAATGATTTTAAATTGATGACCTCCTGAACCGGAGGATATAGGGTTAGATTTTCAGTGTGCCGTGAGGCGGGCTTTTAGGCGTGCGGGGGGCTAAAATCCCGAATTCGGGGGTCCCGACACCATCCCGCCCAAAACCCACCTCCACGTAAGTTTCAAAGAAGGCGGGTACCCGCCCCGCACTGGGACCCGCCGACCCGAGGCGGGAAGGGATTAGTGCCAATTAACTGCCTGTTAGCAGGTAGTTAACAGGCAGTTTTTAGCCTAATCCCTATTTTGAGGGGTGTCGTGTGGGATTCCCGACGGCTCCAAACCACGCCAGGTTAGAGCAGGCGGGCCGTCGGGTTGAAGGACTTGGAGGGGTCGAGATGTCAGTGTTCAGGTGAGTGATGGGTGCATGAGTGCAAAGGTAAGTGTGTTTGGTGTGTCTAAAGTGTGTAAAGAAGTTTAAATTACCTGTACTTACCTTTACAGCCTTCCTTCCTCTAGGTTTTGGGAGTCCATCATTCAGCCGGCACAGAAAGCAGAATGGCTGCGATCTGTCAAAAGTGACAGCCTGCAGCTTTCAGTGCTGGTGAGAGTTTTAACTGAGTCTGCGTAGAAGGACTCAGGTTAGAAGTCAGACTGTCAGTGTTTGACAGCTTCAAACAGCTGTGAAACACTGATATTTCATCTGTCAAAAACTCTTGACAGATGAAATTTCAGTCTGTGATGTCACCTGTTGCCAGTTGGCCCTTAATTGGCCTGCTGGGCGGGCTCAACAAGGTCAATCAAGGGAAAATCGCGCCGATTGGCCGGACGTCGATGGAGGCGGGACTAAAACCTGAAAGTTGTAGTCCCACCTCCTTCCCGACTGCTGAATGAAAATCCAGCCCATAGTCTTTCTCTGTTTACTTGATCCAAAATCTTTCGAATTTTAAAAACCTTGATTTAATCTTTTAGACTTCTCTGCTGCAGATAACAGACCCAGTATTTCATGTTTGTCCTCATAACTATAGTTTCCCACCCCTGCTATCATCCCAGGGAATCTATGCTGTTTGCTCCCTATGATTTCAATGTCCTTTTTATAATGGGGCACCCAAAACTCTTAACTGTAGCCTAACCAATGTTTTATACAAATTTACCATTTCTTGTACTATTTGCCCTTTCAACATAACAGAAAGGGGGAGAAATTCGGTTACGCCCCGTTTGGGGGCAGTAACCGAATTATCGCCGGAGATTTAGCGCCCGGCGTAGAAGTACTGCCACCGCCGCTAAATTTGGCTTACCGCCCTGGTGAGGAAGCGGGGCAGTGTCGGGGGCGCAAAGTGTGGTAGCGCCGGAGTGCTACGCGACGGCTCCACGTAGTACTGACAAGTCTCAACGCCCCTCCCCTTTCGTTAAAGGGGATGGATGCTGCGAGCTCTGCAGGGCCTCCAATGGCCCACTCTAGCCCACCAGGGCGGCGTGGTGCCGTGGCTGCAGCCCGGCACTGAGATGTGGTACCGGGCTGTGTGATGGTGGCCATGCACCATGCCAAGGGCTGCCACAGAGGGCAGACCTGGAGGTCGGCCAGAAAAACCAAAATGGCGCCATGGGTCGTGGCCGCACCTCCCTTTAATTAGCGCCCCGCGAGCAGAGGTCAGCCCGGCTCGCGATCCGCGAGGCTGGTGCTGACACTGCCCGCGGCAGCTCCGTGGGGCGCAGCCGAATTTCTGCCGTGGGGCGGTAAGGGGTCACAGTGGAGCGCTACCGGATTTTTTGGGAGGCGCTGCCTGCCCAGGTGATGAGCCCTTTGCGCCCCGTTATCACCTCCAGAGGTGATAACGGCAGGCGCAAGGGAGCCGAATTTAACGGTCAAAATATCTCTCTGATGCAACCTGCTGATGGTACCTCTCTGTAGTTATAGGAACATACAACATAACCTAGAAATTCGGTATAGCCGCGTTTGTGGCGCTAGTCCTGGCGATGCGCAAAGTTTAGCGCCAGGCGCAATTTAGCGCCACCTAGCGCGATATTGGGTTGCAGGGCCCCTAACGGTGATTGCGGTGCTAAATCAGGCGCTGCACGCTACTCTTAAGGCGCTAACCCGGCGGTGCAACCCAATTTCGCGGCGGCGGGGCGCAGCGAGGGTGCTATCAATAATCACTTTCCCTGAGACACACTGGCGCCGGCCAGCTCTTAAAGGGGCAGGTCAATTGGCATCACCAGACACACTCACTGCCTTGTAGGCCTTCAAAGCGGTGGGAGCCTACTTGTGGCGCACCAGCCTAGCAAGACATGGAAAGGGTGAGGCAGAGGGCGGAACGCCTCACTGATGGGGCATTGGATGCTTTGGTTGGCGCAGTGGAATCAAGGCCAAGGAAGATGGTCGGAATGTGATTTATGTTTTGGACAGTCTCCCGGGTGTGAGAGGCAGTTATGTGCCAGTGTATTAGTTTTGCTTTCTGTTGCCATAGCTTTCTCATGTTTGAAGGAACCACATTTTGTGTAATGAAACACTTGCTTCATTTACAATGGCCATGCCTTCTATTTACATGCATCTTGCCCTTCACAGGCTTGGGGGTATCAGACCGGTTCCATTCCTGTTCTTGGCATGGCAGCAAGCATTCTGTGAGAGGGGCCTAGAAGCTACTTCTGATCAGCCTCTGACGCGCAGCCTGAGAAGAGCCGCTCGCGTAGAAGTTCAGGCCAGCAGCCATCTTCTCAGCCACCGACAGAGATGTCCTGCACCTTATCTGAGGCTGCAGATCTAGCTGAAGCAGCTGGCACAGCTCAGTCACCACCTCCTTTCTAAATCGCAGCCTTCTGACACACTGCTCCTCCGGCATGTTCATGTAGGAAAACTGATGTCGGAAAACCCTGCCAGCATAAGGTCTGCTGTGGCGACGTCTGTTGGCCCTCCTCTGTCTGGCCATGCCCGCCCCCCTCTCCCAGCGTCTCAGTGCCCTTTCCAGATGATTCAGCAGCAGGATGTTCCCCTCCAATGCAGCCCCCATAATAAGTGCCCACAGGAAGGTTCCCCGTTGTCAAGGCTCACCAACAGCAAGGTGATGGTCAGAAGGCTGAAGATCGTCTGCCTGCGCTGGCTCAGTGGTCAAATGGCTCTCAGTGTGCAGCTCAGCAACTCTTTGTAGCTCTCGAGGAAGTTGTGCTCCAAAAATGGCTGCCGCTTTTAAACCACACCAGTCCCCTTTAAATAACGCTCCTCCAGCCCGAGAGCGAGTTGGTACGGTCCAGGTAAGCTGTCACTATTAGCGCCAGGCGCTACGGAGGGGGGCGCCACTGAATTTCCGGTCCGGGGCGCCCAAAAGGCGTTGCACACTCAAATGATGTCATAATCAGCCTGTGCCCATGAGCGGGCTTAGCGCCGGTGCTAAATGCATGCTCAATATGGGGCGAGGCGCCTTGCGCCCGCCCGGAAATTGGCTAGCGCCCCACTTCTCGGCCTCTTTAGGCGTTAATCGGTGGCGCTAACAACCGAATTTCTCCCCCATAATGTTTTATGTTTAATGAGCATGCTGTATTTAAAAAATACATATCATGGTAGCAAGGTTATCTAGGCATTCAGATTTTATTTTAAAAAATGATGCCACTTTTCTCCCTTTATCTATTCTTTCCTAATGGCTTTATTCCTGTTGTGATGCTCTGGTGCCTTATTTGAAAGGCCATTTCACCATTGGTGCTTTCATAGCCCAGTCCATTCCTAGTCTCATCTGTGCTTCCAGCAGGAGTCACTGGAAACCTTGGCTAGATTTCCCTCCATCCTCTATTAGCCCAGAGACACAGAGCAATTGTAGCATTCCTGCTGTTACCCCAGTTGAGACAATCTTAACTCAGTACAGACTGGATTGAACCTGGGGTCCACTTGGTCTGTATAGGTCAGTGCCACACCACATGGTCGACTTACCTGCCTAGGTAAAATTTGGATGAAGTCTCTCTCTCCTGTTAACATTGCACAAATAACCCCATGTCCCTCTGTGTTTAGAAGCTACAAGATATGAAGGTGCAAGTTACACATTATACTTTACAGCACGACTGGTTTTAGGGTAATATGTTCAACTTTCTTATCTGTATTCACATGTGGATTTTGAAATCTGACCCTGCGAGTGCCCAGGTGGAAAAGTGTACAGTGCTGTTTGACTTGACTTTGGTAGGTGCCAAATATGTTGTCAGCTAATGAAAACCCAGTTTGTATTCCTCACCTCCTGGTATTTTTGATGCAGTCAGAAACAAAACTTCAGATTGTATCTGGACTGCTTACGGAATTCATTTTTGTTCTGATATTTTGATATAGTTTATGCAAGTTGACACAACAATAGCTCTTGACATTCAAAGAATCTGACCGAGTGTTGCGAATGTGTGTGCAAGTCCTCAGAAAAGTGAGGGCGGCCTGGACAATGTTGCTGCTTTTTGATGTATTCCATTTAATGGAGGATTTATATTTAAATGGCATATAAAATGGTTTTAGGAGATGAAAATTAGTGCTGTAAATAGTCTGAACTAAAATTTGAGCAGTGAAAATTCAAAAATGGTAGTTGAAGCTAAGTGCGTAAAATTATCAGCAGAAAAGGATGTAAAGGGCAAGTCATTTGAGAATTTCTTCGCAAATAATTTAATATTGGATGCAAAAATGTGACCCTAATACATACCAGATGACCGAGGATGTTTTTGAGTATTGTAGTCGCGACTACCAGGCACAATTGTATCCTGCAATAGCAGCTACATTGAGTTCAGGTTTATATTAGCTTTTTAAATATGTGGAAAATATTTCCAGTCTCAAAATGCTCTATATCACTTTTTAATCTTTCTGATATTGAGCTAACATACCAAGTAAATTAAGCCATGTTCAAACAGAAAGTGTTATCTCGACAAAAGTTGTGGCCAGTGTAATGATGATGTCAAAGAGGAAACAACTTGCCTCATGTTACCAGACAGACCTCGCAGCTTAAATGTCTTGTGCGGCCTTGTGTAACTAGGGCTACAGTGCTGTAGTTGATCACTTTCCAAACACAGCACTTTTTCATATTTTTCAAAATCCATACAGGATATATATAGTATGAACAAAAGAAATAAGTATCAGAAAAAACATCCTATGTAAAGTCTTCACGCTGCTATGTCTTTTCGATATCCACAGCTGAAGGCATCCACCTCCAGAGACAACCTGTTAGTTGGGAAATTGTGTTGCTATTGATCAATCTAGGTTCATTCCCAAGTAAATTATATAATGTGATGCAATTAGGATTTATATGACGTCTTTAAAGTAAAATGTCCCAAAGTGCTTCATATACGTGAAAATGGAAACTGAGCAGTGAATGGAGAAGAGTTAGATGATCTGAGGTGTGGTGGGAAAACGGTAGATATTTAGGAGGTTTTTGAAGAAGGGTAGAGAGGGGTTTAGGGACAGCATCGCAGTTTGAGGCCAGGACAACTGAAGTCACTGTTCGATTGTGGCATGTGAGGAGTTGCAAAGGAGGCCAGAATCGGAAGAATGGAAGTGCATGCTGGCACCTATTGCTCAAGCAGGTTTCGGAGGTAGGGATGGGTGAGGCTATGGAGGGACTTGTAGCTGAGGGCAAGGATTTTGAATTTCAATTATTGAGGAAAGGCGAACCAGTGGAACTTGGCTAGGACAGGAGTGATGGGTGAGCAGGCCTTGGGTTTAGGATGAGGGTGGCGGAGTTTCAGGATATCGCTGCTCCAGAGAATAGACCCAATATTTCAAGTCTGTCCTGTTATAGTTTCCCACCCCGCTATCATCCTGGGGAATCTATGCTCCCTATGACTTTAATGTCCTTTTATAATGGGGCACCCAAAACTACACAATACTCTTAAATGTATCCTAACCAATGCTTTATACAAATTTACCATTGCTTGTATTCTATGCCCTTTCACCATAACAGAATATATCTCTTTGTTGCAACCTGTTGATGGTACCTCTGTTCTTAGTTTCCCGAATATACAACATATAGGGGTTAAAGTTTGGTTGCTTTGCACCTCCCGCTAGTGCCCTAGGGGTGCAAAGCAACTAGCGCCTGGGCGCCGCGCCGCTAAAGCCTCCCGCGAAATTAGTCACTGTGCACAGCGCCCCGCTCGCACCCCGACCACAAACTTCGGTTGCGCCCCCTGATGTACCGCCAGACGCTATGTCCGACAGGGTCAGGGGGGCGTATGTGCTGCGGGGGTGGTGATATTTAAAGGGGAGGTGCCAAGCGGCCATTTGTTTTGCTGGCCGCCTGCCAGCACCTGCCCCCTCTGCCGTCCCCCCGCGGGGTGCTGGCCACGATCAGGCAGCCCGGCAGTCCTCTTGAGTGCCAGGCTTTTTTGCCGGCATCCCGATCCCTGGTGGCCCAGCTGGGCCCCGGGTCGCCCTGCAGTACCGCGGCGCGACATGCTGGAGCGCGTGGCACTGCGGCACGTAGTGGCGCGATATTGGGCTGGAGCGCCTCAAGAGGGAGGGGGAGTGCTTCCAGTAGCGCCCCGCCTCCTGCTTGGGGCGCTACCATTGAATTTCGGGCCTGGCGAATTTTTGCCCAATAATGTTTTATGTTTCATGAGCATGCTGTATTTAAAGAAAACATGGCAATAGAGTTGGCTGGTGATGGCATATAAAGACGTTGGAGAGGAAAAGAAGGTTAGATATAGGATGGTGTTTGGAGAGAACAGAGGGTTTGAGGATGCTCATTTTAAAGAGGATAATAATGGCAGAATGAAGGGAGGGTGGAACAGCGCCTGATGAAAACGAGCCATTGATGATGTAAGTAAGCATTGGCTGAGGAGAGGTAGTTGTGTGGTGAGTTTGGTTGGGAGGGGGTAGAAGGCGGGTGATAAGGAGGCGATGAGACTGGGGGCGATAAGGTACAAGCTGCAGAGTGATACCTTGTTGGTACACAGGTATGAGGAGAGCTTAGGGGAGTTGAGGAAAAGAAGGAGGAGGTGGCTGAGGCAACTGTGCAGATAGTCTTGAGCTGCGAAACGAAGTAATGCACGAGCTCGCATTTGATATTGGAAGGATGGGGGAGCAGAGGAAGGTGCTTGGGTGTCTATTAATCAGCACTAAACTAATTAACTGCATGCATTCCTAGAGAACGATTTTTTGAATCTTCCAATTATATATTCTAGTCCTTACAACAAGTAATGAAATGAAACTAATATGACCTCAATTCACATCACATGCTACAGTAACACTTCAGTTCGAATAGTGAGATTGTTGTAGCACCCACTCCTACAATGCAAAATCTCACTATACACGCTGTTTCTGTTTAGTAATAAATTCTAGATTATGTTTCCCTACATATTTAATCAAATTGACAATGTAGGGGTGTTCATCATAATTTTTGAATATGTACTTTTTTATATGAATGAGCTCTGAAGCTAATTTATGGCACTGCATTCCTAGAGATGGAAGCAAATTAATTGCACTGCACTCCTTGTTCTAGGATTTGATTGCACAAGCTACATTGGCATTCCAGTGCAGTCCTGAGGGAGTGTTGCGTTGTCAGAGGTGCCATCCTCTGAATGAGAAGTTAATGAGGCCCATTCTCTGCTTCAGCGCTTCATTAAAGGCCCTATGGCACTTTCTGAAGAGCAGAGAGTTTTCCAGGTGCTCTGGTCACCTTTTCTCCCTTAACTAATATAACCAAAAATGGATTTACTGGTTATGTATTTTATTGTTCTAAATCTGATCTTAGTGAGCAAAATGGCTGCTGCATTTCCCTATGTAATATTCACTATTCTTCAAAGTGGTTAATTTGATGTCAAGTCCTTTGAGATGTTTCTGAGAGGCACAAGGCACGATATCAATGAATATTTTTTTCTCCTCTGTCAGAATTTGAAAACTAAAGAATAAAGATGATCAGCAAATACTTTCAGAAGAAAATTAATGATTTTTTTTTTACAATATAATTTCCTGTGTAGTTAATATTGTCTTTGGTCTGATTTTACCCTCGACTCCCCTCTCCCATTCCCGTTGTAGGTTTCCTCATAACACACATCATACCCTGATCAAAAGTGCTGGTGGCTTACTGTAGTTGCTAGGAGTTGTGCAAGTGTAGATTGCTGTCGCAGGACATTCTCCTCCTAAAGTGAAAACCTCTTTCACTTTATGCCACTTTCTGATAGTATGACTGAAATCAGGAAATTGCCGTGTGGGGAAAAAATGGATGCAAAATTTCAAACCTCCTGTGCAAGTGTGGGTTTAACAACATTAGAGTGTATTATTGCCAATGTGTTTAGGCATTTTAACTTTGCCAATTGAGTGGCTGCCTAGGCATTTTTTCAATTGTACAAATTGGATGGAAGTTGCAGAATACATGGGGTGTTTGGTACAATGGAGATACTTCATATTGCATCACATCAGATGCCATATAAACAAATTGAATCGAATATTTAAAACCAGTAATGTAGATAAAATCCTTGTCCACGAGCCCCATTTATGGACTGTATCTCATTCATGATTGCAGCACATTTGTAATTGTGCTATGAAATACCAGCAGGGGTTGTATTCATGTACTGTGCTCTGCTTTGGTTTGCAAGAATAGTAGAACATGAATTATTTGCTGTGAGAGGGTCCTTGCTATATTGAAAACCTGTTTAGCTGGAGCTGGAGCTAGATGTAGAAGGCTGCCAGACATGCATGACAGCCTCAGGCCTACCAGTGACCACTACCTCTGATTGTTGTTGAACCGATTAATAAAGTGTTGCATAGCTTAAGAATGATGAGTAGGATGGAGAAATCTAAAAAGAAGGGAACGAGAATACCAAAAAATATATAATCAGTGAGACAAAGAAGGCATGCAGTCTTGTCCCAGACTTCTTAAAAAGGCTGCTGAGGAGCAGTTGAGTATTGATGGTATTGACTTGCTCACCTGTGTACAAATGGCTAAGCTTTGGGACCTTGTGTGGGAATTGTGTGTAGCCATATCGGATTTCTCAAATGCAAAAAGCTTTGTTACTGGGTTGGGAAAAGTATTGTATTATGCTGTTATCATGTATGGGCGACTAAAATAGCTGCCTTGACAACCTCAACATTAGTTGTAATTGCTGTGGCTACTTAAAAAATGCACTCTAGTTTCTACTTACTGACAGATCCTTTGCTTCTAATCTGCCTACACAATACTATTGGACCTAAACAGCATTTTATTTCAACTGTGTGAAAAGAGATGTACTTTGCTTTCAGCTTCGTCTCTTCTGAGTGTGATTTTCACACTCGGCATCATTTTTAAATTAGCAAGTACAGATTCAGTGTCTAGTTTGATATTGATTTTATCTGTCAAGGTGATAATTAAAGGACCAGATAATGGAGAGACTGGGTGGCGGAGTGAGTTGGAGTACGGTACTTTCACCTCTGAGCTCTGATCTAGAATGAAAGTCTTCTTTCTGGCTTTAACAGAATCAGTGCAATATGGTTGGCCATTTCCAAACCCAACTGTTTAACTGCATTAAAAATAAATAAACCTCCTTGCCAATCTATAAGTGGACTAAACTGTAGCAAATGCGTTGCTTGAGAATGCCAGCGAAGCACTGCCTCTTAATTGATGCACATCTTCTTGGGATTGTGGAGTAGCCCTTAAACTAAGTAATTTCTGAAAAGAGGTATAACTAAGATGATCTGGGATCTACTGCTTATAGTTTATCATTTTTAATTTAGATATATAAATTATCACTTAGAATGTAGCACATAATTCGGAAAAAGAAGAAACGAAAGAATGAGTAAAGGTCATTTGGCTCATCAAACCGGTTCCTTCACAACCTTATGCAATCTGCCCTATTTTGGGTTCAATCTTCTGAGAGAGAGTTCTGTAAAATTTCTCCCTGGGCCCCAAGGTAATAGGTTGCATTGAGATTCTGTAATTTCACTAACAAGCTCCATTATAAGATCCTGGCAACTGGCACTCCAAGGATGACATTTTCCAGAGATTCTCCCAGAAATGCAGGGACTATCGTGGAGTACTGTATTGGCTAATGGCCCATACTATGTTGTAGCAGGGCAACGAATGGCACCCGTTATTTAGACTTGCCCGTTAAATCTGGACAATATTTTGTGCCACAAGTTTCTGGTAGTGTGAGCTGATAATAGCGCAACGAGGGAAGCAGGGCATCTGCGACCTGAGTGAACAAGGCAAGCAACTGTGTATCTCTTCAACCAATCAGATTGAAGGTTTGTGAAATGAGCAGGTCAAGGACTGAGAAGGAAGTGTAAGTTTGAGTGGGTGAATTCAATGCACAATCAGGTACAGAAAGAGAAATAAAGAGAGGGAAAGAACGATTGGAGTAAGGGAGAGAGGGAAAAAGGACATTTAAAATTTTACATTTTTAAGCTATCCAACAACAATTAAAACCTGAAGGAATGAGACTCCACACGTGTAACAATTAATTTTCAGTGGCAGAGAGGTTGATTGACAGTAATTAACACGTAACATATCGTTAAAAGAATCTCTGACAGCTCATTCAGGCTTAATTAAATATGTGTGGATCTTAAAAGGCTCCAAAACAGGCTCCTCGCGTCGCCTCAGACCAGCTCTAACTTTCTGTGGCGAGTTTAGCTCATATCTACTGGACAAGAACAGCAACTTCACGCTGCTCAATGGCGAGCCAGACAGCGAGAGGCTGTTTTCGAGAAGCAGCTTGTGGATTTCTGTGTTTAACCGTACACCTGCCCTCACCTGAAGTTGCTGCAGCATTTGCGCATTAATAACGGCGAGTGCCATTAGCCCCACTGTTATTTTGGCAGCAAGTTATAGGCCAATCGCTCTTTAATCTTATGCCTGTAACTTTTAATCTTGTTCCTAGTGTTATATTTTCCAACTTTTTCTTTTAAATGAATTAATTATTGTAGCATTAGCTGCTTTTATAGGATTCATGTGCCACATATTCACCACTCTGAGTAGCATTTAAAAAAAAAATTGTACTCGCATCCTTTAATTTTGCACTCAGTCCAAATTAAATAGTCTGATTACATCTCTATTATTCATACTTCTCTATAATGAAGACTAGGATCACATCTCTCTCAATCTATTTTCCACTGGGGGGGAAAAAAAAGCACTGAGAGTCTCTTCATATGTTAGGATGCTAGGTTCTGGAATCATCCTTGTTGCTTGCTATTGCCTGAATCCTCTCCTAAACAATGGCCAAAAGTTTGCACAGTATTCCAGTGTGGCCTCACTAATGATCTACACAAGGTTAAAATAACATATTGTAACAGAGTAAACTGAATATCAAACTGGTGACAGTAGCAGCTGTTATTTCACAAATCGAGCCTCAGAATAATGAACGATGAATAACAATTTGCTTTACCGAGTGTCTGCAGTGTTACAGTTTGTAGCTTCATATTGAATGTGCTACTGTTAAAATGGCTTGGAACTGATTTAGTGATTTAAAAAAAAAAAAAAATTCCACAGGCATCAACAGCCCTCTCCCGTTGAAGCTGTTCTGAACTCTCTCTTGTATAAGACATAATAATATTGGTCATAGTCACTGGCGTGTGTGTGTAAGAAATGTCTCATTCACTTCCCACCTGACATTGAAATTCCCCACCCTTGAGATGAGCTGGTTTTTGGAGGCCGCAGTATGGTTTCGAAGGAGTGCTGTTACAGATTATGACTCACACATGGGTTTGGAAATCTGGCAACCCAATGTATTTGGGAGCAGAAATATTTGTTACTGGCCTATAATCCAAACATAAAGGGGAAATATAAAAAGCATGTTTTGCAGCATTTTTAGGTGGAATTAGTATTTTTTAAACAATCCACTGTAGCCTTGTATATTAACTAATATATGTTCATTCACCTCCCTCATATTGTTCGTTTAATAATCCTTCCTAGATAGTAGCCCAATAATTGTCATTGTCGCTCACTGATTAAACAAAAATATTTTAAAAAGTGACAAACATGAACAGAACAAAAGGCTGTTAATTGTAATTCTCTTCAACTGATTTTCAGAAGTGGTGACATTCTAAAGTGTTTGATCTAAGGACGCAATTGCTGCCAACGAAATAAAGTAGTTGTGCATGCGCACTTCCAGTGGTTTTTTTGTTTGTTCTCGCCGGACTTCCCACAAATTAGTGAGAGGGAAAAGTGAGGGGTGGAAATTTCAGGTATTGAGAGGCCTGTAATGTGATTTGAAGGTGATATTAGGATGTTGTCAGCTTGTGAGAGTTTATTGTAATCTCATGGAGTGTGTTTATCGCTATCCGTTCCACTCTCATGGAGTGTGTTTATCGCTATCCGGTCCACTCTCATGGAGTGTGTTTATCGCTATCCGGTCCACTCTCATGGAGTGTGTTTATCGCTATCCGGTCCACTCTCATGGAGTGTGTTTATCGCTATCCGGTCCACTCTCATGGAGTGTGTTTATCGCTATCCGTTCCACTCTCATGGAGTGTGTTTATCGCTATCCGGCCCTCTGTCTGTTGTGCCTCATCCATGCCCTTGTTACCTCTGAACTTAACTATTCCAACACACTCGTGCCTCGCCTCCCACATTCCACCCAACGTAAACTTGAGGTCACCCAAAACTCGGCTGCCCGTGTCCTAACTCGCACCAAGTCCCGTTCACCCATCACCCCCTGTGCTCGCTGACCTACATTGGCTCCCGGTTAAGCAGCGCCTCGATTTCAAAATTCTCATCCTTGTTTTCAAATTTCTCTATGGCCTCGTCCCTCCCTATCTCTGTAATCTCCTCCAGCCCCACAACCCCCCTGAGATATCTGCGCTCCTCTAATTCTGCCCTCTTGAGCATCCCTGATTATAATCGCTCAACCTTTGGTGGCCGTGCCTTCTGTTGCCTAGGCTCTAAGCTCTGGAATTCCCTGCCTAAACCTCTCTGCCTCGCTACCTATCTTTCCTCCTTGTAAGAAGCTCCTTAAAACCTACCTCTTTGACCAAGCTTTTGGTCACCTGTCCTAATTTGCCCTTATGCGGCTCGGTGTCAAATTTTTTGTCTGAAAATACTCCTGTGCAGCGCCTTGGGACGTTTTGCTACGTTAAAGGCGCTATATAAATACAAGTTGTTGTTGTTTGAACACACGGCTGATGCAGCCGCACGATGTTCGGATTTAATCAGCTGAGAAAAGGATAATTGAGAAAGAGAGTAGAGACAGTGTGGAGAGAGAGGGTGTGTAGCGCTAGATAAAGAGACTGGGGAGGAAAACAAGAGGGAGGGCAGAGAAGAGAGAGAGAGTGGCAGCAGTGTGATTAATTCATCAAAATGAACTGCTAAAACTTCCAGATGGTTGTGGTGGTTGGTGGTCAATCATCACAGCTCCAGGACATCGCTGCAGGAGTTCCTCAGGGAAGTGTCTTAGGCCCAGCCATCTTCAGCTGCTTCATCAATGACCTTCCCTCCATCATAAGGTCAAAAATGGGGATGTTCGCTGATGACTGCACAGTGTTCAGTGCCATTCGCAACTCCTCAGATAGCAGTCCATGCCCGCGTGCAACAAGACCTGGATGACATTCAGGCTTGGGCTGATAAGTGGCAGGTAACATTCGCGCCACAGAAGTGCCAGGCAATGACTATCTCCAACAAGCGAGAGTCTAACCACCGCCCCTTGACATTCAACGGCATTACCATCGTCGAATCCCCCACTATCAACATCCTGGGGGTCACCATTGACCAGAAACTTAACTGAACCAGCCACATAAATACTGTGGCAACAAGAGCAGGTCAGAGGCAAGCATCTTGCGGCAAGTGTCTCACCTCCTGACTTCCCCAAAGCCTTTCCACCATCTACAAGGCACAAGTCAGGAGTGTGATGGAATACTCTCCACTTGCCTGGATGAGTGCAGCTCCAACAACACTCAAGAAGCTCGACACCATCCAGGACAAAGCAGCCCGCTTGATTGGGACCCCATCCACCACCTTAAACATTCACTCCCTCCACCACCGGCGTACCGTGGCTGCAGTGTGTACCATCTACAAGATGCACTGCAGCAACTCGCCAAGGCTTTATCGGCAGCACCTCCCAAACCCGCGACCTCTTCCACCTAGAAGGACAAGGGTAGCAGGCGCATGGGAACACCACCACCTCCCAAGTTCCCCTCCAAGTCACACACCATCCTGACTTGGAAGTATATCGCCGTTCCTTCATCATCGCTGGGTCAAAATCCTGGAACTCCCTCCTAACAGCACTGTGGGAGTACCTTCACCACATGGACTGCAGCGGTTCAAGAAGGTGGCTCACCACCACCTGCTCAAGGGTAACTAGGGATGGGCAATAAATGCTGGCCTTGCCAGTGACCCCCAGATCCCATGAACAAATTAAAAAAAAACACAATTTAACGGAGAAATGTGATTTGAAGTGATGTCAGATTGTGAGAGTTTTATTGTACCCGAGTGTGCTTATTGTTATCAAGTCCTCTGTTGTGGTGAACGTTACCTTTTCATATTTGGGACCTGACATTTATGCACTGAATGCTTCTGCACAGCTTCCGGTTTGTTGGCAGCAGTCACGCCGTTGATCTAAGGCTAATTGGCACTCATAATCGATAGAAATAGAATGAAAAGAGTACAGTACTGGAAAGTTGTATAGCATTTGTGCACTATATTTTAAAATACTAGTGGATTTGATGTGCAAGGTTTATGTAAGGCATAAATAAAGAGAATGGACATTCCTAAATTTTTACTCTATCCAAAGAAAAGAATGAGTTGTTACTGATTTGGTTCCAATGTAACCTTGCTATACTGACTCCCTTACGCTCCACCACTAGTCTTAAAACTGCAACCTACTCGACAGTATGTGTAGAATGTCACTGCCCGCATCAAATACCACCAATCTGTTCATTTGATGAAAATTAGTAATTCACTTATCTATTCGTATTTATAGGCAATTTCTAAAGTGCCTGTATAAGTTTTCTTTGTGTGAGCGATATGCCATGATTATGTGCTGGTAACATGTATTCACTGATCCACAGCATTAGCTTTGGTTTTCTTAACCTAATTTATAGAACGTGTTTTTAATTTTTATTTGATGTAACTGTTTACTATATATTCATAAATTATTACACATTTGGAATAGGACTAGACATTGTGTCTTAATGAACACTACCGATGTGCTGTCTACCACAAGTTGTATGCTTTCTATACACTTGACTTCCTTAAATCATGCATTTACTCATAACTGCACTTTGGATAATCTGTTGAATTGAGGCCTGATCTGTCATTTCACACGAACGTGGACATTAAAGATCTCATTGCAGGGCAGTCAAAGAAAAGCAAAAATCTCCCAGCGTCCTGGTCAATGTTTCTCCATCAATCACCACCACCAAAAACAGATTACGAAGTTGTTCATATTGCTGTTTGTGAGATCTTAACTAAGTGCAAAACGGTTGTTGCATTCTCCTATTTGTCAGTACATTTCAGAAGAGTTCCTTGTATATGAAGTGCTTTGAGATCTGTCAGAGACATGATAATACACTAAGTGAATGCAATTTTTTATTTTTCTACTTGTTTTTGGTGAAGAACTCTTCCTCTTCTCCCATTATATTCCTTTCCTGACTCCTTTGTCGCCAATAACAACCCTTTCTCCTCTCTAACCTTGGTGCAGCTGTAGTCCTAGTGGTGTCATGTGATACTGAGAATGCCCAGGTCTAAGATTCACGCAAAAAAAATGACGGCCTGAAATTCCTGGTTGCATGTTGTACATAAATAAAATCGTAGATCAGACTATAAACCTGCTGCATTCTTTACAACAGTAGTAATGCATTTATGCACCGCTTTATAGAGCTGGTGTGGTAAATACATTTTTTATCTGTACACTAGCTTGATAGTAAGTTTCAACAGGTTTTTAAATTTAACTTATTTAATAATATTTATTGAATCACAAGCCTAGAAATGGACAAAGGCGGCAAACCTCACGACTTATTCAAGTTTTTGTTTAACAGATTTTTGAGATACTGGTAAATCACCGTTGGAGATGAGTGGCAAGCTGATGTGGCCAAAAAGGAAGTATTAAAGTGCATTCTAATTTTGTGATGGTCCTCATTAAAAGTAATAACTTAAAAAAAAAATGTGTGATATAATGTCATGGGGAACAATGAAATACAACTTGCAGTCCCACTCTTGAGACTGCTGTATACTCCTGTATTTCACTTATATTATCTGATTAATTTCATTTGCAGAACTATAGATCCCATTTACAGCTCACTGTGATTTATCCTGTAGTTAGTTTTGAACTTCCTCTCCTCTTGGTTGAAAGATCTGGTAAGTAACCTGTTCCCAAGCCTGTACCAGATGAGGAATAAGAGTAGTCTGGGTTGACTCACTCCTACCCCCTTTCCTTCTTCCCGTCTGTGGGGAAACTGCTTGCCTCTGCTAACAATCTGACTGAAATTGAGAAATTGCTCTGTGGGAGAACAAAGCCATGTTCTATTGCTCTCTGTTGCAACACGTTAATGCACCAATGAACAACCTCACCAGGCCAGCAGTTCATATCCTCTATTTCTGTTTTGTCTAGTCTGGTTACCATGGTTTACAACTATTACCGTGGGGGAAAATATGTGCTATGATGGGTGTTACCTATGCTGTTTACCAGTTTTCCTTCATAATCAGAACATCACTATATGGGCCTTTTGTTTTCATGAGGTTTTAATTTTTTTTTTAGATATTTAGAAGTATTTTGCTGCTTCGCATATCTACTTGATCGAACCATGAGAAATACCACACAGTATTACGATATATACTTACTGCAACATGATTTCCTTTTATAATGATTGTGTTCTATGTTGTGTATCCTAATTTTAGTAATCCTCAAATGGTCATTGTAAAGCCACTTCATTTGGAGATTAACATTGTTTTCAGGAATTGTAATAATTTACAAAGCTGAATTGTTCATAGGTGTAGAAACTTTTTTTTTAGAAAAGCCTGCGTGCTGCTTACAAAGTAAAGAAACTCCCAACTAATTGCTGCTTGCTGCTGTCAAAGGAAATGCCATTTTGACTTTTAAGTGAGTTTTTAAAAAAATATTTTGGATAGGATAAATCTGTTGATATAAATGTTCATTTTTATATGATTGTTATCAAAGCAAATTGTGATTTTTATTGTGAACAGGTAAATTCATAATTCTACAATTCTATTTGCTTGCTTGAAAATGAATAATGGCTTCAGGTCACAATTTTTGAAGGTAAAATAGTATTTTTATGAAAAAAGCCCTTGTGATGTAATCAACGTCACGGTGAATAACAGCAGAAATGGAAATAATCTAAAAGTGTGCCAGTTACTGTCCTAAGAATCTAAACCTGTAAATTAAACCAAACACTGCCAGTTCTTGGTACAGGTACAAAATAACCATTTTAAAAAGTGCATATTGCTTAGCAGCTATTGCTGTGGTGGTACTGTTAGGACTTGAATACCATGCAGCTGACTATGTAGAAAGGCTGAGTGATTGAAAGTACATCGTAGTTATTGTAGGGCATGTTAGAGCACCACTTATAGAGCACCACTTATTAAGTCATGTAGAAGCAAACTATTAGTTACATTTCTGACTCATCAGACTAGGTTTGTGAAACTAATTAGCTGAATGAAGGGTATTGCATTTGCCACAACAGATCTTTTCGATACATTAAGGTCTTGGCTGATCTAATATATAGTTGCGATTTGAACGCTTGATAGTAAGGGGAAATCTCCCCATTGGAATCACTTTTAAAAATGGTGACCCAGTGGGTTTTGTCAGAGTAGTGGGATGATAGAGTTTTGATTTCCCCCCCCCCCCCCCCCCATGTGGGTAGATGCTGAACAGAAAGGCGAGAAGCAGGATGAGAGGATATCTGAAGGGATGGTGCCTTGGGTCTGCTGACACATATGTTGCAGAAGTTAGCTCAAGCAGCGTTGGCAGAGGCCCTGGAACTGGTGTTGACAGAGACTGCTCTCTTAGCCACAAGTTGTGTGTATTCCTGGTAGACTGGGGAGAAAATAGAGGAGCTTGATTGCTTTCAAATGAAACATAAAATATAAATATAATTACATAAAGAGTGAATGTTAATAAATATGCAAATCAGAGGAATTGGCTTGGAGTAAATGGAAGTAAGGGTCCAAAGGAGTACTCTGGATGATAATTCATTTTCATTATATTGCTGGGCTCAGTAACTGCATTAGGTTCCTTCATAGTGTCAACAGCACTATTGAAACAACAGTTGAAACAAAAAAAAATCACCACCACAACAAGGACCGTAATAGTGGTTCAAGAGGAAAGGCCCATCACCACTTTCTTAGAACAGCTAGGAATTGACAATAAATGTGGCCAGCCCAGCATTGTGCCATCCTGACAACAAATTATAAAAAGATGATTTATCTAAATATAACTTTGGCAAAATCCAGCTCTTTGTCTTTTTTTTAATGGGGAGCTTTTGGAGGCAGGATTCCCACTTGACATAAGAACATAAACAGGAGCAGGAGTCGGCCATTTGGCCCTTCAAGCCTGCTCCGCCATTCAATGAGATCATGGCTGATCTTCTGCCTCAATTCCATTCACTGGCCCTATCGCCATATCCCTTGATGCCCTTACTAGTCAGAAATCGATCGACTTCTGTTTTGAATATACCCAATAACTGAGCCTCCACAGCCCTCTGGGGTAGAGAATTCCAAAGATTCACCACCCTCTGTGTGAAGAAATTTCTTCTCATCTCAGTCCTGAATGGCGTACCCTTTATCTTGAGGCTGTGGCCCCTGGTTCTAGACTCACCAGCCAAGGGAAATATTCTCTCAGCATCCATCCTATCAAGCCCTGTAATAATTTTGTATGCTTCAATGAGATCCCCTCTCATTCTTTGAATTCAAGAGAATACAGGCCTAGTTTACTCAATCTCTTCTCATACAACAGTCCTGCCATCCCAGGAATCAATCTTGTGAACTTTCGTTGCACTCCCTCTATGGCAAGTATATTCTTCCTTAGGTAAGGAGACCAACATTGTACACAGTACTCCAGATGTGGTTTTACCAAGGCCCTATATAATTGGAGTAAGACTTCTTTACTCCTGTACTCAAACCCTCTTGTAATGAAGGCCAGCATACCATTTGCCTTCCTAATGGTTTGCTGCACCTGCACATTCACTTTCAGTGACTCATGTACAAGGACACCCAGGTCCCTTTTGAGCATCTGCATTCCCCAATCTTTCACCATTTAGGAAATACTCTGCCTTTCTGTTTTTTCTACCAAAGTGGATAACTTCACATTTATCCACATTATAATCCATCTGCCATGTTCTCGCTCACTCACTGAGCCTGTCAAGATCCCCTTGAAGCCTCTTCACAACTGACACTGCCACCTAGCTTTGTATCATCAGCAAATTTGGAAATGTTACATTTAGTCCCCTCATCCAAATCGTTGATATAGATTGTGAATAGCTGGGGCCCAAGCACTGATTCTTGCGGTACCCCACTAGTCACAGCCTGCCATCCTGAAAAAGACCCGTTTATCCCTACTCTTTGTTTTCTGTCTGTTAACCAATTCTCAATCCATGCTATATTACCCCCAATTCCATGTGCCCTAATTTTGTTCACCAACCTCTTGTGTAAGACCTTATCGAAGGCCTTCTGAAAATCCAGATACACCACATCTTCTGGTTCCCCTTTGTCTACTCCACTAGTTACATCCTCAAAGAACTCCAATAGATTTGTCAAACAGGATTTCCCTTTCATAAATCCATGTTGACTCTGCCCAATCTTATTATTAGTTTCTAAGTGCCCAGTTATTGCATCCTTTATAATAGATTCCAGCATTTTCCCAACAACTGATGTGAGGCTAACAGGTCTGTAGTTCCCCGTTTTCTCTCTCCCTCCTTTCTTAAATAGCGGGGTTACATTTGCTATCCTCCAATCTGCAGGAACCGTTCCAGAATCTATAGAATTTTGGAAGATGACAACTAATGCGTCCACTATTCCAATGGTCACCTCTTTCAAAACCCTAGGATGTAGGTCATCCGGTCCTTGGGATTTGTCGACTTTTAGTCCCATTAATTTTGCTAGTACTGTTTTTTTACTAATAATTTCTTTAAGTTCCTCATTCTCGTCACACCCTTGGTTTTCTCGTATTTCTGGGGGTTTTTTTGTGTCTTCCTCCGTGAAGACAGAAACAAAGTATTTATTTAATTTCTTTGCCATTTCCTCATTCCCCATTATAAATTCTCCCGTCTCTGACTGTAAAGGTCCTACATTTACCTTCGCTAGTCTTTTCCTTTTCACATACCTATAGAAGCTTTTACAATCCGTTTTTAATATTTTTTGCTAGTTTGTGCTCATATTCCATTTTCCCTTTATCAATTTTTTGGTCCCCCTTAGCTGATTTCTAAAAAGATCCCAATCCTCAGGCGGACCGCTTTTTCTGGCAACTTTATAAGCTTCCTCCTTTGACTTAATACTAGCTTTAATTTCTTTTGTTAACCATGGTTGGATCACTTTTTTTTCCTGTTGGGTTTTTATGCCCTAGAGGAATATATGTTGCAACTTATGCATTATTTCCTTGAATGTTAGCCATTGTATGTCCACCTTCATACCTTTTAGTGTAGTCTTCCAATCTACCATGGCCAACTTGTCCCTCATACCCTTGCAGTTTCCTCTGTTTAGATTGAAGACCTTAGTTTCAGATTGGACTGCATCACTCTCAAACTTAATGTAAAATTCAATCATATTATGGTCACTTGTCCCTAAAGGCCCCTTTACTACAAGATTATTGATTAGCCCTTTCTCATTACACAGTACCAGATCCAGAATAGCCTGTTCCCTGGTTGGTTCCTCTACATACTGATCCAGGAAACCATCTCGCATGCATTCCAAGAATTCGTCCTCCACACATTAGTGGTACTGTAATTTGATTTGCCCAGTCAATATGTAGATTAAAGTCCCCCATGATTACTGGGTTTCAGTCCCGCCTCCATCAGCTTCTGGCCAATCTACGCTATTTTCCCCTTGATTGACCTTGGTAAGTCCGCCCAGCGGGTTCAGCAGGCCAATTAAGGGAAAGCCGGTTACAGAGAACGTCAACGTATGACGTTTCATCTGTCAAAAATTTTTGACAGATGAATTGTCATCGGTTGACAGCTCTGTGAAGCTGTCAAGCACTGACATTCTCGGTAGTTTGATGAGTTTTTGAATTCAAGACTCATCAAACCTCTTTATTTAGCAGAAATTAAATGGTTGCTGCATTGGAGAATACAGCGGCCATCTGTCATCTCTGCCGCGGAGGTGCGAGACTCTCCGCATCCCCAACTCTTGAAGCCTGCAGGAAGAAACAAAGGTAAGTAAACTTTTTCTAACACTTTCCACTTACCTCAGATACTCACCTCTCCACACTTGCACCCATCACTTACCTTCACAGCGCACTTTTGCACCCCTCCGACCCCTGCAGACCCACTGCTCGCCTCGGTGACCCTGGTGGGGTTCGAAGCCTTCGGGAAGCCCGCACTTGTGTGGGCAAAATGGGAATAATCCTCTTATCTGCCTGTTAACTACCTGTTAATAGGCAGATAAGTGGCACTAATCCCCTTCCCGCCTCCAAGGAGACGAGACCCGGCGCGGGTCGGCTACCTGCCTCCTGGCAAGATGGCACGGAGGCGGGTTGGGGGCAGGTTGGGCACCCACCCCCAGATTCTGCCATTTTCCCGGCAGTCCTGCCTCCATACCCACCTCCCCAAGGCTGGCAAGATTGCGCCCAAAGCTATTAAGTGATATTGATGTTGACATACCCTCTAGTAGTGGGGAAGCTTTTAGAAACAATAATCAGGGACAAAATCGACAGTCACTTGGATAAGGGTGGATTAATTAAGGAAAGCCAGCACGGATTTGTTAAAGGCAAATCGTGTTTAACCAACTTGATTGAGTTTTTTGATGAGGTAACAGAGAGGGTAACGTAGTTGACATAGTGTACATGGATTTCCAAAAGGCATTCGACAAAGTGCCACATAATAGGCTTGCCAGCAAAATTGAAACCCATGGAATAAAAGGGACAGTGGCAGCCTGGATACGAAATTGGGTAAGTGACAGGAAACAGAGAGTAGTGGTGAACGGTTGTTTTTCGGACTGGAGGAAGGTATACAGCGGTGTTCCCCAGGGGTCGGTTCTAGGACCACTGCTTTTCATGATATATATTAATGACTTGGACGTGCTGTACAGGTCACAATTTCAAAATTTGCAGATGACACAAAACTTGGAAGTATAGTGAACAGTGAAGAGGAGCGTGATAGACTTCAGGAAGACATAGACAGGCTGGTGAAATGGGCAGACACATGGCAGATGAAATTTAATGCAGAAAAGTGTGAAGTGATGCATTTTGGTTGAAAGAATGTGGAGAGAACATATAAACTAAATGGTACAATCCTAAAGGGGGTGCACGAACAGGGCGACCTGGGGGTATGTGTGCACAAATCATTGAAGGTGGCAGGGCAGGTTGAGAAAGCAATTAGAAAAGCTTACGGGATCCTGGGCTTCACAAATAGAAGTATAGAGTACAAAAGTTTTGAAATTATGATGAACCCGTATAATACTGTGTCCAATTCTGGGCACCACATTTTAGGAAGGATGTGAAGGCCTTGGAGAGGGTGCAGAAAAGATTTACGAGAATGATTCCAGGGATAAGGGACTTCAGTTATGTGGATAGACTGGAGAAGATGGGGTTGTTCTCCTTTAGAGCAGAGAAGATTGAGAGGAGCTTTGATAGAGGTGTTCAAAATCATGAGAGGTTTGTACAGAGAGAGAAACTGTTCCTATTGGCAGAAGGGTCGAGAACCAGAGGACGCAGATTTAAGGTGATTGGCAAAAGAACCAAAGGCGACGTGAGGGGAAAAACTTTTTTACTCAGCGAGTGGTTAGGATCTGGAATGCACTGCCTGAAAGGGTGGCGGAGGCAGACTCAATCATGGCTTTCAAAAGGGAGTTTGATTACAGGAATGAGGGACTTCAGTTATGTTGATTGACTGGAGAAGCTGGGGTTGTTCTCCTTGGAGCAGAGAAGATTGAGAGGAGATTTGATAGAGGTGTTCAAAATCATGAGGGGTTTGGACAGGGTAGATAGAGAGAAACTGTTCCCATTGGCAGAAGGGTCGAGAACCAGAGGACGCAGATTTAAGGTGATTGGCAAAAGAACCAAAGGCGACATGAAGGAAAGCTCTTTTACACAGCGAGCAGTTAAGATCAGGAATGCACTGCCTGAACGGGTGGTGGAGGCAGACTCAATCTTATCTTTCAAAAGGGAGTGGGATAAGTATCTGAACGAAAAATAATTGCAGGGCTACGGGGAAAGGGCAGGGGAGTAGGACTAGCTGAGAGTCGGCACGTGCTCGACGGGCCGAATGGTCGCCTCCCGTGCTGTAACCATTCTTTGAATCTATGATTCTATGAAATGATCCACTTGATATCATCTCTGATTCCTTTTTGTTAACATTTAGCATGTACATCTCTTACTTTGAAATGTGATGCAGTTTTTGAAGCTGATGTTTTTACACCTTTACAGAGTACAGCCACCTGAGCTAAAAGTGTTTAGTAGGTCCATGAATAATCATACAACTAACTTCTTTATGCTAGAACACTCCACCCTGCTTAAGCTAAATTCAGGGAAGTTTCAATACGGTAGCCAAAACCCTCTGGGTGGAGTGAAAATCTAGGCCATGTTCCATCAACATCAACATCTTAACAAGCTGTTTGCAGATAAGATAATGAAGCAAACCTTGAGAGGCTTCTAAAAATGATCTCAAATCCTGATATGTGTTTTGTTATACACACTCTGAAGTTTGTAGTATACAGTATATATGTAGAATTATAGATTTCTTACACTTTACCAGTTTTTTTTATATAACGGCCATAGCACTGTTAGTGACTGGTCATTTTTTGCACGTGAAATGGCCAGAAGTTGTATTAAGATGTATTTTGCTGGCAGATACAACTGAGTGCCATAGCTTACATATACTGTAAAGTAGATATTGAGAAGGATTTCCAAACATTGACGGCTAACATAAATGATGCACTTTGTCGTTTGATCTTTCAAGAGCAAGATTTTGAGGCAAAGATCAGAGGTGGCTGAACATGGGCCAAGACAATACATCAAATATATTGGGGAAATGTAAACGATGTGCAGAGTTTCGTAGAACTGTGCTGTCTCATGTGAATTTGAATTTTTCATCGGGGAAAATGTGGGTTAACTACGATGAATCACCAACTCAAGTGGTATTGTTCTGTGGAGCATGTATGTTGATCCTGTTAGTATTTTTGGTAAACTTGATGCATTAGCACTGCAGATAAAGATTAATTCTTGAGCTGTTAAAATGACAAACAGTCCAGAATAATTTAAGGCTTTCACTTCTAAGGAAAAGGGGTTCCATTGGGTCTGATGTGGGCTGGAGCACTCCACTGCAAATAGATGCTGCTGCAGCCCAAACCAACAGGCTTTCCAATGAATGGGTGGACTTTGTGGAGTACTTGCTGTGCAAATATCACTCATGCAAACAAACATTCATGGTTTTGAGGACTCTAATGGTAAAATGGTGTGGGTTGTTGAACTGACATTTCCCTTTTTTCTTTGACAATTAAGTGTCCTTTTATAATGTCATGTAAGTGTTTTCACACATTGAGAGCGCAGCTAGCTACAGGCTAATAAGGTAAAAGTAGTGGATCACAGGGTGAAGTTCAGTGACAGGAAAAATGATAATTGAATAGTAATACGATTGAACGGTAAGAGTGCAGAAACAGGCTGTTTAACCCATTAAGTCTATGCAATGTTTTTCTTCATGAGTCACCCAGTCTAATCCCACTTGCCTGCTTGTTCCCTGTAACCTTTTAATATTCCACTATCAAATTCATTTTTTAAAAAGTGCTTATGGATTCTGCTACATTTGTGGTTTGTGGCAGAGAATTTCGTACTTTAATTCTGTAGAAGAATTTTTTCTACCCGCCACTTTAATTCTTTTTGTGATTATCTAAAATTTGTGCCCTTTTGTTATGTCCTGCCACTAGTGCAAACAACTTATCCCTATTTACCTTTTCATAGCCTATTTACCTTTTATGATCTTGAAGATCTGTATCAGGTGAACCCAAGCCTTCTTGCCATTAGTGGAAAAAGCCCAAATTTCTCATCTCTCATCATAATTGTAATCCTCACGCCTGGTAACATTTTAGTGAATCTACATTGCAACTTTTCCCATTGCTTTTATATCCTTCCTACAAAGTCGTGGCCAAAACTGTACACAATACTGCAACTGTAACTTAACTGAGGTTTGCAGAAGCTCAGCATTGCCGCCTTGTTTTTTTTACCTATGCCACTAGATACAAAATCAAGGATTCTGTTTGCCTTTTTTATGCACCAAGCAGTAAGTCTCTATGTGACCTCAGGATATGCTAGTTTAAAGCACAGGTTAAACACAGCTCCATCTTAGCAGTAGACAGCTTTCCTCAAGGCAGTGTATTACAAAGTTACCGTTGTACATTATTTGATATTCTTTTTATGCATACTATAAAGTGAAATGGAATGACTTAATATATCACTAGTCAAAGGGAAACAAAATGCAGCATTGTGAGTCATTTGAACTGTTTTCCTCTTGCCTCAGTGTTCTCCCATATCCTCTCCTGAAGGTGTTGACTCCTTGCTGAGGTATGCCTCACACAAGTGGCCATTATTCAAGCCTGAGTGCAGACAGTGCTGGCAGCCTGGAGGCATCACAGCTGAGCCCAGTGCTGTCTCCACCAAACTCGTGCGTGTGATTTCCAATTGAGGCCACAAGATAGAGATCAGGAACAAGAACCCTGATTCTTTTTCCCCCTCCTTGACCCAAGATTGCTGACGCCATCTGTAGCACCCCTACCATTATCCTGCCTGAGATCAGTTATCCCAGCACAGTCACGTAGTAGAACTTGACAACTTCCTGGCCAGTATGGCTCCGCTGCTGACTTGAGCCTTGGGGGAGCTTTGAACTTGTTTTTATCAGTGTTTCTTTGAAGTTGAGGAGCATTGCTGTAATCATCTGTAGGTCCTAGAAATGATGGCTAGTCAAGATGAAATAGGAAAATTATTGAAGGCTTCTGTAGGATGACTCAAATGTAAGGGGGACATCATTGTTCATCTGAGTAAAACCTTACATTGCTTTGAATGTAATTAGTAATAAGAGCATATGTCTCTGTACTATAGTATCCTTTGTTTTGACGGTCACCTTTACTTGCCCACTTCAGTTTAGATTTAATAAATTCCAAAACATCAGTTGTGGATCTCTGTGTATCCTGAATGAGACAGGTCTGTCAGTATAAGAGATAATTGCAATAAAATGTTGTTTAATTTTAAAAGAAAATGTGGATGAGATAATTGCTGAAATTCAAATTGGGAGATAATGCACTTTATTTTTACAATGAGGTTTGACAGAACTCCCTGCTGAAAGCTTTATACAAAGTGCTTATTAGCTTAGTTTGCTGCTGGCAGAATTTTCTGACTTGCAACCCATAAATTTATAATGACAATACCCCTAACCCATTGCTTGCAACAATGAAAATTAAGTTTCAAATTCCCTTCTATTGGTAATTGCACCCGGCCAACCCTTCCGCTGAGGGTGAATCCTGGTTATAGCTGGAAGCCATGATGTTCGGTATGGAATTTGTAACTCAGCATGTGGAGAATCATGGGCTCAATCCCACATTTCATGCCTCAGTTTCACTTAAGTGCAGCAATTTTTCAGAATCAAAATTGTAATCCACTTGCTTTATATTTCGATGACTTCTGAACCCTAAAATTCAGTTGTAAGTTGGCATTGTGCATTGACATTAAAGTCCTTTATAGTATTTGTGCACTGAACATATCTGTTCCCCTGGTGAATTCATTAACGCTGACAGCAGATTTACAAGTGAGAAGGATTAGATTATTTTATATAAACAGGAAAGTTTATATATTATTATAATTAACTAAAACAAATCAGATTTTAAAATATTGGGCCCGATTTTGCTGTAGCAGGGTATCTAATGGCATCTGCCATTAGTTAGACTTGCCCCTGCACCTTTCAGCTCACATGTCGCCCACTAAATTGCTGAAAGTGAGAGCTGATAACGGCGCAGAGGGGGAAACAGGGCATCTGGGACCTGAGTGAATAGGGCAACCAACAGGGTATCTCCTTAACCAGTGAGAGTTAGGAATTGGGAAATAAACAGCGGAAGGACTGATGAGGAGGGAGAATTAAAGGGGGTGAATTCAATGTCAAACCAGGTATGGAAAGAGAAATAAAGAGACAGAAAATGAAGATTGGATTAAGAGAGAGACAGAAAAAAGACAGAAACAAAATGTAAAATAAATTAGACATTTATAAAATCTCCTAAAACAATCCACAACCTGAAAGAATGAGGCTCCACACTTATAATAGTTAATTTTCAGTGTCAGAGAGGTTGATTGTCAGTCATTAACACTTACCACATCATTAAAAGGGTACTTATGCTTGTAATTCCTAGCCCTAAATATCTGCAACGGGTTTAGTTCGTATCTATCGCGCAAATACAGCAACTTCACGACATTCAATGCATGTTAATGGTGAGGCAGACAGTGAGATACCGTTTTTGTGACGCTAACATGGAGCGGCGCAATCAGACAGCAACTTTTGGATATTTGCATTTAACTGCATATCTGCCCACTCGCCTGAAGTTGCTGTACTAACGGTGAGCGCCATTAACCTCACCATTATTTTGACAGCAAAATCTGGCTCATTATCTCCTGCAGTTTCTGTCCTGAAATCTTCAAAAAGTCTTATTTTTTAATAGACTTCATAAATACAAATCCTTCTTACTGACTACATGGCCTTTATTTTAACTGGGGATGGCATGTTCGGGATGTGGGGGGAGCAGGAGAGCAACCCCCACGGAGAGCTCAGCGTGAGACCAGGGCCCTTTTAACTCCAGGGCCTCGTTTAAATAATGCAGAAGCCGGGCAAGGGGAGGTTAAAATCGAAGCCCACGTTTCCGACCTAATTGTAGCTAGGCACCTGGAAAGGAACAGGACTGGATGTGAATTAAAGTGTTAGAAGATACCACAGGTTGCTCTGATTGATATCAGCTGTTTTCTTCCATCACCTTACCCACCCCCTTTCCCGCCCCAGTTTATTTCTTTCTAAGGTTGTGAATTAACAAGTTATTCATTTATGTTGCAATCTGTTTGGATCCTGAGGCCATATACAGAGTTTGTTCTTTTGGTTATGATGTTTAGAAAAACAAAGGCTTTATATGAAACTAGCTGGGGTGCCTGGTGTTGCCCAGGCTTTTTTGTAAAACTGGTTATGAGACTGGTGGGCTGGTCACTCTCCCCTCCCCCTCTCCCTCTCCCCCTCCCCCTCTCCTCTCCCTCCCTCCCCCTGTCTCTCCCTCCTTTCCTCTGTCTCCCTCCCTCCCCTCTCCCTGCCTAGCGCCTCAGGCCCGGCCCGACTCACCTCGGTACCAGAACGGAGTCAGTCCGACAACGGGAGGCCGGGTGCCCATCGCTCCGAAGCGAGCCCAGGGTTCCTCATGGTTAACGCGGCGGGCCTTTGGACCCGGTTGGCCGGGCGGCAGACGAACACCTTTCGCTGTGGACTCCCGTGTCCGATTGCGGTCGGGGACGGCTCGTTGGAAAGCCGCGGTTTTCCCGGTCCCGCACTCACGGCAAGAGAGAGAGGGGGATGGAGAGAGTGAAGGAGAGAGAGAGAGAGAGAGAGGGAAGAGGAGAGAGAGAGAGTGTGAGGGAAGGAGATAGTTTTCCCGCGGCCGCCATTTTGTGAGGCACAAACGGGAGTTTGAAGGATTAGGCCCCGCCCACACACGCCATGAAGCGCCCCTGTGATGCAGCGCGCTCCCCCCGTAGGATTGGTCAACCTTCACGTCATTCAGTGCTAATGAGCAGATTTCCCCCGTATGATTGGCCAACCGCTAATGAGCGGATTTTTGAACGTTTTTTGTATACTGTCGGAACAATTTTTGTCTGACCAAAAAGTAAATATGCCTATGACACTCCCCTAATCATAAGCTTTCTTTTGATATAACATATGTGTAGGTACGCTCTAACTTTTGAGTGTATAGCGGACATACAGACAGACAGACGGACGGATCCTTTTAGATCGATGTTCCATTTCCACTCTTTTATACAGTATTCATCAATTGACAAATGGAATAGCAAGAAGTGTACTTTCTTTTGATTTTTTGTTTTTCATTGTAGCTTAATTTAAGAAAAACGGCTCGTCTTGGCTGAAGAAAGTATTTTAGTCCTTTCCTGCAAAGATTGCAGATTTGTACAACTAGCTGACCTGTACAAAATTGCTCATTCCACCTCTGTCCTAACCCCGAACTCATGTCTTTCTTTTGTTTCTCTCCTATCTCCCCATATGCCCCCTCTGACCTAATTTTGTCCATGAGATCCTCCCCTTGGTGTCTTGACCTCATTGGAGGGGTGAAAAGCCATTACTGTAGATGCTCTGGTTATGATTTGATAGGTAAAAGTGCAACCAAATGAGGGCAGTCCCACTGAACTAGACAATGGAGGAGAGGCATTGGAGGAGGATGGTGTGGTCAGCTTTAAAAATGTGTGTCCCATTGGAAAACCAAAAACTGTATTGTGGTGTTTTTTATGTGGTTTGACCAGAAAGTTATACGGCAGCACTTTCTTGTAGTTTTTGATGTCTACTCAATTCTCTGGAGATGGCTGATTTGTAAATGGATTTGTAGTAATTTCTTGAACTTAGTGTTCTCGAAAAATATTATTTTGCAAATCGTTCTTTTGCAAGTTAACAATATCTGCCATCCTGTTGCTGTCTGAATGTACCTTGTGGTATATGGTATTTTGGTGATGGATTTGTACTTCCGAGTGATCTCTTACTTGACGATATACTGTGAGTAGCTGGACGTATCTGTGGTTTGATAACTGGAACATTGGACTATGATTACTGAGTACCAACAACGAAAGATTGGAAGAGGGAAAGAGTTGGATATCCTTACTGGCTAAGGTTATTATAATTATTTATCTATTTTGTATTCAGTTTAAAAAAGGATTGAGATCGGTGTAGTAGTTTTAAGGCTGCAGCATTATAGAATCATAGAATAGTACAGCACAGAAGGAGGCCATTCGGTCCATCGAGTCTGCACCAGTTCTTTTGAAGAGCAATCCAGCCCCCGCTCTTTCCCCAAATTCCTGCAATTTTTTCTCTCCAAGTATTTATCCAATTCCCTTTTGAAGGCTACGATTGAATCTGTATCCACCGCCCTATCCGGCAGCGCGTTCCAAATCCTAACCACGCGTTGCGTAAAAAAGCTTTTCCTCATGTCGCCTCTGGGTCTTTTGCCAGCCACCTTAAATCTGTGCCCTCTGGTTATCAATGTGAAGTGGTGTTGCTTTGCGCCAGCACTGCAATTGTAGTATAAATGCAGCCTAAGTAGATTTTATATAGCAATGTAAAGATGTACAGTAGTACATTCTAAAACTATTGATAATTGAGAGGTTTTTGGTTTCAAGAAATACACTTTTACTTTAAAGTTCAGAATATGATACCTGTGGTAGGATGCAGCTTTTGCCCTCAATTTCGCGACTTGCTGAGTTTTGATATTAGTGGTGCTGTTTGGGGAGAGGAGTGAAGAGAGCGAGTGAGAGGACCTAGTAGAAGAATGAAAAATTGGAAAATGAGTCAATCGAGCACGGGGTTTATTTCTAGAGGTATAGAATTGAAAAATAGGGAAGTTATGCTAAACCTGTATCGAACCTTGGTTAGACACACTTGGAGTACAGTTCTGGTCACCATATTATAAAAAGGATATAGAGGCACTGGAGAGGGTGCAGAGAAGATTTACAAGGATGATACCAGAAATGCGAGGGTATACATATCAGGAAAGGATGAACAGGCTGGGAAAAGGTGAACAGGCTGGGTCTCTTTTCTCTTGGAAAAAAGAAGGCTGAGGGGTGACCTAATAGAGGCCTTTTTAAAATTATGAAAGGTTTTGATAGAGTGGATACAGAGAGAATGTTTCCACTTGTGGGGAAGAGCAAAACTAGAGGCCATCAATATAAGATAGTCACCAGGAAATCCAATAGGGAATCCAGAAGAGACTCCTTTACCCAGAGAGTGGTGAGAATGTGGAACTCGCTACCACAGGGAGTGGTTGAAGCAAAATGCTTAGATGCATTTAATGGGAGGCTAGACAAGCATATGAGGGAGCAGGGAATGGAGGGTTATGCTGATAGATTTAGATGAGGAAAGACAGGAGGAGGCTCGAGTGGAGCATAAACGCCAGCATGGACTGGTTGGGCCGAATGGCCTGTTTCTGTGCCGTATATCCTATGTAAGCTGCGCTATACTCGGGCATCTCTCAATGGGCAGGTAAGAGTTTCACTAGCAGAAGGCTTGGAATGGTGCATGGTGTGAGCAACCTAAAGAGGGTAAGACAAAACTTGCAGAATGAGGGGAAATGTTTAAAAATGATCGGATTTTGTTTTGTGATAAGTAGGCTTTATATGTACACTTTATTGCAATATATCTCCAAACAAAACAAGGTTACGAACTTGCACAGAAATTGCTATGGATTTGAATAGCAGTTGGGAAGAATTAACTAGCCGCGTAGGCACCTTGAAGTACATAAGAACATAAGAAATAGGAGCAAGGGTAGGCCATTTGGCCCCTCGAGCCTGCTCCGCCATTCAATGAGATCTTGGCTGATCTACCTCAACTCCACTTTCCTGCACTATTCCCATATCCCTTGATTCCCTTAATATCCAAAAATCTATCGATCTCTGTCTTGAATATACTCAACGACTGAGCCTCCACAGCCCTCTGGGGTAGAGAATTCCAAAGATTCACCACCCTCTGAGTGAAGAAATTTCTCCTCATCTCAGTCCTAAATGGCTGACCCCTTATTCTGAGACTGTGACCCCTGGTTCTAGACTCCCCAGCCAGGGGAAACATCCTCCCAGCATTAACCCTGTCAAGCTCTAAGAATTTTGTACGTTTCAATGAGATCACCTCTCATTCTTCTAAACTCTAGCGAATATAGGCCTAGTCTACTCAATCTCTCTTCATAGGACAATCCCCCCATCCCAGGAATCAGTCTGGTGAGCCTTCGTTGCACTCCCTCTATCGCAAGTATATTCTTCCTTAGGTAAGGAGACCAAAACTATACACAATACCCCAGGTGTGGTCTCACCAGGGCCCTATATAATTGCAGTAAGACGTCTTTACTCTTATACTCATTCTCTTGTACTAAAGGCCAACACACCATTTGCTTTCCTAATTGCTCGCTGCACCTGCATGTTAACGTTCAGTGATTCGTGTACAAGGACACCCAGGTCCCTCTGAACACCAAGGGGCGATTTTCCCAGCCCTGAGGAGGTGGGTATGGAGGCGGGACTGCCGGGAAAATGGCTGAATCTGGGAGCGGGTACCCATCCCGCTCCCAACCCGCCTCCATGCCATTTTCCCAGGAGGCGGGTAACTGACCCGCGCCGGGTCCCATCTCCTCAAGGCAGGAAGGGGATTAGTGCCAAATAACTGCCTGTTAACAGGTAGTTAACAGGCAGTTTTTTTTCTAATCCCTATTTTGAGCCCTAAAGTGTGGGCTTCTCGACGGC
The DNA here is from genome assembly GCF_052327205.1 of Somniosus microcephalus. Classification (NCBI taxonomy): domain Eukaryota; kingdom Metazoa; phylum Chordata; class Chondrichthyes; order Squaliformes; family Somniosidae; genus Somniosus; species Somniosus microcephalus. The sequence continues at coordinate 13,996,858 of NC_141012.1, read as the reverse complement.
TCCGAACCTCGCCAGGGTCAGTGAGGCGAGCTGTGGGTCTGCGGGGGTTGGAGTGGCTGAAATGTCCGGTGTGCAGGTGGGTGATGAGTGTAAATGTGGAGAGGTAAGTGTGTGAAGTGAGTCTAAAGTGTTTTAATAAGATTACTTACCTTTGCTTCTTCCTTTAGGGTGCGGAGCTGCCTCTGCCGCTCCATTCTTAAACGCAGCAGCCTCTGCTTTCTGCTCAGGAAAGCTCTCTAAGTGAGTCTTGAGTAAAGGACGCACCAAAGAACAGAGATTGTCAGTGTTTGACAGCTTCTCAAAGCTGTCAAATGATGACAATTTTGACAGATGAAACGTCATACGCTGATGTTCTCTGTCACCGGTTTTCCTTTAATTGGCCCGGGACTAAAACCCAACAAGTAGCTTTCCCGCCTCCATTACGTCCCCATTGATAAAATCACCCCCCAACATTTCCCAATCTCTCACCATTTAAAAAGTACTCTGCTTTTCTATTTTTCCTGCCAAAGTGGTTAACTTCACATTTCTCCGCATTATATTCCATTTGCCATGTTCTTGCCCACTCACTTAGCCTGTCTATATCCCCTTGAAGCCTCTTTGCATCCTCCTCACAACTTACATTCCCACCCAGCCTTGTATCATCAGCAAACTTGGATATATTACATTTGGTCCCCTCACCCACATCATTGAGCTAGGTTGTGAATAGCTGAGGCCCAAGCACTGATCCTTGCAGTACCCCACTAGTTATAGCCTGCCAACCCGAAAATGACCCGTTTATTCCTACTCTCTGTTTTCTGTCTATTAACCAATCCTCAATCCATGCTAATGCATTACCTCCCATCCCATGAGCCCAATTTTGTTAATCACCTCTTGTATGGCACCTTATCGAATGTCTTCTGAAAATCCAAATACACCACATCCACAGTAGCTGCCAATAACCACCTACAAGTGAGAGGAGAAATATCATTTTTCTGCAATTGTATTTTTTTTTCCAGTTTTATTAGTTTTAATTTTGAGTGATGACTTGTGCCTCTCCTTTCTTGTCCATGATTGTAAAAGAAACATGGCTTTAGATCCTGTTTGCCAATATATTATTAAAACAAGTGATTGGATAGGTCAGGAGACGAGGTTATTTGATGTGATAAAAGCCTCGGGTGTTCAAAAATGACAGGGTGTGACCGAGAGTCTTTGGAAACAGTTTTTAGACCACTAGCGTAACTAGTTTGTTACGCTAAACCTATATAAAACACTAGTTCGGCCCCACCTGGAGTATTGTGTCCAATTCTGGGCACCACACTTTAGGAAGGACGTGACGGCTTTGGAGAGGGTACAGAGGAGGTTTACTAGAATGGTTCCAGGGATGAGGGATTACAGTTACGCGGAGAGACTGGAGAAGCTGGGGTTGTTCTCCTTGGAGCAGAGAAGGCTAAGAGGAGATTTGATAGAGGTGTTTAAAATCATGAAGGGTCTAGATAGAGTAAAGAAAGAGAAACTGTTTCCAGTGGCTGAGGGGTCGATAACGAGAGGGCACAGAGTTAAGGTGATTGGCAAAAGAACCAGAGGTGACATGAGGAAAAACTTTTTTACGCAATGTGTGGTTAGGATTTGGAATGCGCTGCCTGACTGGGTGGTGGATACAGATTCAATAGTAGCCTTCAAAAATGAATTGGATAAATACTAGGAGAAAAAATTGCAGGGCTATGGGGAAAGAGCGGGGGAGTGGGACCGACTGGATTGCTCTTCGAAAGAGCCGACGCAGACTCGATGGGCCGAATGGCCTCCTTCTGCGCTGTACTATTCTAGGATTCTATGATAGTTACAGAATTGTCTAAAATGGGTCATTTTAAAACGAGTCAAAAGATTGAACTTTCGATTTTTAAAAAACTTTTCTTTGCCTTTTTATTTCCCCTTTGAAATAATTCTGTAACTATAATAATAATTGTATAACCTATTGATCTAACTCTTGAACAGTGACCCCTGCTGAGAAACTATAAGAATGAATACTGTGTGAGGCCTTAAAACCATTACTGTTGTTTGTTGCTTTGCTTTTCACGGTTAGAGTGATACTTCGTTTGTTTTTTTCTGTCGGATTTCTTCCCCTGGCCCTCCTCTTCTCCCAGCAGCATTGACTTCTCCAGTGATCTGGTTCCACGGTTAGAGGTTACCCATGGGTACCTCACCCCAGTGATAATAACACTTAATATGTGAGCCTCGGTAGTTACTGTTGCAGACTATTTGGCAGGGTAGGGAGATGGGAATAATTAATTCAAGATAGATGGTTTCAGAAGATTGAAGCTTGAGTACTTCAATAAAACATCACTAGAATGTTATTTCCAATTCTGCTGAAGAGAAAAATCTGAAGTGATTTTATGTTGTGTGATTCAGTGAGTTGTAATGATGCGTACCACCCTGTGGTTGTAATTATTAAGTCAGACTTTGCTATTATTGAAACAATGTATTGACTGTTGGGTTAGTTATGTAAAACTGTGCAGTGCCATCTTGTGTTATAGTCATGTGGCTATTTGTCATTGTGCTTTTGACTTGTAGGGACTAGATGGTCCAATGGCTTAAGCACTTTCACCACTGGGATCCAGTCCAGACTAACTAAATGAATGTATCCCCTCTCTGCTGGCCATAATGGATCCAATGTGAGCTTTGACAGTCTCCGTTCAATTAACTGCTTCTAACTTGGCACTAAAATGGCAATCTTGCTCACTGACCTCCGACACCACGGGTGGTGTGGAAAATGGAAAAATGTTTCAGTAGCGCATGAGGGGGTGTTTTTCTGAGGTTGAGACCGAACCACTTGTTAGGGCAGGGTAGAAGGAACTTTATCCTGCCCTAACAAGTACAGGAAACTCTCGATTTACCGGCACCTAAATAACCGTAAAGCTCGGTTAACCGGCAAAATTCAGGAGTAGGTTCAGGTAAGTTTTACTTCATATTAGTGGCCGTTCCTGGATCTGTGGCTGTGTAACTGGGGTTCCTGCACTTGTTGCTAAGCAACAGGGATGCTTGGTCTGTGGCCGGAGTTCCTGCACATGTTGCTAAGCAACAGGGAAGCCTGGATTTGTTGCTGTGTACGGAGCTCTCGTACCTTTTAACTATACCTCTCTGTAATCTGGACTTTTTGATAAACCGGCACCACGCCGGTCCTGTCGGTGCCGGATAATAAAGAGTTTCCTGTACTATGCTTTGTAGTGTTTAAGACTACTCATGTAATTACATATGGAGGCTAGTCATGGAGGTAATAGTACCATTCATTTGGTAAGCTTCTAGCTTAGAGGCAAAGGATCACCCAGTCAATATGGTGCTGAATGCACATACACCGACTCAGTGCTCTTGTACCAGGAATAGTTTTATCTTCAATTTAATTTCAGCCCAGTTACTTACAGTCCCTCTATCACTCTCTCTCGCACACAGTTCCAATCCCCAGCACTAACATCCTTTGAGCACACAGCTTCACCATTATTTTTTAAAATGTTGAAACTTTTTGCCAATTAACAGTACCAAATTTTAGCGATTGTTTTATAAGGGAGAAGAAAAAAAACCTTGGTGTCCTGTCAAGGCCATTTGATCAGCTTTTCGCAGGATAGTTGCAAACTTCCAGGAATTGGCAGGCGCGAAAATGATTATTATTGAATGGTGTAAGGCAGTGGAAGTTCCAGGACTCCAGCCAACATCCTCATTTTAGGTTTAGAAGCCACAGTGTGTGTAACTGAAAATGCACAGAAATATTTTGCATCCTCAAAATGTGGCCACTTGTGAAAGCATGTAGAAACCAATCTAACAATTCTTTAGTAATGTAGATTGCCCTGTTTAGCTTGTTCAGTTAACAAGCAAGTTGAATGCTGCAGCAGCAATTACATAACTTGTTTCACCATAAATTGTGTGAAAGACAAGTGTTTGAAAAGTATTCACCCCTCACGATGAGAGTGGTGCAAGTGGGACCATTAAAACGATATTTTCAGTACAGAAGACCACCATTTGGTCCTTTTGTTCCTGTGCTGGTTCTAGAATTAATCCTACTGCCCTGTTTTCTCCCATAGCCCTGTAATATTTATTCAGTTTTCCTTTAAAAAATTCAGTTGTCTCCAGTGCTCCCAGTTGCAATGAAACCTCTAACCTCTCTCCTTACCCTCGTGGTGACAATTTTAAATTAATAACCCTTTGTTACTGATTCTCCAAACAAAGGAAATAATCTTTCTCTCTTCACCCCCACAAAACCCTTCATAATTTAAAATATCTTTATTAAATGCCCACTTAGCTTTTTATGCTCTAGTGGAAATGACCCCAGTATCCCAAGTCTTTCTATACAACTGTTTCTACTATTGGAAACCATAAATGTCCAGAGACTTGAGCACAACAATCTAGGCTGACACTCCAGTGCAGTGCTGAGGGAGTGCTGCTCTGTCGGAGATGCCGTCTTTCAGATGAGACGTTAAACCAAGGCCCTGTCTGCTCTCTCGGGTGGACATAAACGATCCCATGGCACTATTTTGAAGAAGAGTTCTCCCCGGTGTCCTGGCCAATATTAATCTCTCAATCAACATCACTAAAACAGATTATCTGGTCATTATCACAATGCTGTTTGTTGGAGCTTACTATGCACAAATTGACTGCTGCGTTTCCTACATTGCAACAGTGACACACTTCAAAATTACTTCATTGGCTTTAAAGCGCTTTGGGACATCCTGAGGTCATGAAAGATGCTATATAAATGCAAGTCTTTCTTTTCCAGTGAAGGGTATGTCTGTTATACAGTAGAACTAAAGTACATAATGTTCTCTAAGCTGTGCTCTCCGAAATTCCTTTAAATGCCAATTTGAGAATATCAATCATCATTGTCCCAGTGTGATTATTCAACTTTGCCTATATGCAAGTTCTATGGTTGGCGGAGTGAGGCTACCAATTTAATATGAACCTAATTTGCATCCCATACAACTTTCCAGAGAAAAGAGTTTCATCCCATTGGCCTGGATTGGATATGAACACAAGTCCCAGAGCAGAAGAGACCATGTCCTAATCTGTTGTGCCATTCAGTCCCCTTTTGTACCTATTTATTATTTTTCTTTTCCCCCCCTTTTTTATGACACTTTTCTCATTAAAGCAGGAATGTTTTGTAAATGAATATTTTCTTGATCAATGATTCACCACATTACACTCTAAATTTATGCTGCTTGTGTGCCTGTGTAATGAGGTTCATAAATCTGGAGAGTGTTCTCTCACTTCAGGGCAGGTCTTTTTTTTTTAGTTTCTTCTCTCTACAATATCCACGTCAGCTAGTAAAAGTTTAGGCAAAATGATGAAATCAAACTTGAACATCCTTTCACTTCTGAGAATAGTTCAAATCGAGTGCAGACTAATGACAGATATCCTTACCTTGCTGCTCGAAGGGTCCTATTTGAAATTAGTTTGAGTAGTCTTGACTTGGTTCTTAGCGGGTTCAACCCACGGCTCAAAACAGCCACTGATTTGGCACTGAATGGACAAACTTGTAACAGAGAAGCCATGAGGGTGGGTGGTAGGAGAAAGGATAAAACTTGCTTTGCTGGAGTTGATGACGCTCTTATGGATTGGAGGATAAGGCGTACTGGGGCAGAATAGACAGTGCTGCACTGTGCTGTACCTGACCCGAGAGATTACTATGCTGAATTTGGGTGTCCAAAAAAAGGAAAATGTTCCATTCCCAAGCACCGACATTTTTCACCTTGATGAGCATTAAAATTCACAAACAAATGTGAGCTATTTCATAAATTGTTTTTCCAACTTAGAGGATAGTTAAGTGACGTGCTCCCAAGTCTCTACTTATACAGCTCTTTCTTCTTCCCTCTCTCTATTTTGTAAATAACATTGATCCCCAGTTTGTGATTTTTCTGGAAATACCCAGGCTTTGGTTGCAAATGAGGGAAATGTGATGGTCATTATTGGTAAAAATGGAAATTCCCTGGTGTGTGGTGCCCTACCACACTAATGTTTTGCGGAGAAAACTTCTAATAGTGTAAGTAATAAAAATAAAAGTTTTTTTTCAAAACTACACTTCTCCCTGTAATAACAGGAAGATGCTGATGGAAGTAGTACACTTTTTTTGGAGGTGAAGAGAAAGGAATTGTTAATTTTGATTCTTACATTTGATGCCAACAGATTTTCCCCAGCTTGCTAAAGCCAAAGTAAAGCTTTCAGAGAATGTTCCCTGATAGATCTTTAGTCTATAGTGACATTTGTGTAGTTGTGTACATTCTGATGCATTTCAGCAATCCACATGATTTCTGCCACTCTCTCTAAATGTTTATCACTTGGAGATATGAGTGTTTTTCACTTTTTTCTGGTTAAATATTGCAAATTTTCTCAAAGGACTAGAATTACCAATAAAGTCCTGCACATTAGGATTAATAGCGTATAAATGCTTATTGAGCTTCTTTGAAATTCCTTGGTTCGCTATTTTAGTGGCGACATTAACCTACCTGTAAATAGGTTATTTATAGTAAACCGGTTAAAACTTGGATATAATAGTGGCCAGAAGATTTTCACAATGCATTCACACTGTAGCAAGTGAATTGAAAGCAAATAGCTTCCGAGTTTGTTTCAGGTCTGTAGAACCAATTTATACTGACTCTCCAAAACCCGATTTTATTTCCTGGGTTTAAATAGCTAAAATAATGTTGTTGTTTTGCTTCACGATGCGTGTGTGATAACGTCATACAGGACAGTTAGTTAAACTTAGAACCAATTAAAAATGTTTCCTGCATTATCCCTAGGGAGGGACGGCCAATTCTTCAAAGCCTTTTCATTTATATTTTCCTTTTTTTCCCCTGCCTTGCTGGCAGATCTCTAGCTGTGCCCTCGCTCTACTCTGAACTTCTGAATCCGAACTGCAGAAGGCTGCGTTCACATTACAGTTTGGGATCTACATTTCAGGTGGGGTAGCTCCAGTATGATCTGCTCTGAGATCACTGCTCAGTCTCTGTTTACACACCAACTTCAGCTTTGCGGTGCAGCAGAAAGTGCTTTGATATGGCACTGAAGCTGGTGTGTGAATTAACCCTCCGATTACTGTATCACGCAGTCATATGCAATTATCACATGGTGCCGTGTCAAGGCCATGGTTATTTTGATTTAGGACAATTAGTGACATTATTTCAACTCGTTTCATGTAGCTCCTTCAGAGAACCTGACCTGGTAACACTTCCCAAGCAAGTCGCTTGATTAAGGCATTGACTGTTTAAACAAAAATATATATTTTTTAAATCAAAAAAAATTTGCATTCTTACATTTTTGTTGCAAAAATGATGCATTCAGCTTCAATAAGTTTTTTTACTGAGAACTGATGTAATCATATCTTAATCATTAAATACTGTTTAAAACTAGTTTTTATTGTAAAGTGTATTGTTCAAATTTGAATTCATGCCTGCCTTGGACCAATGCATCTATTCTATGACTGACTATAGCCAGCTCACGTAGTTTGCGTAAGGTTATTTTATAGTGATGCAATGCTGTATGTACTGTGTTGAGTTTCAATGACAAACACCTTTTTTTCCTGTTGAAGCTAGTGCCCTCCACCGAGAGATTCTGTGGTTCTCCATTTACAATGAGATGAATGAAGGACATTTGATAGTGTGACTGAAGAGAGTCTCTTGCAATCGACGGGCAGCTCTGCATTTCCTAGTTAGAATAGTAACGTACAGCATTTAAAATCTCTCCAGCATTCCAAGCTACTGGCTGCTAAAGTTTTGCCATATAGCTGCAGCTTCTAGACGTTGCTCGTGTAGCTGTCTTGTGCAAGAATTCAGTTGCTCTTGCAGTTGTATGCATAGGAAATAGTGATGCTAAATAGGAAGCCAAAGGTAGATAATTAGCATACAGAAAATAAATTGCATATAAAAGAAGTTAACCTTTTCACCTTTCCGGTGGCTTTTTGAGAACCTCAAGACTTTAAAGTTTCTGAGAAATCCATTTTCTACCATATGGATTACTGCAGAAGGCTACTTAACAAAAATGTAAAGCTAGATGTTGAACATAGCAACATTTTGGTGAAACGTCACATTTCTGAATGCTGCACTGAAAATAATAGGGAAAATTCTGAGTTTTAACTGAAAGCAGATATGTGAGTGCTGTGTTCAAACGGCTGTTGAAATAAGGACATGTAATTACTCATGTAATTACAGTGAAAGTGGGAAATTGCTGTCATTCATGGTAGATTGTACAATCTTAAAAAAAAAACATTTTCAGACTTTAGAGCTGACCCTTTTAAGGAATACAGTAGAATTTTTGCACCATATCAACAAATTTAGATCTTCAAAGTACAGAGAATCATTTTTGAATAAATGGGAATGTTCCCTTTTTATATTACAAAATGTGGTTAAAATAGACTTGCTGACTGTAAACTGCAGAGGAAATGAGATGAACAGTAAATGATGTGTCACTTGTTTGTGAAGCTCTTTTGTTTCTCTCCATGAGCAAAGAGGCCATGTTGGAAGGTGATTCTTTGCAGTACTGAGGATGACCGAGAAATGCCTGCTAAGCAGTAAGGGCATGCAATTGACATCATCAGAACTGCTGTTCCTGACAGTTTGAAGCAGCAGTTCAATCGCACTGATGTGTGCTAATAAGATTGCAGCTACAGTTCCTTCACTGCAAGTTGTCATTCAGTGCTATTTTGGACTTGAGGCTCAAAGTATTGGCCTGTTAATTAGTTGCAAATGCAATAGCAGAATATTTTCTAATAGGAGCTGAATGCTGTTTTCTGATAGATTATGGGTTCTGATAGATTATTATTGGTCAACCTGCAGTGGACATCACTTTGCTGCAATCTGTATGGAAAACATTAGCTGTAGGTGTGCCTTACAATATCTGCCATCAAAAAAGTAATGCTTCGCAAACTCCACAATATATATGAAAAATATAAACAACTAATAACGGAGCAGTTACAACTAATTGCATCTTGGGGTTCAGATAACCGTTATAAACCACTTACTTTGCTCTCATGATTTCATGTCAATTCAGGTAATGCCCAGGTACATATTATTCTCTAGATTATTATCTTAATTGTAGGTTTTTTAATTATTAAATGATTTGCTCTGCAAATGCTTTCAATTTAGTAAGATTAACTATAATTATTGTATTAAATTGTTGGAAATTTGCAAATGATAAGTAGCAGATTTTCTGCAGTGTTTGTATTTATAGCCTCAAATAGTGTTTTACGATTGTTTTGATTGCAAGAATGGTCCAGTAAATAATTTAGTGTGTTGCTTTCATTGGTATAACATCTGTAGCTTTTCCTTTTGTAGTATTATTACTTTCTGCCCTAGAACAAAACTCCTTCCTCACTTGAGAGGACAAGCTGGAGACGTCCCAGGCTTCTGCCAGTGATGCCCTCCGGCCAGCAGTAGGAAGCAGCATGATCAGATGCTGGAATGACTGCTCTTCAGATTTTTGTTTCTCGTTTTATTTTGTTTCTTTTAATGGTTAGGCTTCCCTGCTCCATACCATTGAAGGATTAGTGTAGATGTATGTTTTAGAATATATTTAAAAAAGGGATAGGTGGGTCTAGTGGGAAAGAAAATGAATGAAAACATATTTCTGCATTGATTAATTTGAGAACCATCTTTTTACATACTAATAATTCTTGTACTTTGATACAGTGAAAGTGATGGCCTTTTGTCCACTTCTTTAAAAACCGCCATATAATATGTTTTAATACATTTCAAGCTACAAGGTTAAGATTACATTCCGAGGAAAGGACCAGGAGGAAAAGATTGGTGGCTGTGCCTTCATCTGCCTGGGCCCTAAGCTCTGGAATTCCCTCCCTAAACCTCTCCGCCTCTCCGCCTCTCTCTCCTCCTGTAAGACACTCCTTAAATCCTATCTTTTTTAACCAAGCTTTTGATCATCTGACCAAATAGGTCGGACTCAAATTTTGTTTGATAACGCTTCCGTAAAGCACTGTGGGACATTTTACTACATTAAAGGCGTTATATAAATGCAAGTTGTTGTCATTATCGTGGGGTATGATATTTCCTGGACACTGGGACCAGCCAGATGGGCCATGATGGTCTTTCCTGAACATTCCTATGTTTCTATAAAAGTTTTAATGTTGTATATCAAAAAGATTTAGTAAATAATTAAGGATATTTCCAGTAAATCAGAGGAACCAAAAAATGACTTCTGTAACATTTTGGGTATGGGTTTAAAGGGGTTCCTTTTGAACTTCTGAGTTTGTCATTTTAAAATTAAACCAATGGAAGAGATGTTACCTTTTAATCAAAGACTTGATGATTTCTCTGCTGTTTATAAGATATATTTTTTTAATGTGTAAAATACTGTCTTGGCAACACTGAAACTGTAATATATACCCTAGATAAATTGAATTTGATGGAATATGGCAAACTATTGGGCTCAGAAGGTCAGTCGAATAAAACTCGGTTGCGAACGGGGTGGTTCAACTTAGAACAGTGGCTGGGAAGGGAGATGGAGTCCGTGGCAAGAATACAGAGTGATAAAGAAATCCTAATCACGGGGTATGGGGAGAGAGCGGGAATATGGTATTGAGATAGAGGATCAGCCATGATCGTGTTGAATGGTGGAGCAGGCTCGAAGGGCCGAATGGCCGACTCCTGCTCCTATCTTTCTATGTTTTTCTGTGTTTCCATGAGCTGCTCGCACTTGCTGTTAGAGGTGGAGGATTTGTGGTACAACCACTGAGAAAGTGAGCCATGGCCATTCTGATACATTTTTGTTTTCCATTACTTTTAATATGAAGTACAATCTATTTCTGATAATTCAAAGCTGTTCTTTTTGCTAAAATATTTGACCAATATTTTGAATTAAGCAGCATAAATAACAGCAAAGTGGAAATTCAGTGTTTAAAAATTGAATTTTAACTAATTTGAGTTAAACAATTTAAATTAAGGGAAGTAGACTGTACAATAAATTCCGTAGTATAAGTTGTTAATGTTTTAGAAGACAAACCTGTTCATAACATTGCATCCCTATATTTAAAGGACAGAAAGGTGCTACCTTTATACACCACATATTACATTAAGTGCAGATCTGAATACACGACCTGAAAAATGGATGTCATTTAATATGTGTATTGGTTCTGAGAGGATACTCCTTTTAAATTTGCCAATCTTGTCATGAATATGAACAATTTAAAAAAAAAAAAAAAAAAAAAAGATTTGATGCATATTATCCAGTTTCCCACTGTTACCCCGGCTAAAACTACACGCTAGATTGATTTTGTTTGTTTTTTGTGCTGTTCTTGCTAATCTGCCTCAGGTTTGTTATCAGTAGATTTACAAAGGAACCTTTCAGTGGCAAAAGTAATCTGGTAATATGGCTCAGTTGATAGGGGGAGGCCTCTCATTTTTGACCCTTTTTTGTAAAAAAAAAAGTTGAAATACTTCCAAGGGATATAGTGAAAATTCTGAGTTTTGTATGCTTAGATGGTATGAATCCTTGGGATAGACTCACTTAAAAAAACAAAAACAAATCAGCAATTTGTTTCACTAGGTTCTCATTTAATTAATGTTACTAAAAAGATGGATTTGAAGCAGCTTCTGTTGGATTTCAGTTTGCGTGCTTGGTTATTTATCTTGTTAGGTGTTTCCACTTTTCCTCCTCCAGCAGGAGCTTTGTTCAGTCGTTATGGAGGTCACTAAATATGGGCAAAAGATAGCGACATTGCGTAAGACTTTCTCTCGCAAAAAGAATCAAAATACTGCAGATACTGGAAATCTGAAACAAAAACAGAAAATACTGGAAACCCACACCAAAACATTCTCTCTTTCCACCCCCCCCCCGGCCCACACCATCCTGCGCTAATCCAATTTTTCTTTAACCAAAGCGCAGCCTGTGGTATATGGAACAGGGCTTCATTTGATGAATGAGGTCACTACAACTATAGTGACTACTCTCCACCTCCTAAAACCAGCTTTGTTTACCTTCATCTAGAACTCGATGATGGAAAGGAATTTACAGGTCACGTCTTGTCAGTACTGATGAATAAGCAAGGATTTAGATGACTTCTGATCTTGTGTGTACTTCTTATTTTCAATGTTGGAAGCAGAGTACCTTAACTAACTTTATACTTTTAGCATTATTAACACAACTGGGTTATTTGTTTCTCTTCAATTATATTTCCAAATGTGATAATCATTTGAGAACTGTTATGCAACACTGCACCAATTTTTCCAACATTATGCATTGTGATATTTCTCCAGACTTCTTTCTCAGTACACATATAAGTGTCAGTTGGTAGCACTCTTGCCTCTGTGCCAGACAGTTGTGGTTTAAGCCCATTACAGACTTGAGGACATGATCTAGGCTGGCGCTTCAGTGCAGCACTGAGTGAGTGCTGCATTGTCGGAGGTGCTGTCTTTCAGATGAGAGATCCTGTCTGCCATTCACAGGGATGTTAAAAGAAGCAGATAGCGTTGATGCATTTAAGGGGAGGCTCGATGCACATGAGGGAGAAGAGAACCGAGGGATATGGGGGCAGAGTGGGAAAAGATAATTCGAGTAGGAGGAGGATCATGTGGAGTATAAACACTGGCATAGACTAGTTGGTCTTCAGCTCTTTACACACTGGATGATCAATAACTAAAGATGATGGGTATGAGCTTTGCATTCCAGTTCCTAGTTTTCTGGATTCTCAAGAAAGTACATTCACATATGTTTAATGATACTATATGATCACACACATATTTTATGGAGCCACTGCAATATTAAGTATATGTTCGCATATATGTTTAATGAGCCACTGTACACAGGCGTACATTCACATGCATTTTTGAAGCCACTGTACATTCTGATTATATGGTGCTTGCGGGGGGAATGCATTGATATATCCAGATTTCTTGACGTGACTGTACTTGCACTGGCATCATTGTGTGTTGAGAGTGTGGGATGGTTGAGGTAGCCTATTTGATCTTGAGTCCTGGGGTTTAGTTAGACCTGGGGTTGTAGAGAGGAGGCCCTGAATACTAGTGGTTGTGTTGATTGGGCTCCCTTAAGATTCAAGGGGAGCTAGCAAATTTTGTTGGTGAATGAAATTGGCTGACCAACTTGATAGGTTCAGCAAAGTTGGATTGCTAGCAGAGAGCTTGCTTGACAAACTAACAGACTCCATCATGGTTTGCAACTGACTAGGTTAGGGAACAAGATGACAGGCCATGGCATGTTGTGGGCCACACCAGCCTTGGCCATGTGTAGTCCCTTCATTCTGAAATAATTATATGCATTACTGACTGCATGAATTTCAACTTTTATTTGGGCTCCAGCAGCAATCCTTTTTGGTGAATATTTGTGGTCCTCAGGGTGAAGGATGTCACGACTGGAAAATGGACATATTTTCTCTTTTGACATTCAATGCCAGTATTAGAGTAGATGCAGAATAAAGCACTCTCAACTCTGCCCCACTAATTTGTTACCTACAAGCTGTAATGAGTAACCCTATTATACAGATGTAATATTCTGTTTCACACAACTGCCATCCTGTGATCACTTTCAGTGAGGTAGTCGAATTGTGCTCGATTATGAGCAGTTATGTGCTAGAATAAAATAATTTTACAGCAGAGGAGGGCATTTCGTGTGCTAAAAACCCACTGTGTAAAAATAATTTCTCCTAACCCCTCTCCCTTTGTTCTATTGGTGATGATCTTAGATTTATGCCTTCTGGTTACCAAACAGTGTGTTTTTTTCCTATTTACCATGACAAAAACCCTTCAGAGTTAAGACTTTCTGAACTTGTTTCATATGGGATCCTTACAACCATCGCAGAGAAGAAACCTTTTCATCCCAGCGCTGACCTTTGCTGCGCAGCCTCTTTAAGCCGTTATCAGCTATTGATCTTGGTATCCGGAGGTCTGCAGCTTTAAATTTCAGCCATGGATCTTTTCAAGCAGTAGAATTGTGATGTATTAATCATTTCCCATTTGCTCCTATAGCATATAATCTTTTCTCTGGGCGTAGCCATGAAATGCCTTGTTTATGCTGGACAGTGCCCTTGCATTGCTGACAAATCCACATGGAATAGAACTGAAAATGCTGGAAACCTTGTTCTGAAGAAGGAAATTGTCTGAAATGGCAATGTGGCCGTTTCTCTGCAGAAACTGACTGACCTACTGTGTATTTCCTGCATTTTCTGTTCTTGTTTCAGGTTTCCAGCATTTGCTGTTTTATTCCTTTTTACTGTATTTGTATTGAACAGAGCCAATCTGTTTATATTGCTAATCCTCTTCCAAAAGTTTGCTTTGCATGTTGTGAGATCAGAGTATGTTCTACATGTGCTTATACAGGCACCTATTATTTGTAACAGTTCAATTTATGGCGTGGATGTGGCCACAAATCTGCTGAGAGTTCACATTACTTAAAATAGGTTTCGGCATGAAATCTATTCTATAGACAGGTTTGCTTTACGCATAGATTTTTTGTATAGGTCTTTACACGGAGCGGTCGGGGGTCAATAAGTGAATCACCCAAACTTCCTTTAATTCTACTTCGAAAAACAGCCAAATGAGAATTTATTTCACTTCCGTTATTAGCAGCTGTGGGCAAGTGTGCGCAAGGTTATCTGCTCACACTTGCTGAGGGCTACTGATAAAATCTTTCACCCTGGAGTGAGTGGAGTAGGGCTAAACAGGTGACAGGATGCTATCTGCTACAGTGATTAATGTTTTCAGGCTAATAGATTTTTTCTTCTTAAAAATAACTGAAAATAATTGTGTCTGATTGATCTGAATGCTAGTACTTGTGTAAAGGCTAAAAAGAATTGTTCAAAATTTGTATCTTAGTTAAGTTGCACCTAACAAATAAGTGGTTTCAGAATCATCTGAATTTAGGTTCCAGCATAGATGCATTTAAGGGGAAGTTAGATAAACACGAGTGAGAAATGAATAGAAGGATATGTTGATGGGGTTAGATGAAGAGGGGTGGGAGGAGGCTCGTGTGGAGCATAAACATCAACACGGACCAGTTGGGCCGAATGGCCTGTTTCTGTGCTGCAAATACTGTGTAAGGTTCCTTGTGTGGTGCTACTGAAGTATGGTGTAGTTACCATCATAAATTAGTTTGTTGCTGAGTTTGTGTAAAATAATGAGGAGGAAGTTTACTCATTTAAACTGTTTCCCCCCCAATTTCCTCTCTCTTTTAGCTCGGTGACTCTGGCTATGTTCTTTGCATGTTTTGTCCCCAATTTTCTCGCTTTCTATCTTGAAGGTGCTGAAACACGAGAAGTGAAGGTTATCTGTTTACTCAGCTACGAGGGGCTCTTCCAGCCGACCCTGATCCTGTTCTTGCCCAACATCTGCGCATGGACATTTTCCAGCAGGGATCACTAAATAGTGATTAGGGCTGCAAATACAGTCTGATTTTTTTCTGCCCTCTACACTCCTAGCACAGCAGAGCTAACAGAGCTAAGATTAGTTATCCACCCCCGGCCCCTGTTTCTGTCCTGGGGTCAGTTAACTGAGCACAGACCAGATATTGAACCCGAGACCTGTGTGGTCTGTATGGCTCAGTACAACATTAGCTGCATTTTTACCAAATAAGGCGTCGGACAGCATCCTTTGCATGATAATCCTGAATTGAACTTAACATAATTGCTTCAGAGCAATTTTAGTTTAAAAATAGAGATTAAAGAATCTGGTTAAAATTAAGAATGGTTTATTCAAGAGGCTTGAATTTTCGAGTAATTTGCATGCGAGGCTGAATCTGGTTGGACTTTTAGTTGGGAAGGTCTAAACAGGAGAATTACATTGACAGAAGGAAGAGCATGATAGTGTGGTCTTGTGGCGTTTATGGGCAACTAAGTTATAATGACAATGTGACTCAGCCATATTAAAGTAGAATGCCTTGCACTATGTGTGGTTGGTATTCTCTGTGGATATTGAAAGTTTCCATACACAAATTGCTTCCGTCTTGGATGAGTTGCAATTTCCTCCAGCTAAATTTAGGAAGACTCGAGCCATCAGCTTTGGTCCCAACACAAACTCTACCATTTCAAGTGATTCCGAACCCCCTCCCCAGCCACTGTCAAAGGCTGAGCCACGCTATTCATAACCTCGGTGCCCTATTCAACTCTGATCAGCTTCCTACCCCACATCCTCTCCATCACAAAGACCGCCTACATCCCCCCTCCATAACATCACCTGCCTTCGCCCCTACCTCAGCCCATCTGCTGCTGAAATCCTCATTCATGCCTTTGTCACCTCCAGACTTGACTACTCTAATATTAAAAACAAAATGCTGGAAATACTCAGCAGGTCAGGCAGCATCTGTGGAGAGAGAAACAGAATCAACGTTTCAGGTCAGTGACCTCTCGTTGGAACTGGAAAAGGTTAGGGATGTAACGGGTTTTAAGAGAGGGAGGAGGGGAGGAAAGAACAGAAGGGAAGGTCTGTGATAGGGTGGAAGGCAGGAGAGATTCAATGACAAAAGGGATGATGGTGCAAGGTGAAAGGAGATGGTAATGGGACAAGTAAAGAAACAAAAGATGGGTCTAGAGGAGGTGTAAATGGGAATTGCAGAATAATCAGCAACAGCTGCCATCTGGGAAAAAATGGGGGCTGAGGTTCTGATCTGAAATTGTTGGAACGCAATGTTGAGTCTGGAAAGCTGTAAAGTACCTAATTGAAAGATGAGGCGCTGTTCCTCGAGCTATTCTAATGCTCTCATGGCCAGCCTCCCAGCTTTCACCCTCTGTAAACTTCAGATCATCCAAAACTTTGCTGTCCGTATCCTAACTTGCACCGTCCCACTTCCCCATCATCCTGTCCTTGCTGATCTACATTAGCTCCAAGTCCCCCAATTTAAAATGCTCATTCTCATATTTAAATCACTTCATGGCCTCATCCTTCCTTACCTACATAACCTCCTCCAGCCCTACGACGTCCTCTGACCACCTCCAACTCTGACCTTTTGTGCACCCTGGCCTCCTTTTACCCCTCTTGGCGGCCAAGCCACCAGCCGCTTAGACCTCATGTTCTGGAATTCCCTGCCTAAGCCTCTCCGCCTCCCCCTCCCTCGACTCTCCTTAAAATCCACCTCTTTACCAAGCTTTTGATCATCGCTTTGAATAGCTGCTACTTTGGTTCAGCCCATTTATGTCTTGATTTCCCCTCTGTGAAGCGCTTTGGGATGTTTTTCTACATTAAAGGTACAGTACTGTACTATGTAATAATGTATAATGTAAATTGTTGTAAAGCTTAAAATTCATATTTATAAACATGTCTAGATCTTTTTGTAAACCATATATATTTTGTCAAATGTCTCAAACTAGATTGAAGCTAATAAGAATGATGCTGCTGTTTAAAGGAGCAAAGGCAGTAAGAGGAAATGGGATATTGAATTTCTGCAGTCTGCATTGTCCCTTTCTGTTCTATAGCAGCAGCGTGTCAGGGATACTCTGTTTTGCGTCATAGTGTCGGATTTGAGAACACTGATTTATGAGATGGTCAATCCTAGGTTTAGTCAAACCTCCAGAGATTATTAAATTGGTTTATAGTGTGCAGTGTTGAGACATTATAATCGTATACGAGGCCTTTTGCCAGATTTGTGGCTGTCCAGTTTAACTCTATGAATGCTAAAATCTTTATTTTTCAGTTATAATACAACGTGGAAAACGTTTGTTAGCAGAACCAGTAATTCAGTCCTGTAGCTTTTATATAGTAAGCTCACTTATTGTTAAAGCCAAAGTCATATTTCTATATAAATGTAAAGCAATTCAGGCTAATATCATCTAAAAGTATATTTCTAGCAATAAGTTCAAACACTACCTGAACTGAAACGGATTTTTATCATTTGTGCTACTTTTAAAGGAACAATACTTTCCTATTACCACATTTTTCATTAAACGCAGACTTTGGCAATCCTTGCAGGATTGTTAGCGCCTCTCTTCTGCTGTCTGCTGACATAGGCTTGGCTGTATTTTATTTAGGAAAAATTAAGCCAAACAGTGCACATCATTTCAGTCATTTAAACTTTTCAAATGTAAGCTTTTTTTTTTACTGACATTGCTACCTTGATTTGTGCTGTAATTGTGTATTTTGATTAAGATTTTCATTGAAGTTGGCGAAATAGCTGATGAGAGTTAAAGGAAAACAATCTAAAGATATTATTTTGTGTGCTCGAGAAACCGCTCCTGATGGCTACATAAAAGGAGCTACGTCACTTGGAAACTGGAGAAGCGGCAACACAGAACAGGCTGAAATCTCGAATCTCCTTGTCAGCGGTTTCAAAAGTTACGCACCCTGGATATTTTGAACGATTTCTTAAATCATCAATTATAAAGCCATAACTTTAAAGAACAAATTTGCCAGCGGGCCCTTGTTGAAATCAGATGATTACTAAGAATTCTGATCTAACTTTAATGTCCTCGTTCTGCTTTTTTCCTGCCAACCTTTGTTTTAAATCAAATGGTGAGTGCTTATGACATTGAGAAGGTGAACCAGACAGTGTGAGGGTGATTCTACACAGCTGAAATTGCATGATTATTGAAGTATTCTGGGTTAATGACCGTCAACTTCTTTACATTCCTGAGGATGTGAAAGGCACTACGCAAATCCAAATTTTTTCTTGTTTTTTTCTTACATTGTCTGCAGTAAATCCTTCAAGCCGCTGACGTCATCAGCACTTGCTATTTAAACAAAAAAGATATAAAAAATAAAAGGATGTTCATAATTCATTACAACTTTTTATATGATGTTAATGGTGACTGTACCTTTAATATTTCTTTCACTCAGCCATTCTTACTGGAGATGTGAAGATGGGAAAGTATATTATTTCTGTACTTTCAATATATGTTAACTACATACAATGAGTAATCATATATTAGTATATACTATGTTAATATTTGCATTAATTCTTAGTACAGTGAAATTCGTGTAGCATCTTCCATTTTGATTCATTGCACGTTACAACAATATTTAATATTTGCTCAGATTTTTCTATTTCTAACTGCCTTTCCTGTTGCCCACAACTTTGTGATCAGCAAATCCTTGTGAAGATTTTACTGATCCTTCACTTTCCAAAATATTTTAGCCGTTCCTCTTCCAGTTTTCTTGAAGGCCATTGTTTTAATCAAATGATCTCCTCACTCTCCCACCTTATTCTGCGCTGGTTTTTCCCCCCCAGTTATTCATCCCTACTCTCCTGACAATTAATGTGTCTGCCAGTATCATTTTGCTTCCTTGCATTAGTCCACACAGTAGACCATAAAGCATGGATTGAGAGAAGGCCATCTAACACCACTTCCACAGAGCAAACTGTTACAGCCTTTACAACTCTACAGACTGTCACAAGTCGTCTTCAAGCCACCTTGATCGCGACGAGAACTTCTGGCAATATGCAGAGTTGTCGTTTATATTTTGGACAAATACAGAACCTATTAAGTTATTATTTTGTTGCAATCCTGCATTAATACTTTAAAGGGCGATAGAAATACCAAAACCACTTAAAGTTCATGGGATGCCATGTAGCAATTCAATGGGTCATAAACTGAGCTCCAAGTCACTGCTGGTTACGGAGCTGCTAATTGATTTGATGTGGTTACTGTATGCAGTAAAGCTCCTCTTCACCCACTGTCCTTTCTGTGATACAGCCTGGCCTACTGGAGAAACTGCTCTCAGATTCTCGCTTTGTGAAGAATGGAAACCATATGATGGATCATCAGATTTTGCTTGTAATGGGCTGAATTAGCTGTTTCTTATCCTATAATTTGCAAAGCCTTTACCAATGAAGAAATGTCACTCCCCAGTTATAAAAAAATGAGTGTGATGTTACATCAACAAAAGCATTCATATAATCTATGTATATTTACAGCACCTTATCTAGGTTATGCATATCAAATAATTTCTAGTTTTGTTTGCCAACCCAAAAACATTTTCCTGAAATGTTATTAAATTGATGATCAAATGTATCTGCTCACTTTAAATGTTGTATAGTATGAGATTCAGGATGTAGTTACACTGCCACTTTTGCATCGATGCACAGTGGTGTTGGATGCACGTCAGCACAAAAGTGGCAGTGTAACTTGACAGACTATCAAGCACACTAAAGCTAGAAGGTGTGAGATTCTTCCAGGAGGCTTTATCAGACCATTGTGACTTTATTAAGTGTAGTATAACTCCAGCCTCAAAGTTTTAACTGGTTTTGTTCCCCTGGCAGTTCAAAAGTCGAGTTCTTGGAGGTTTTTTTACATTTTTACATTTTTTACATTTTGGAGATGCCTAACTGCTCTGTTTCAAGGAAGCCAGAGATTTCTCTAGAAGGACCTAGGCCTAGAAATTCGGTGGGTTGCACCACCAGTTAGTGCCCGAAGAGGGCACTTAGTGGGTTTAGTGCCACTGGCCACGCCTCCCGCGAAATTTACGGGGTGCTAATGGCGGCGCTAGCCGTTAGCGCTGCACCGCCACCGATGATGTAATCGGTATGCGCAGCGCCCCGCTACTGCCCCGATCGCGAAATTTGATAGCGTCCCCTGCTGTAACGCGACCGGTTCAGGGGGGCCTACCTGCGGCGGTTAGAGGCGCTGAGGTGCGGGGTGGCCATTTTTTTTTGCTGGCTGCCTGCCAGCACCTCCTCGCGCAGCCGTCCCCGGCCTCCTGAGCGCCCAGCGCCCCCCCCCCCCCCCCCCCCCCGCGGAGTGCCGACTGCGTTCCAAGAGCCCGGCACTTCTCCTCGGTGCCGGGCTCTTTTGCCGGCACTCGCGATCCTCGATCGTGCTGTAGCAGGCCCCTCCCCTTTAAGAAGGGGAGGAAGGCCTGCAGTACCGCAGCGTGCCGTGCCGCAGCGCATGGCGCTGTGGCACGTTGTGCTGCGAACTTCAGTTGCAGTGCCCCAAGAGGGATGCGGGGCGCCTCGAGTAGCACCGCACTTCCGTTTGGGGCGCTCAAACTGAATTTCCGGCGGGCGCTCGCGACTCCTTCCGGGGCGGTACTTCCGGCGCCCTGGGGGGCGCCACCGAATTTCTAGGCCCTAGAGTTTCATAAAGGTCTGCATTGAACCCTTAATCCCTATTGCTGCTGTACAGCCATGTGCAGTCTCGTGGGACATAACTGGATTAGAGTTTGCTGGTTCTTGCAACCGGACCAAATTTGAAAGTCTTTCACATTAGTTGTAACGTTCACACTATTTTGCTTGTTTTTTATTCAGCCTCTTGACTTACTTGCTCTCTTCCCTGTGATCCTTTTATCTGATTGTGGGGAGAAACTACATGGCAATGTTCGTTCTCCTCTGAGGTCAAAGGTTACTCTTGATCCAACAAAACTGCACATGTTGGTAAGCTGTTTGTAACCTGGACCTCTTGTAGTCTTAAAGCAGTCCCGGAGAATTTGTAAACCAGCATTACTTCAGCTACTAAACTGTTTACAATTTATCTCATATTGGGACAAATTTGGAAGAAAAACTCTAGAAAGCCTGAGGAGGAGGTATGGCGGAACCACCAGAGGATTACGGACAATTGTATATAATTCCTTTTACAGCAATGTAGTACAGCTGGGGGCTGCACCTTTAATGTATCTGTTAACTGTACTAGGGCTTCTTTCCTGTACTCCGCGTGATGACGTCATGCCGTCCGTCACGTGATCTCTCAACGGCACGAAGAACGTGATGACGTCAGAGCTCGGAATCTTCTAGCAGTTGAGCTCGGAACCTGCTAGCAGTTTCCAGAGAGGCTTTCAAGCAGACCAGACCTATTTGCATTGTATCCTACAGTTTCCTGTACAGCTTCGTTTGTTCATTAAATTTTATTGTTTTTGATTTTTTGAGTCGATCTCAATTCTTCGGCTAGGAACCCCAGTTCCTACAGAGGAATGTTTAAAATAAAAAATCTAGTGTAGTATATTCATTCTTTTACTTTGTTTCTTCATTTTGTACACTATTATACTTTTAATGGTGAAAATTTTTACTGTTTATAAAATAGATAGTGTAAAAAAAAACCTTAGACATCTGGCCGCTTTCATTATTTTAAAAAATGGAGTTTCTGAGTATTCCTTTGTAACAAGCTGTAGACTAAGGGGCAATTTTAACATAACCCGTCCATCAGGATACTGATGGGATCAGGTTCAACGCTGGTTTTGCACCTCGCCCGCTTTTACTCTCCATTGAAGTCCTTCCCTCACATTTCCTCACCTTCAAAGCCTCCTTGAAATCTATCTCTTCAACCATGCTTCTGGTCCCCTCCCCTAATTTCCCTCCTAGTCCTCTGTAGGTCTGAATGCTAACTGAAGTGCCTTAGTACATTTTTCTATTTTAAGCACACTACATTATACGTAAGTTTTTAATAACTATTACCATATCTTGCGCAATGTTTAATGTGAGGCTGATGATCCTTTGGTTTAGTAACACTTATATAACCGTGGATTTGTCATAGTTCTTCTGATGCCCAGGATCACTGGTATCTTTCAGTGGTGTTGTGGTATTTTGAAGTAGTACTAGTGGATCTCCTGTGGCTTCGCCCACAAAGTCAGGATAAAGCAAAAATCCCTCAGAGAGCATTAGTGATGCTGTAGGTACGGATATAGGGATCTGGAGCTGATGACGCTCCATCTAGTAGTGGAAATGTGCAGCTGCACATTGGTGATGCCCAAATATAGAGTGTGCGACATACACATGGGCGGATTAACACACTGGCCTACAGGGCCGTGTACAGAAACCCAGCAAAGTAAGATGCCCTGGGTAAAACTCACCATAATGTAAAATATCTACATACAACCACTAGATCAGTTTCATTTAAACATAACATATATTGTGATATAATTTGCTATTATTAATGCAGCATATAAACATTCTACAGGCCGATTTCTTCATGTATTTTACTACATATTTGTGCTTTACGGATCGGAGAGGGGTGTGAGGAGAGGCCCCAAGAAATTCTTGTATATGCTCTGCATACACAACATATTTAATATTACAAATTAGAAAAATGAATTGCATTTATTTAGCACAGACATATTACCAGATAGATGAGAGATAAGGCTATTGGTAGATTGGTTTGATGAATACATTTATCTGCTGATTCAGGGGCTGGTTCAAAACTGTTTCTGCACTGTACTGATCATCTAATGATTTGTTACACTTTCTACTTGATTGTGGTGAATTTCATAAGCAAAATGTTAACTTTTTGTATACAGTAAATACTGCTGAGTTTGTAAATTTACCCAAATTGTTTAATTGTCTATAATTGAAACTAACGTGTTGTACGCCGGAATGAAGGCATAAAAAAACCCTGAAGAAAATGTCTAAATACAGGGGGAGAAAGAACAAATTAGTCAAAATGTGGCGAACAGGTTAGTAAAACACATTGCTTTCTGTGCCGGTTTCTAGTTGGGTTCTCTGTTCCATCCTCTGTCCCCTTAATTCTGTTCACAGATCCCTGGATTGTAAAAAAAAAAGAACAAATATGCATTTACCTTTCACATGCTTGGGATATCCCCTCGAGTGCATCAGAACCAATGAATTATTTTGAAGTGTATTCCTTTTAAATCTGTTTTTTGGTGGTGGTGGTGGTGGTTGAGGGAGGAATGTTGGTCGGGATACCAGAAAATTCTCTGCTCTTTTTTGAATATTCCCATGGAATCATTAACGTCTACCTTGACAGGCGAATGGGGCTTTGATTTAACAACTCAGCCAAAAGGCAGACAGTACTGTTAACATCAACTTTCCTGCAGTAAATGAATACTCAGTGATGAGAATATTGTACTGTAGTGAGAAGTCCACATATTCTATTGCTGGCTTGATGAGAAAAAAAAAATGCATTGCATGCCACAAAGACATTTTCATTAACATGCTTCTACTGTTTTACAATTAACAGATAGCTTGTAATGTGTTTAGCAGATAATTGATTTGGCAGGAATCTGAACATGTGATGTTTGTTTTGGCAAGATCAAACTATTGGATTTACGGTTAATTTTCTGGAAAGTTTCTTGTGTTTTTAATGAGAAAATTCTTCACTGATTGCTATTACTGCTGACCAGTCCAGATAAAAGATATTGGTGACCGAAAGTTGCAGTTGTTTGAAGTAGACTATCAGCAAAGTGATACTGTAACTGTGATGTATGGCTTATGAAGCCAAACTCTGGGCTTAAACTGTTAGATGATCCCTGATTACATGGGATGGTCTGTCAGCTTCTTCAGGGCATTGTTAAATCCGGCTGGGCACCAAGGTCACTGATGAAATGGTCGCCTACAGCTGTCAACTTATAATGAGTCAAAGCTCTCCTTAACAAAATCTGTCAGGATTGGCATGTATTACTGCTGATGCTATTCTGTGATCTCACATTTTGTGGATCATGAGAATTTGAACTGACTGTAATATGCACAGCAGATTAACATTAAAGAAACCACATGTTATATGGTATGCATGCCTCTTCGAGAATTGAATTCATGCTGAATTACTGGCGGATGGAAAGTGTGCTGGATGTAACATTTTCTACCGTACTTTACCTGGCATGAAAGGGCTTCGAAGAGAATAAAAATTATATTCTACTTCATTTTTGTGAGCAAAGCTTAAATTTCACAATATTCAGATACAGTAAATGGGTTTGAACAACAAATCAGCTTGGATGTCACAAACTTGTCAAGAAAAAATAGAAAGACTTGCATTTATATAACGCCTTTCTTGATCACTGGTAGTCCCAATGCGCTTTACAGCCAATGAAGTACTTTTGAAGTGTAGTCACTGTTGTAATGTAAGAAGACACCAGCAAACAAACTTTCACAGCTACCAAATAATTTGGTTCACCATTTAGGATGTTTGAAATGTTTTCCTTGTGGTGCACTGTCATTTTGTGACTAAATGCTAATGATGAAGGTAAAATGAAGACACGGTTCACAACCCCTTGGGTACCATAATTAATCTTGTACATTGCATTGTTAAATTGAGCAGTAACTGCATTTTAGGAGAATGTAAAATTATGTGGTGGTGTGATATTGCATGACCATTAAAATGAACTAGAAATTATGCTGTTACTCTGTGTATGTAACTAGATATTTTAATGTGCAGCTATATCGACAAGTGGAACAACTTTTTTATATTGTAATTATTTATTGGTTCCAGCATATTGACATACTGATGTAGCATCTGTAGTAATATATGCATATTGACATAGTATGCAGTGTATATGGTATGTGTATACATGGCAACTTATGGTATTAGCCTTACTGAGTGGCTTGGATTGTGGTTGGCTCGTTTGAGTGCTTTGTGATGGATACAAAGTTTTCCGCCACCCCCCCCCCCCCATCCCTCCAAGAAAAGGCATTCTTGCTGTAAGAATGTTTTTCATCTACCAGTCTGGTCAATCCTCGCCCACTAATTGGTAAGAGAGTTTGAATGACTGTGGGGGAAGGTGGTGGTGGGGTGGGAGGGGTTATTGAGACTTCACCCAAGAGCCATCTGATTAAGATATGCTACTTGGCTACCTTGGTCACTAGAATGTTTACAGATAAATTCATTCTTTCAAGTGACGGGCAGAATCACAAATGGTGTCATATTGATAAGAGTTCTCCCAGTGCCCTGGTCAGCACCATCAAAACAGATTACCAGTCATTTATCTCATTATTGTGTGTGAACCTTGCTGTGTGTAAATTGGCTGCCACATTTGCCTACATATGGGGGTGCAAGACTAGAGGGACCTGGGGTGCATCTTTACAAATCCTTGAAGGTGGCAGGGCAAGTTGATAAGGCAGTTAAGAAAGTGTATGGGTTTATAAATAGGGGCATTGAATACAAGAACAAGGAAGTCATGCTCAACCTTTACAAATCGCTAGTTAGGCCTCAACTGGAGTATTGTGTATAATTCTGGGCACCTCACTTTAGGCAGGATGTCAAGGCCTTGGCTAGGGTACAGAGGAGGTTTACCAGGATGATACCAGGGATGAGGGGACGTCACTTATGTGAAGAGATTGGAGAAGCTGGGATTGTTCTCCTTAGAGCAGAGAAGGTTAAGGGGAGACCTAATAGAGGTATTCTAAATTATGAGGGTTTTGTTTGAGCAAGTAGGGAGAAACTGTTCCTCTGGCAAGTGGGTTGGTAACCAGCGGTCGGTCATAGATTAAAAAAAATTGGCAGAAGAACTAGAGGGGAAATTAGGAGCATTTTTTTCACCCAGAGGGTTATGATCTGGAACACACTACAGGAAACTCTCTTTTTTTAGCGGCACCTAAATAACCGGAAATCTCTCTTAACCGGCAAAATTCAGAAGTAGATTCAGGTAAGTTTTACTTCATATTAGTGGCCGTGTAACCGGGGTTCCTGGATCTGTGGCCGTGTAACCGGGGTTCCTGGATCTGTGGCCGTGTAACCGGGGTTCCTGGATCTGTGGCCGTGTAACCGGGGTTCCTGGATCTGTGGCCGTGTAACCGGGGTTCCTGGATCTGTGGCCGTGTAACCGGGGTTCCTGGATCTGTGGCCGTGTAACCGGGGTTCCTGGATCTGTGGCCGTGTAACCGGGGTTCCTGGATCTGTGGCCGTGTAACCGGGGTTCCTGGATCTGTGGCCGTGTAACCGGGGTTCCTGGATCTGTGGCCGTGTAACCGGGGTTCCTGCACCTGTGGCCGTGTAACCGGGGTTCCTGCACCTGTGGCCGTGTAACCGGGGTTCCTGCACCTGTGGCCGTGTAACCGGGGTTCCTGCACCTGTGGCCGTGTAACCGGGGTTCCTGCACCTGTTGCCATGCAACAGGGACGCCTGGATCTGTGGCCGTGTACAGGGCTCTCGTACCTTAGTAAGTATACCTCTCTGTAATCCGGACTTTTTGATCAACCGGCACCACGCCGGTCCCATCGGTGCCGGATAAAAGAGTCTCCTGTATCTGAAAGGGTGGTGTAATCCGATTCCATAGGAACTTTCAAAAGGCAATTGGACGTGTAGTTGAAGAGAAATAATTTGCAGTGTTATGGGGAAAAAGCTGGGATGTGGGACTAAATTAGACAACTCTTTCAAAGAGCTGGCACAAGCATGACGGGCCGAGTGGCCTCCTTCTGTGCTATAAGATTCTATGGGGGAGAAATTCAGTATCGCCCCATTTGGGGCGCAATTATCGTCCGGGCGCCAAATTTGGCACCTGGCGCTAATTATTGCCTCCGACTGCAAACTTGGCTTCTATCGCCCCTGGAAGTGATTGGAGCGCTAAATCAGGCACTACACACCTCTCTTAAGGCGCTAACGCCGAGGAGTGAGGCGCTACCTCAGAGCGCTGGAGAAGCTCATGTGATGTCAGTCAGCAATGGAACACAGACACACTGGCGCCGGCCAGTTCTTAAAGGGGAGGGTCGATCTTGCTCTCCAGCTACACCCTGCTCATTGCAGCCTTGAATCTCGGCCTGGAGAGACCTGTACATCAAATCTGCTGGAAAGAACAATGGAGAGGCCCAGGGAAAGAGCTCAGAGTGCAGCCCCCATAATCTCCTCTAAATTGATGCAAGGAAGGTCAAACCAAAATGAACCTGCAAAGTGCTGCTCAGTACCCAAAACTCCTTCACACTGCGTTGAATCTCTCCAGAAGTCTCTCTCTCTCTCTCTCCCTCTCTCTCTCTCTCTCTCTCTCTCTCTCTCTCTCTCTCTCAGAATGCGCGGAGCAAAAATGTCGCCGACAAAAAAGGCAGGAAGCGGTCGCCTTTAAATAGCGCTCCCCCAGTCCCTTCCCGACTGCAAAACGCTCCCCTCTACCTGTCGTTGCTAGCGACAGGCAGAAAGGCAGGGGGCGCCACTCAATATCCGGTCCAGGGCGCTACTGGGGCGTTGCACGCTTGACTGACATCACGATCTGCGGGCGCAGGAGATCATGGCAGTAGTGTTTAGTGCTGCCGCAAAATGTCTGGTCAATTTCGCGAGCAGCGCAAACATTGCCGTGCCCGGGCGCTAGTTGCTTTGGGCGTTAACGGGAGGCGCAAAGCAACCGAATTTTTCCCCCTATGATTCTATAATGATGACTACATTTCAGAAGTAACTCATTGGCTATGAAGCGCTTTGGGATATCCTGAGGATGTGAAAGATGCTATAAAAATGCAAGATTGTTCTTCCATACCATATATTAAAGCTGTACTCCTCCTGTATGGACCTGAGCACAGCACCCATCAGCAATTCAAATGTCACAATTCCAAGTCCGTATCTTCATTTTTGCTCTTTCCAGCACACAGGGAAAAATGCAAAATTGGTGAAGATGCTATATATGCTTCTACTTGGTTCAAGTGCTCCCTATTCAAACTTCTGATCTACCCTATTTTATTTATTTACGTTTATGTGCAAAATTCTACCTTGGTCTACCAATCACCAAATTATATATATTCCTTTCCAAAAGTATATGATGATGATTTATACAGTAGATGCAAACATATATGCAATATCCACCGACTACCTATGGTATATTAACGTCTTCTAACATGCTTTTAGAGTAGGGAATTTGTCTTGAGGATAACCAATAACTTACCATGAAAGTAAACTGGTAATTCAGAGGACTGGGAAAAATATAGAAAGCAATAAAGGGACGCAAAGAAAATATTAAAAACTGCAAAAAGGAATACAAGAAAAACTTGCAAATAATATAAAGGGTAATAGTAAAAGTTTTTATAAACATATTAAGAGTAAGAGATGGCCAAGGGAGATGCTGTAATACACAACAGGGTAATGGCAGATTTATTAAAGAATTTTTATCCATTTTCAGAGCAGAGGAAAAGAATAAACTACCAGTGACAGAAGGGAAACTAAAAATAAATCCAGGGGAGGAACTTACTGGATTCAATATAAGTACAAAAAATGGTAATGGAGAAACTAACGGGACTTAGGCTAGGTAAACCTCCAGGACCGGATGGTTTCCACCCCAGGGTATTAAAAGAAGTCGATGAGGAAATTGCAGAAGTATTAGTCGTAATCTTTCAAAGCTCTCTTGATTCGGTAATTCACAGAAATCACAGAATCACAGAAACCCCACAGTGCAGATAGAGGCCATTTCGGCCCATCGAGCCTGCACCGACACATATCCCACCCGATCCCCGTAACCCCACGTATTTAATCCCCCTAACACTAAGGGTCAATTTATCATAGCCAATCAACCTAACCCGCACATCTTTTGGACTGTGGGAGGAAACCGGAGCACCCGGAGGAAACCCACGCAAACACGGGGAGAATGTGCAAACTCCACACAGACAGTCACCCGAGGCCGGATTTGAACCCGGGTCCCTGGCGCTGTGAGGCAACAGTGCTAACCACTATGCCACCGTGCTGCCCTGTTGTACTGTTAAATTGTAAATTTGATAATGTCACTCCATTATTTAAGAAGGGTGTGAGAGAGCAACTAGGTAAATACAGCCCTGTCAGTTTAACGTCAGTTATGGGGAATCTACTAGGATCTGTAATTAGGGATTGATTGACTGAGCACGAACAAATATGAGCCGATCAGAAAGAGCCAGCAAAGCTTTGTTCAGGGTAAGTCATGTCTGACAAATCTAGCTGAATTTTTTGAAGTGGTCGCTAGTAAGGTAGATGAGGGAGTGTCTATGGATGTCATCTATATGGACTTCCAGAAGGCATTCAATAAAGTTCCAAAAATGAGCGCGCACAAAATTGGAGGTAGCCTTTTGATTTGGGATGGAAATGGGTTGGGAGGTAGAAGACAGAGAGTGGGGATAAAGGGTCTGTACTCAAGTTGGTGGGGTGTGACAAGTGGTGCCCCCCAGAGATCAATTTTCACCATGTTAATGACTTGAATGATGGAATAGAGTTGTACAGGAAACTCTTGTTTAAACAGCACCTAAATATCCGGAATTCTCTATATTAACCGGCAAAATTCTCACTCCGAAAATAACACCTCAATAACCGGAAATGTTGCCGAGCCTGAGTCTCCCGCGGTGGCCGAGTTAGTCAGTGGGGGTAGTTCTCCAAACTGCCACTACTCGGCTTCTTGGCGCCGTCGGAAGTCATTAAGGAGTTATGGATTACCCTCAACTGGCAGTACTGTACTTAATCAAGCATCTTCCACCATCCATTGAACACAACATTCTGTAGGTGTTGCCCATAATGACATTGAGGAATACGCATCCACAGTGCTATTCTACATCAACAGCTGCGTCGAGGTCGTCACGACCCATAAAAATATCAGGACATACCCCAACCAGAAACCCTGGATGAACGGAGAGGTCCGCTCACTGTTGAAAGTACGTGACGCAGCATTTAAATCTGGCGACGCGGCGGCTTACAGTGCAGCTAGGACCAACCTAAAAAAGGGTATCAGGACTGCCAAAAGGAAACAGACACTGCGGATAGAGGATCACTTCCGCAACAACTCGGACCCCCGGCGCATGTGGCAAGGCATCCAGTCCATCACTGACTACAAGGGCAAAAACACCAGTCCCCCGGTTAGCGATGCCTCCCTTCCGGAGGAGCTTAACAACTTCTACGCCCGCTTCGACAGGGACAACAGGGAGCCGGCTACCAAAGCCTTGCCACCCCTGGAAGACCAGGTGCTCATTCCGTCGACCTCCGACGTAAAGGGTGTTCTACGCGGAGTGAACACACGAAAGGCTGCTGGACCGGATAGCATCCCTGGACGGGTACTCGAGGAATGTGCTGATCAGCTGGCTGATGTCTTCACCGCCATCTTCAATCAGTCATTGGCCCAGGCAGTAGTCCCTACATGCTTCAAGACCGCTACCATTATTCCTGTGGCAAAACAAACGGTTGTGATGTGCCTGAACGACTATCGACCTGTCGCACTCACACCCATCATAATGAAGTGTTTCGAGAGACTGGTCTTAGCCCACATCAAAGCCAGTGTTCCTGCCTCCCTTGACCAACACCAGTTTGCCTATCGTGCAAACAGATCAACGGAGGATGCAATCACAACTGCTCTACACTCGGCACTGAATCACCTAGATGGTAAGGAGACCTACATCAGAATGCTGTTCATAGACTACAGCTCAGCATTCAACACTATCGTCCCCAACAAGCTGGCCACCAAACTCCAAACTCTTGGCCTGAACACTTCCCTCTGCAACTGGACCCTGGACTTCCTAACAAACAGACCCCAGTCTGTCAAATTAGGTAACCACACCTCTTTCCCCCCCCCCCCCTGCTGACCCTGAACACTGGGGCCCCACAAGGATGTGTGCTGAGCCCCCTCCTCTACTCCCTCTTCACCCACGACTGTGTGGCTGTTAATGGTTCCAACACCATCATCAAGTTTGCGGATGACACCACGGTAGTAGGCCAGATCACCAACAACGATGAGTCAGCCTACAGGGAGGAGGTCCAGCATCTCGTGAAGTGGTGCCCTTAACACCAAGAAAACAAAAGAAATCATTGTGGACTTCAGGAAGTCCAAAGGCGGAAGTCACACCCCCATCCACATCAATGGGGCTGTGGTGGAAAGGGTGGACAGCTTTAAGTTCCTCGGAGTCCACATCACGGAAGACCTCTCCTGGTCCCTCAACACCTCCTCTCTGGTGAAGAAGGCCCAGCAGCGCCTATATTTCCTAAGGAGGCTGAAGGGATGTAATCTGTCACCCCTGATCCTCTCTAACTTTTACCGCTGCACTATAGAGAGCATCCTGACAAACTGTATCACAGTATGGTATGGCAGCTGTAGCTACTATGACCGGAAAGCCCTGCAGCGGGTAGTCAAAACTGCCCAACGCATTACCGGCACCCGGCTACCGACCATAGAGCACATATACCAGAAACGCTGTCTACGGAGGTCACGGTCCATCATCAAAGACCCTAGTCACCCCAGCCACAGTCTGTTCACCCTCCTGCCATCTGGGAGACGCTACAGATGCATTCGCACCCGTACGACCAGATTTAGGAACAGCTTCTTTCCCAGGGCTGTCATCCTACTGAACTCCACAAATAAACTCTAAAGCCTGCACATCTGCCAATGCACTTTATTATGGTTATATTTATGTTAATATACTACAAGCCAAATGTATGTTGAATGTTTAAATGTCTTAATCCAAATGTACACTCTCGGGAGCCGCAAGCCTACATTTCGTTGTACTGCACTTGTGCACTAACAATGACAATAAAAGTTGATTTGATTGAGGTGAGTACCCAATTACTGTATACCGCACATTTCTTGATTTTTTAGTTTTTGTTTGTCAAAAATAGCCTCGGTAGATAACCCTCTCCGTCATCCGGAATTTTTAATCAACCGGTACCATCCTGGTCCTGTCGGCGCCGGATACCAAAGAGTTTCCTGTATATTCAAGTTTGCAAATGGCACTAAGTTGCGGGGGACTAAGTAAGTAGCGCAGAAGGGAGCAGGAAGTTACATAGGGACATAAACAGATTAAATGAGTGGGCAAAACTATGGCACAAGGAGTTCACGGTGGGCAAGTGTGACATCATCCACTTTCGACGCAAGAAAGATAAGTCGCACACCCCTAATTGTAAGCTGCTCAGACCACTTGTGAGTATCGCTGAACCAAGAGAATATCTTGGGTAAGACCCAAATTTGTAACAGTTGCAGATTGAAGGCTGGTGGCCAGTGGGTGACATGAGCCATTGCGATAAGACCAGAACCTATGTTGTTTGAAATTGTTTAAAGGGCAAATACATTTCATATTTGCTTGTAAGTTTAAAAAAAAATTTGATTATTTTCTATGATGAGCATATTTGACAGTGGTCATTACAGGACTTCCACCAGCCTTCCAATAAGATTAGCATTTACTGAAGATGACCTAACTTAAGGAACAATTGCTAACCAGTTAACTAATGCCTATTTGGCAGTGTATACCCCATTTGTGAGAAATTAACATTTGAATGCATCATTTTTATGCACTAGTGGGAGTACATAAAATAGATTGTGTTGCAATATATCTTTTCCTGAATAATATCAATCTCTTGGACTGTGGACCTGTCAGAAAAATGGAAAAATCCATTTTGTCCCTTATTTCAGTGACAATAGTCATGCCACTTATTGGATTGGTAAGTGTTTGTGGGAAATGAGTTTATCTGCTCCACAGATGCTATAATTGCCAGCATCTCTGCTTTTTTTAAAGCATATATTTATAAGACAAAAGAATGTTCTTTCGATAACAGACAGCTTACATTAGTGTTGCAGTCAGTTGCTGCTGCGTGCTGTTATCAGAATGAATGAATATGTATGATGTATCAGTTGAGTGACTGTTATTGGACTGGAGCCTTCTCTCCGCTTACCCGATAACAATCGAATGACGTCTGTAAAGGTTTAAAAATTGAATGTCAGTCTTGAGAGAGCCAGCAACTGTTACTGTAAAGATAAATGAAGTGTGTTTTCGGCACACATTTGTCATGATCGAATGCATTTTGATCCTGTAGATCATTTAGTCATGAAACTTACCCATCTCAACCTTTTGTATGTTATGTCTTCCCCCTTCCTATAAATTTGATGAAGGATAATAATGCTGAAAACTGGAGCTATTTCCCATTTCAGGCACCCAGTGTGAATATCAAGCATGCTTGGCTGCAGACCAAAGTATCCTCTACTCTACTCCAACCACTACATTGCGTGATTGTGACATTTCCATTTCTCACACTAGGCATTCCCAATTAATGTCTTCTTAAAGGCAGTTTTGTACTGTGGGCTTGTGTGTTAAAAACAGATTAAAGCTGCCCAGATTCATTTTATGTGGGACCTTTTATAGAGGGTAGACCTTCATTCTATTAGTCTGGGTTGATAAGTGGCAAGTAACATTCGCACCACACAGGTGCCAGGCAATGACCATCTCCAAGAGAATCTAACCACCTCTCCTTGACATTCAACGGCATTACCATCGTTTAATCCCCCACCACCAATATCTGGGGATCACCATTGACCAGAAACTTAACTAGATCAGCCACATAAATACTGTGACTACAAGAGCAGGTCAGAGGCTGGGTATTCTGCGATGAGTGACTCACCTCCCGACTTCCCAAAGCCTTTCCACCACCTACAAGGCACAAGTAAGGAGTGTGATGGAATACACTTCACTTGCCTGGATGAATGCAGCTCCAACAACACTCAAGAAGCTCGACACCATCCAGAACAAAGCAGCCTACTTGATCAGCACCCCATCCACCACCTTAAACGTTCACTCCCTCCACTACTGGCGCAAGGTGGCTGCAGTGTGTACCATCTACAAGATGCACTGCAGCAACTCGCCAAGGCTTTTTTGACAGCACCTCCCAAACCCGTGGCCTCTACCACCCAGAAGGACAAGGGCAGCAGGCACATGGGAACACCACCAGCTCCAAGTTCCCCTCCAAGTCACACACCATCCTGACTTGGAAGTATATCGCTGTTCCTTCATTGTCGCTTGGTCAAAATCCTGGAACTCCCCACCTAACAGCACTGTGGGAGCACCTTCACCTCACGGACTGCAGCGGTTCAAGGCGGCGGCTCACCACCACCTTCTCAAGGGCAATAAATCCTGACCTTGCCAGTGATGCCTACATCCTGTGAATGAATAAATAAAAAATAAAAAATTCAATCCCAGGCCAAAGGTGAAAGAACAGTGTATTAATAATCCGCAGTGCTACTCGGTCTCTGATTTATTTATGCTTGGAGAATACAGGTTGCCTGTGAGTGAGTTACGAGGCTGCAATTAAATTGAAGAGGTTCAGGAGATATACTAAACCACAAGATAATGTTTGGATGTTTCATGACTGTCAGAACTTCAAGATTGAATGTGTTTCCCCCCCCCCCCCTTTGCAGTTGGTCATCTATAATAAAATCTTATATTTGTGTGTTACTTCCTATGAATTTTTTCTATTTTATAATGCCTATGTAAACTTATCATGTTGTAATCGCGTCCTCTCGCCAGTGGTGGCACTGCAGCACCTCAGTTTTTGCATCTCCTCTGCCTGAAATGCAGAGTACCTTCCATACTCTAACCACTCTGCATCTTTCTTCTCAAATTACCTTTTTTACTATTTAACTTGAACTAATTAAATAGAGTCAAATAGGGACAGAATGTATGACTTTTTAAAACGGGTACTGAAATATATCTCTGTCCTGGCCCAGTTATTTCCTGCCTTCAAACCCTTCTTCACCTGAAGACTACATTGGCTCTTGCCTCCCTGCCTACAATGCCATGCAGATCAGTTAGTTAGTTGTATTTTTGGGATATGACCAATACCGGTAAGGCCACATTTATTTACTGGTGGACTGTTTTCTTGGTAGGCCACCTCTGAGTCAAACCCGTAGTAGACGAGACTAGTTTGGGATGGCAAATTCCCGTCCCTGACACCAGTGAACCAGTTGTGCATTTATGACGATCCAGTGGCCTACATGGTGACTTTTTTTCTGGTGCTTGGCCTCAAATGACCAGATTTACTGAATTCAGTTTCACGACGTGTCATGCTGGGATTTGAACTTGCAACCTCTGGGCTGCTAGTCCAGCACCATAATCATTACACTAACCTACCCTAATATGTGACCGTGTTCATTTTTCTGATGTGTACCTGCTGCATTGCTGTAAGATTGAGGTAGCCTCATTATGTATTGCTGCTGATTGGGATGTAGAGGATGGTGTGTGCCGTGCAGTGCTTATTTTGTAGAGAATACAGATATGGGTGTAACTTGAATTTCTGGAATTGACCAGCACAGTACAAATATTGGGAAATAACTATGACCTCTGTAATCCCTGTAAGGTCATTTGAATAGCTGTGTCTGAGCTGAGAATATGAACGGAGCAACATTTTCTGTGTAAGGTAGATAAGGAATCTTGGATCTGTTTGAAAAGTTCTGTAGATTATTCAGTCATTATTTTGTCATTTCTGTGCTGGAAGCAAAGCTGTGCCATGACTCACATAATAACGTTTAATATTCATGTGACTTTAAGATGGAAATTAGTTTCAAAATCAACGGTAGTTAGCTCTATTCTTAAAAGAATTCTTTCATCTCTGTGAAGGGAAAGCAATTACACAAATATTGTTAAAGGATAGCTGTTAATTTCAGGAAAAGGCATCTTCCCTTTGATCAAAATGTAATCCGATAAAGTTTGTCTGATAAATCCGATAAATCTTGGGCTGTTTAAACGATGTGTGTACATTTGCCGCTGTGGGAGTAGAATACAGTTGTCTGTGATCATTGCAGCCATTCAGGCAGCTTAACAGCAGACAACTTCTAAAATGGCTTTGTTTTAGGCCTGGACAAGGATCGCACGCACCAGACAACCAAGGGGCTGCTGGTCAGATCCCATACATTAGAGTTGTAGAAAAAATATTCTAAACCATGGCTTTATAAATAGAAGAAGTCACACAACACCAGGTTATAGTCCAACAGCTTTATTTGGAATCACAAGCTTTTGGAGCGCTGCTCCTTCGTCAGGTGAGGTGGAGAAATGCATAAAGACACAGCTTATATAGTCAGAGAATAATGTCCGATGTTTACAGGTAATCTTTCCAACTGCCATTTATCACACCTCGGCAGAGAGATAATCACAGCAATCAAAGGTGTGAATGGTGTCCAAACAGGTCAGTCAGGAAAACCCCATTTATAAATAGAGGTATAGCGTACCAAAGCAAGGCAGTTATGGTAAACCCTTTATATGTCACTGATGATTGGGGCTCAGCTAGAGCATTGTGTCCAATTCTGGGCACCACACTTTAGGAAGGATGTCAAGCCCTTGGAGAGGGTGCAGAGGATATTTACCAGAATGGTACCAGGGATGAGGGACTTCAGTTATGTGGGGAGACTAGAGAAGCTGGAATTGTGCTCCTTAAAGCAGAGAAGAATAAGGGGAGATTTAATAGAGGTGTTCAAAATTATGAGGGGTTTTGATAGAGTAGATAAGGAGAAACTGCTTGGGTTTGTAACCAGAGAACACAGATTTAAGATAATTGGCAAAAAATCTGGGGGGGAAATGAAGCTTTTTTTAATGTAGCAAGTTATGATCAGGAAGGCACTGTTTGAAAGGGTGGTGGAAGCAGATTCACTCATAACTTTCAAAAGGGGATTGGATATATACTTGAAAAGGAGAAATTTGTAGGGCTGTGGGGAAAGCTCTTTAAGCCTA
Organism: Somniosus microcephalus; assembly: GCF_052327205.1. Taxonomy (NCBI): domain Eukaryota; kingdom Metazoa; phylum Chordata; class Chondrichthyes; order Squaliformes; family Somniosidae; genus Somniosus; species Somniosus microcephalus. The sequence goes on along the minus strand of NC_141012.1, from coordinate 13,959,892 downwards.
TCTAGGTAGCTAAGATAGCTAAATTGGGGATCAATCTTGTGGCCTTCCTTTGCACCCTTTTCAAAGCCTCAGTATCTCCCACCATGTGAGGGGGACAAAACTGGATACACTATTCTAAATGAGGCCTAACCAAGGTCTTGTACAAGGACAAAATGGCATGTTTTGTTTTGTAGTGAACTGTCCTGTGAATACAACCTCGTACCCTGTTAGTTTTAGATATAACTTCAATACATTAGAGTGTGATGAACAATAACACCCAGATCTTTCTATTTCACGACTAGCTTTGATTCTGTTCCCTGTAGGGTGTATGTATTTTTAGCATTAGACCTGCCCACATACAGTCCTATCACTCACTCATAGCTTCGTCATTCCCCCAACACCTACATCTAGGACATTTAATGAAGGTAGTATGGAACAAGAATGGAACAACGCTGGTAACCGGTCTCCAAACAGATCCCAATCCATTGACAATAACTTTCTGCCTACGAGCATTCAGCCAATTCTTAATCCACTGCAGCAGATTGCCTCTTATTATTATTGTGAAGAAATCTAGGCTGACACTCCAGTGCAGTGCTGCATTGTTGGAGGTGCCGCCTTTCGGATGAGACATTAAACCGAGGCCCCATCTGCTCCCTCAGGTGGATGTAAAAGATCCCATGGCCACTATTTTGAAGAAGAGCAGGGGCGTTATCCCCAATGTCCTGGCCAATATTTATCCCTCAATCAGCATCACTAAAACAGATTATCTGGTCATTATCACATTGCTGTTTGTGGGAGCTTGCTGTGCACAAATTGGCTGCCGCGTTTCCTACATTACAACAGTGGCTACACTTCAAAAAGTACTTCATTGGCTGTAAAGCGCTTTGGGACGTCCGATGGTCATGAAAGGCGCTATAGAAATGCAAGTCTTCTTTCTTTCTTGTGAGGTACGTTATCAAAGGCTTTCTGAAAGTCCAGGTAGACACTGTCTACTGGGTTGCCCCAGTCCACCAATTTAGTAATTTCTTCAAAAAATACAATCAAATTAGTTAGACACAACCTTTTCCAGAAGCCACGTTGAGTGTTCCTGATGATGCATTTTCTACCGTAGTGATCAAATAGGACACCTCTTATGATACCTTTGCACATCTTCGCTACTAATTAAGTCAAACTAATGGGCCTATAGTTACCCAGCTTTGCCTTATCATCTGTTTGAAAAAATTGATCTGTATTAGCATCCTTCCAGCATAACACGTGTCTCATTTCTGTAAGGATCTGGGCTGGCAGCCTGATCTATTTTTAGGTTCCTTGTTCTGTCTAAGACAGTATCTTCATCTATTTTAATATTGGCAATTTTACTGGTAACAGTACAACTTATTGCTGTTAATTGAGCATCGTCTTCAAGAGTAAAGACTTATACAAAGTACAAATTTAACATTTCTACCATACCCTGAGAGTCCCTTCTATTCCGTCCTGGAGAATATTTCAATGGCCCCATACAGTCTTTGATGGTCCCCTGACTCTTAACGTAGCTAAAAAATTGCAACTGACTTTTGCTGTGAACATGAATAAGGTAAGTTGGGAGAGAGCCTTTCAACTGTAACAATTTCTGAGTGTTTCTGACTGTCCATCTATGATTGTTGAGATAATGGAAAGAATAGTGCAGTATTAGTTAGTTGTTTATGGGGTGCTGTTTGCATTACAGAGGACATCTCTCTGGCTATGAATTATAATGCATGATGTGCCAAAGCTAAATCACGTCACTGATGTCTCTGGACTGTAACGATTGCAATCTTACACAGGGAGCCATGTAGTCCTGTCAGACTGGCCTAACTATAAGATACCTAATATATCACATGGATGCCTTCTCTCTGAAGAATGACAGAGCAGTTTGACATTTCATTAAATTCATTACCTAGAGTGTATTGTGACATCTTATAATTACCTTCATGATAAGTAATCATCTATGTCACACAGAAAATAACGAATAAAGTAGATTAAAAAAAATTCATTCACAGGCTGTGGGCGTCGCTGGCAAAGCCATCATTTATTGCCCATCCCTAATTGTCCTTGAGAAGGTGGTGGTGAGCCACCTTATACAACTGAGTGGCTTGCTGGGCCATTTCAAAGGGTCAACCACATTGCTGTGGCTCTGGAGTCACATGTAGGCCAGACCGGGTAAAGACAGCAGATTTCCTTCCCTAAAGGACATTAGTGAACCAGATGGGTTTTTATGACAGTCCGGTGGTTTCATGGTCACCATTACTGAGACCAGCTTTTTATTCCAGATTTATTTAATTAACTGAATTAAAATTCCCCAGTTGCCGTAGTGGAATTTGAACTCGTGTCTCTGGATTACTAGTCCAGCCCTCCTGGATTACTAGACCAGTCACAGAATCACAGAAATCACAGAAACCCCACAGTGCAGATAGAGGCCATTTCGGCCCATCGAGCCTGCACCGACACATATCCCACCTGATCCCCGTAACCCCTACACCAACACATATCCCACCCTATCCCTGTAACCCCATGTATTTAATCCCCCTAACACTAAGGGTCAATTTATCATAGCCAATCAACCTAACCCGCACATCTTTGGACTGTGGGAGGAAACTGGAGCACCCGGAGAAAACCCACGCAAACACGGGAAGAATGTGCAAACTCCACACAGACAGTCGCCCGAGGCCGGATTCGAACCCGGGTCCCTGGCACTGTGAGGCAACAGTGCTAACCACTATGCCACCGTGCTCTGGATTATTAGTCCAGTCCCCTGGATTACTAGTCCAGTCCTCTGGATTACCGGACCAGTCCTCTGGATTACCGGACCAGTCCCCTGGATTACTGGACCAGTCCCCTGGATTACCGGTCCAGTCCCCTGGATTACCGGTCCAGTCCCCTGGATTACCGGTCCAGTCCCCTGGATTACCGGTCCAGTCCCCTGGATTACCGGTCCAGTCCCCTGGATTACCAGTCCAGTAACATAACCACTATGCCACTGTTCCCGTGATTACATTTTAAAATTAGAGAAAGTTCATCTACTTTTTCTACTTATCCAATTACAGGAAACTCTTTATTATCCGGCACCGACGGGACCGGCGTGGTGCCGGTTTATCAAAAAGTCCGGATTACAGAGAGATATAGTTAAAAGGTATGAGAGCTTCGTACACAGCAACAAATCCAGGCTTCCCTGTTGCTTAGCAACATGTGCAGGAACTCCGGCCACAGACCAAGCGTCCCTGTTGCTTAGCAACAAGTGCACGAACCCCGGTTACACAGCCACAGATCCAGGAACTGCCACTAATAATGAAGTAAAACTTACCTGAACCTACTCCTGAATTTTGCTGGTTAACAGAGACTTCCGGTTATTTAGGTGCCGGTTAAAAGAGAGTTTCGTGTATAAGGATAATTTTTAACTAATAAAACTAGCTGTGTGTGTTGAGACAGGCTAGTGGAAGGAAAGGGAACAAGTATCCTGCAGACATCACCATGGAACGATACCAATGATGGTGAACCAACGCACTGAGGTACTGTGAATTGCTTGGTAGTGAACTTCTACTGTTTCTTTCTTCACGTCCTCCACAGAAAACATATTGTGGCCTAGCAAAATTGGAATTAAAACTGTATTATATTGTCTTCTTTCAATTTCAGATTCTGGGAAACTCGTGGGTTCATGAGTTGGCCTGACATTTATGCCTAGAAGTTTGTCTCGGGTGGTGGCGCACAACAGGCGGTATCGGATTGGCCGCTTGTTGCATGCTGCGCCGGATAGTCAGCTCCATTGCAGTCGATGAATATCAGGCACTGCGTATAACGGGCGGCCGACCTGATACCACCCGTTTTCTGCCACTGCTTGAAACTAATTTCTAGGCCTTGCACTAAATACGACTCCTTTATCCCAGTAGCAGATTCATAGACCCCAATTTTTCATCTTAAATCTGTGGTCTCATACAATAGCAAAATACTACAGATGCTGGAAATCTGAAATAACAACAGAAAATGCTGGAAATACTCAGCAGGCCAGGCAGCATCCGTGAAGAGAGAAACCGAGTTAACGTTTCAGGTCTGGGACCCTTCAAGTTGTTATTTCTGTGGTCTCATAGTTTGACCTCTGTGCTGTAGTTAAAGCACAATAATTCACCGAGACCATGGAAGGATTTTGTACCCTTGCACAAAAAAAAAATTCTAACTCTGACTAAGGTCCTATAATTTGAACATTTTGAATACTTGAATCATTTAAGTTTGACAATCCAGCAGAAAAATCATGTTTGGAGTTCACAATTAGGACAAATATTTGGAATATTGGTAAGATTTTTAATAGGGGATATTTAGTATAAGCATAAAATACGAAAAACAATCTGAGTTCTAGGAGTTAAATATGTTAGTGCTTCAAATTTAGTTCAGTGGACACATAAGGGTCGCTAATATATATATTTTTTTATTCATGGGATGTAGGAGTCGCTGGCAAGGCCAGCATTTATTGCCCATCCCTAGTTGCTCTTGAGAAGGTGGTGATGAGCTGGCTTCTTGAACTGCTGCAGTCTGTGTGGTGAAGATACTCCCACAGTGCTGTTTGGGAGGGAGTTCCAGGATTTTGAACCAGGGACGATGATGGAACGGCGATATATTTCCAAGTCAGGATGGTGGGGAACTTGAAGGTGGTGCTGGTTGTGGGTTTGGGATGTGTTGTCGAAGATGCCTTGGCGAGTTGCGCAGTGCATCTTGGAGAGACTCTTTGATACAACGCATTGTTTATAGTTTCCCTACTAAAATAGGATTTGTATAAATTCTACCTCTCTTGTAAGGTGGTTCTTTCAGTCCCGTTTGATTTGCATCATATGAGGTCCAAAATTAAATTGGAGTCACCAAAGCACATACATTTTGCAGGAGAGAATCTGAGGTCTATATCTAGCTTATATAGGGTGCATATACATGACAACTTTTTGCTTTGCACCAATACTAAAGTTTTGAAATAAGGAATCAGGGTATCTTTCACTACTTCTGAATGACACTGCTTGTAATATAAACCTGAACTGCAGTTACCAGCCTCAGACATGAAAATAAATGACTTGCCTTAAAAGTACATTAATTAAGTTTTATAAGCAGCTCAGTGTATTGCAGTATCCAGGCTGTGCTTAAATTGCACCCAACAGTAAAAAGAAATAGTGATGTATGGAGCATATCTTGAGATCTAAGGTCCATTTCAGTGAATGATTTAAGGTATTAAATAGAGGCAGGGATTTCCCCAGGGTAGTTTCTGAAAGAAAAACAGTAGCAACAACACTGCTTACTATTTTGATGATGTCATTGTAGTCTGCAAATTGCAAATTATATTTAAGCAATTATTGTTATATTGAAATATTAAGGACATAAGAGTGAATATTGTCAGTCGAGGTAATGACATGAATAGAAGCAAATTATTCTATACTTCGCAAGTAAGGTTACTGGTAAACGAGTGATGTTTATTACTCTTTAATAATTTTTGCAACCATTATGAAATAATGATTAATCTGTCACTTTGTCTGGCTTAGCAGGGTGGGGAGAGCTGTTTGCACTGCATAAACTTTACCTTTGAGTGTTCCTGAATTCTCTACCCCAGAGAGCTGTGGAGGCTGAGTCCTTGAATATATTCAAGGCGGAGATAGACAGAATTTTGAAAAACCGGGGAATCTGGGGTTACGGGGAGCGGGCAGGAAAGTGGTGTTGAGGCCAAGATCAGATCAGCCATGATCTCATTGAATGGTGGAGCAGGCTCGAGGGGCCGAATGGCCGACTCCTGCTCCTGTTTCTTATGTTCTTATATCTCATGGAAGACAAAATCTTAGTTTACATTTTCTTAATTATTCAGTTGCTGCAAAATTAACTGTGATCGTCTAGTATGTTGAAAGTCTATGATTGGCTAACGAGCTGGTTAAACCTGATGGAAGGCAGATCAGAAATGTCAAAGGGGTGTTTTCTTTTTGTAGTTTTTCTCTCTGTGCCCCTGCCTTCATACTCATTTTTCCTGCTTGTAATTTCTTTCTGCTTCTGTTCATTATTCAAGTAAGGCAGAATCAGACTTCTGTTGTGGGAAGTAGGGCAGACCCATGCTTCCTAGTGCTGGTGAAGTTGTTGTGTAAAAGGCAAAGAAATGTGTTTCACTCGCACTAAGGAGCCTGGGTAATCTCTGCCTGCCATAACAGAGCTTGGTCTGTCTTTGTGGAAAGAGTAAACAGAAACAGGATATGAGCAAGGAGGGAGAAGGTTTGGGAATGTCATTGCAGTTTTGCTTTATTGATGCTCTTAAAGGAACATGCAACCACTTTTTAATGTAGAGGTGGTGGAGGAGACCTATACTAAAGACTGTGGGACTTTTAAAACCATCCCAAAACATGTCAGTACTGTCAAAACACTAACCACTAAGAAACGAAAGATGGAGAATGCCAAGGACATGACTAAATATGTTATATTTGTCAATTAACTTCTTCTTGCAAGATTAAAGTGTTATTAAAATTTAAAAAATTGCCATTTGGAAAAAATAATATTTAGCACCAGGAATGTAGACAGAAGATACATTGTTAAACCGGCAATTTTCCTTCATGGGGGTATAGCTGCGTGCGTGTCGGCTAATTGTCAGTATTTTGTTTTCGAAGTCTACATTCTTTATTCCACGCCCTCCACTCATTTTAGGAATATAACCTGGCTTGATTGGTTCTAGAGGAAACCACGCTGTTGGTCTTCTGTTACTGCATACAAAGCCCCAGGACCTGCGGCACTAAACCAGTTTGTTTTTCACCAGCTAATGGTTCTTTGCTTTTCATGTTGGATCTTTTGCTGCTAAAGTTTTCCAGCCTTTCTCCAGAGGTAGGTTCAATTAGACAGCGTATCAAACACTCTCATTTAATTTAAACCTTTATTGTTTGTTTTTGTGCTTCAAGTTTCCCTGGAACCCAATGTATTGACACCAATCAGCTCTGGGTACCGAACCCCCAGAAAGTGTTACGCTAAGCTGTTTATTTTAGAGCAAATACAGGTAGACTATCCTTTATCCGAAAACCTTGGGACCAGCCGTGTTTCGGTTTTCGGAAAATTTTGGATTTCAGAAGGCATTACGGGGCAGCACCCCGTAAGCCACCACATTAATATTTCTGCAGCGAACCTTATGAATACCTGTATTCACACTGAGTGGGATAAATAAAGACTATAAATACTGTAGTATTACAGGGATAAATACTCTAGTACAGTTTATTTGTAAGGAAAACATTCAGTAAAACTTCAAACATATACAGGTACAAACTAAGCTAAATACCTGTACATATACATGCAGTAAAGGTACATTACATCTGGCTTGAGGATCTTGGAGAAGAGGGTACATCAGTGTTGTCATCATTGTCATCAGGTTGGAGTCGGCCATCTGAAGATGGGCCAGGAACAGGATTCTCAAGTGATGAAGCAGCACTACGACAGACGGCCTTTTTAAAGATTTCTTCCAGTGTCATCTGTCTCATTAACATTGGTTTCTGTCTAAGCAGTCTCTCTTTAATTGAGTAAACTTGCATAATCTCTTGCTCACTGATAAATGCACGTTGTTCAAGGCCAGCAATGAACTGATCACACATTGTCACCATATCGTCTCTGGGGATTTTGTCACCTGTGTTCACAATGTCATCATCATCATCATCACTACTGTCCTCATGCTTGTCTTTATTTAACACCATTTCAGCAATTTCCCCATCACTCAACGAATGCACAACAGGTGCATCATTGTCAATGTTCAGCACTTCTTCGATGTCAGCTTCCTCTAACTTATTTACACTTTCGGATGATAAACCTTTGGCGTAAGTAAGGAGGTTTGATATCATCATCTTCTCCTGACTGACAGGAAATCCTTCAAAATCTTCATCTGCAGGCCCATCTTCATGAAACATCATTGAAGGCCAAAGTCTGTGCCAAGCATTTATTAATGTTGGTTTGTCAACATCGTTCCAAGCATTAGCAACTGCGTAAATGGCATCCTTAACATTGAATTCTTTCAGGAAGCTTTGGATTCCTATGCCTCTGTTGATTGCATCAAGCATAGAGTTCAAAAAAACGTCTTTATACTTGCTCTTCGTGGAGCGTAAAATTCCTTGGTCACAAGGCTGTATTAAAGATATCACATTAGGGGGAAAGTTAATGCCGAAAACATAACTTTTCACAAGAAGTTCAGGAGGGGGATGTGCGGAGCAGTTGTCCAGGAACAATAAAATGTTGCAGTTTTCTTCCAGTCCAACTTGCCTGCAATGAGCTCGTGTCGCTGGTACGAAGTGGTTATTGAACCAGTGAGAAAATATTCCTCTGGTTACCCATACTTTCTTGCTCGCATAATAATGCACAGGTAAATTGTATACACCTTTCAAACATCTCGGATGTTGGCTTTTTCCAATCACTACCAACTTTAACTTGTGTGTGCCTGCAGCATTGGCACACCCAAGAACAGTCAACCTGTCCTTAGCATCCTTAAAACCTGCTGGTGCACTCTCATCAGCCGTTGCTAATGTTTTTCTAGGAACATAGCGCCAGAACAGAGCTGTTTCATCAGCATTGTAAATTTGTTCAGGACCGAGGTTTTCATCAGAGATTATTTTTGCAAATTCATCTATGTAATTTTCAGCTGCTTCATGATCAGCAGAAGCTTTGTCACCACAGATTTTCAGATATTTTATACCATGACGCTTCTTAAATTTATGCAGCCAACCTTCTGAATATTCACACTCAACTTCAATGTTCAGTTCTTCATGGTATATTCTAGCTTGTTTCATGACCATCAAACCAGTCAGTGGCACACGTTCACCTCTGCGTAGTCGAATCCACTCAATCAGCACACGGTCAAGATCTTCATTTTTTGCCCTATGCAATGTTTTCCTACTTTTCATTAGTTTATGGTCATCACTGTCAGTGTAAAACTTCAACAACTTGTCTTTCTGTTTCTTTAAGTCATATATGGTGGTAGTTCCCACACCATATTCTTCAGTAAGACGCCGCACAGACACACCACGATCAAGCTTCTGCAATAACTCCACTTTCTGCGATATCGATAATGAGAGATGCTTCCTTCTCTGCTTCTCACTGTTACCCATAGGGGTATCTGCAGCTCTTTTTAGCATTTTCACAAATCGCAAAAAAACAACAAATATCAAAGAGAGCAGCAGGCGCACGTGTGACAGCGCTGAGACACAACTGACGCCTCACACCTGCGTGGGTCAAGCATCGGTCGCGTCGGGTCATGTTTTGCGCCACTCGGGTCATGTCGTGCGCACGACTTACGCTGAACGAAAAAACTTGAGGTTTTCTGTTCTCGGAAGTGCGGATAAAGGCTGGTACACTATCCCTTATGCGAAAGGGTGGGGGTTGGCGGGGGGCTGGGGGTCGGGGGGGGGTGGGGGTGGGGGGGGGGAGAAAAGAATATCGGACAGGCCGCTGCAGCTATCGGACGGGCCGCTGTATTGTTGGGTTCACTCTCCCGGTACCTTCTTCACACTGCCCGGCTCGGCCTGCAATCTCCTACCCAGGAGGGAACTCTGTGACCCTCTGCCCTGCTCAGCGTAAGTCGTACGCCACTCTGGTCATGTCGTGCGCACGACTTACGCTGAACGAAAAAACTTTCGGTTTTTAGAGGGTTTCGGTTTTCGGAAGTTCGGATAAAGGATAGTCTACCTGTATATAAAAGGAGGTTATGCTCTTTAGTAACAAGAATAACCAATCCTATCCTATCCAGACATCCATATAGAGAGGAAATAAAACAGCAAAAAAAAAGTGAGCGTTAATCTCGGTTGGATTTGAAGCCAGGCCCAGACAATGGTATCCATCTATGTGTCACTGTTGGTAGATTTATTGATCTTGACGTATCATCTCAATATTTTCAAAACAATTGAATTTTGTATCAGATTTACTCTCACCTGGATCCTTTTGATAAAGCAACAACTTGCATTTATATTGCACCTTTAACGTAGAAACATGTCCAAGGTGCTTCACAGAAGCGTAATCAGACAGAAATCGACACCAAGCCAAAGAAGGAGATATTAAGAGGGGTGACTAAAAGAGGTAGTTTTAAGAAGGGTCTTGAAGGAGGAGAGGGAACTGGCGAGGTTTATGGAGGGAATTCCAGTGCCTAATGCCTAGATAACTTAAGACTTGGCGTCCAGTGGTGGGTCGAAGAGAGTAGGGATGCATAGGAGACCAGAGCTGGAAGATCGTAGACATCTCGAAGGGTGGTAGAGCTGGAGAAGGTTATAGAGATAGGGAGAGCATTTTGGATGAGCTGAAGCTTCTGACTGGTGGAGGATGTGAGGTCGGCCAGGAGAGCATTGGAAGAGTTGTGTCTGTAGGTGACCAAGGCATGGATGAAAGTTTCAGCAGCAGATGGGCTGAGCAGGTGCAGAGACGGGTGATGTTAGAGGTGGAAATAGGTGTATTTTTATAATGGAGAAGATATGGGGGTTGTAGGCTCATCTTAGGATCAAATAGGATGTTGAGGCTGCATCTGGTTCAATCTGAGACAATAGCTGAGGAGGTGAATGGAAATCCGTGATTGTGGCAGGAGCCAATGTCTACCCAATGTTTTAAGTGGAGGAAATGGATCCAAGACTGGATGCTGGACAGGCAGTCTGATGATGGAGGCAGTAGAGGAGTCGAGAGGCATGGTGGAGATGTAGAGATGGGGGTCATCAGCGTACATGGAACCTGACCCTAATGCCGTGATTTTGCCGGTGCTCAGAGGGCGGGTTTGGAGCTTAAAGTCGTTTTGATTGACGGCGGGTTTTGCACCTGCTGTCAACCTGCCTCCAAACAACCTTCCCAAGTGTCGGGTCCCCGATTTGCGAATGGACCCGACACCTAGCGGCGGGAAACTGATTAAAGGCAATTAACTGCCTATTACCAGGTACTTATCAGTAGTTTTCAGGCTGTTTTTTGATTTTCCAGCTTCTGTGTCGAGTTTCACGACGTCCGGAAAACACGCCAGCTAAGTGTGGTGTGTTGTGAGTTTGGTCTAATGTTTGTGAATAGATGACAGCTGCAGAAGTGGTGTGAAGGATGCATTGTTGCACATGGTGAGTTTCAGAGCAAAGAAAATGTTGGTTACTGCATTTTTAATAGATATACAGATTTCTTTAGCTTACAAGTTTTTAAATCCAACTGTATGTCCAGTGCCACCTCATTGGGACAACCTCTCTCACTAGTGACAGATCGCTTCTGTCATCTCACCTGCAGCTGCCATCTATTCCAGCATATGGAGGGAGTCATTGGAGAGCCTGGGTGCAAGAATTCACCTTTGTGCAGTGATTGTCAGTGTTTTCAGCACCTCAATGCTGTCAAACACTGAAAAATCAACTGTCAAAATAAAATTGTGCATAGTCCCTTTAAGGAAACTGGCAGATGACGCATCATCAAATGACGCCATCAGACCCGCTTCCTGTTAATTGGCCGCAGGGCGGGCTTAAGAAGGCCAATCGAGGGAAAATCATGTCTGGAGCGGATGCAGCCGGGGGCGGGACCGGGACCAGAACCCGGAAACCAGCTGACCCGCACCCATCCCGACACCGAGGAGAAAATCGCGGTCTGTGTCTTTGGATGATATCGCCAAGGAATGTGGAAGAGGAGGGTATCTGGGGGACTCCAGAGTTAATGGTGCGGGGCAGAAAGAGAAGCCATTGCTGGAAAAGCCATTGCTGGAGATTCTCTGGCTACAAATGAATAGGTAAGAACCAAGCGAGGGCAGTCCCACTGAGCTGGACAATGGAAGAGTGGTACTGGAGCACAGTGGTAAAAATTCTTGTGCCTCTTAGCAATCCACCCATGATAGCATTTGTCACCTCACTAAATGCTTTGAATATTCTTTATTCTTTTTATGTCTTTCCATTACCTCACTGAGATGATCTTTTAAAATCATCGGATACGTTTCTATTAAACAGTTTGCAGGTGATTCAACCCATTAACTTCTGTTATTTCTCTTTCCCTCCCATTTTTTCCAACTTACTAAAGTGCTTGCCTATCTTTCACTTCCGTTTTGACGAAGGGTTAAACCCAAAACATTAACCTATCTTCTCTTTACAGATGATGACTGACATGCTGTATACTCCCATCATTTTCTGGTATTGTTTTAGGAAACCAGCATAAAAATGGGATAATGACACATAAATTTAGATTTTCATATTCTAGTTTTCTATCCCAAATCCAAATATCTCTCATTTGCTGAAAGCTAAAACTACACCTAGTCACCATCTTCATAGACCATCTAGATGTCAAACTTGGCTCAGTGGTCGCATTCCCTACTCTGAGTCAGAGGTTGTGGGTTAAAGCTCCACCCCAAAGACTTGAGCACATAATCTAGGCTGACACTTCAGTGCCGTATTGAGGGAGTGCTGCACAGCCAGAGGTGGTGTTTTTTGGATGAGACGTTAAACTGAGGCCCCATCTGCCCTCTCAGATGGACATAAGAGATACTATGGCACTATTTGAAGAAGAGCAGGGAAATTCTCCTGATATCCTCAGCCAACACCACCTAACGCAGATGACCTGGTCATTTATCTCATTGTTGTTTGTGGGACCTTGTGCGCAAATTGGCTGCCACATATCCTTACATTAAAACAATAACTACACTTCAAAAGTATTTCATTGTTGTGAAGCGCTTTGAATGTCCTTAGGTTGTGAAAGGCACTATATAAATGCAAGTTCTCTCCTTTCCTTTCCCTTCCTACCTACCTACCTACTTCCCTGACTTCAATCTCATGCCTTCCATGGAACCCACCTCCTGCTCCCTCCATCACTTTCCCACCCAACTCCTGGTCACTCAACTGTCTTTCCTAGCACTTAGTTTGCTGACATTGTAAATCCCCCTCTTTCCTCTGGCTCTGTTCCCCTCCCTTCAAAACTGCCATCATCGCCCACCTCAGAAAGGTTCCCTTGAAACACTGCGTTTGAATCTGCTGTTAGGATAAGGAAACCAGCTTTGGTAGACCGGCACCAGGAGTTGGTTCATGAATGATGATCTCCTGGAATTAGCACTAAATCAGTGCAAAAATAAAAGTGGCCTCTGAGCCACACAGCATCCTGCCCTAAAAGGTCAGATGATCTGCTTCTGAACCTTTGCCTATCCTGTTCTATAACTCTGCTAGGAGGTGAAAAATACATTGCTCATGGTGATTTACTCTCTGATGTTTATTTCCCCCTCCTCCTTGTGGCAAAGTACATTAATGGCCCAGAAATTCGGGTCCCAACACGTGAGTACGCATGGGGTACTCGCGCGTAGGCCCAACGAAAGTGCCGGTTTCGTGCATGCACTGCCGGCGCGCTAGGTAAGTGCAGGTCGGGGGCTTGTACCCGCGGGAAGCTCCCGACCCGAATTTCTGGGCCACTACCTTCACTCAGCACTGTGCCACAGCTGAGATAAAAAGTTCATCATATTGAAAATTGAAGGTTGGCTTTTGAATTCCATACTGTACACTGATTGTTAGCGGCCTCTGGTTAATGTGGTTCTGTAAAAACGAATTTGAATAATTTATCAACCGATTTGTGCCTTTTTCCCATGCGTATATTCTATTCAGTTGGGTTCTCTGCTGTCTGCCATAATTATAAAAGGGAAATAAATCGAGAACATCATCACTGGAATTGCCCAAACTTAATGGCTAATGTCCCTGGGGCATTAACATCTTTCTTTTTGAAGCAGTTTAGACCACGTTCTGTTCTGGTATTAAAGATCCCATGGCATTTTTCGAAAACAGCAGCAGAGAGTTTTCTTGATGTCCCAGCCAACATTTCTCCCTCAACCCAAAACACCGCAAGAAAGCTAGCTGGCTATTCATCTCACTGATGTTTCTGCAACTTGCTTTGTGCAAAATTGCATTTACTCGCACAAAAGTAACTACACTTCACAGCAGTTCATTCTATGTGAAGCTTTTCAGGACAATTCTGAGAGTTGTGATAAGGTGCTATATAAATGCAAGACTTTCTTTTAAAGTAAAAGCAATAATCTGATTCTAATTTTGGTCCAGTTTAATAAGATCTTATTGATACATTTCCAGAGCACTTGTTTTGCCAGTACAGGAAATTGATTTAATTTGTTGGGTTTAAGATTTAATCCTAGTTCACTATTGAATAGAAGTTCTCGGTTTATTGGTGCCATTGACAGAAATTGTCACAAATTCTGCTCCACACTCAGGTGGGTGGGGGGATCCCATACTTGTGGGGGCGTCGTATGGTAAGGGTGTTGCTACATTGTTTCCTTGATACAGAATTTAGCAAACATTTATTGGTGGTGTTGCATTTTTAGTCATTATTCCAATGGTATATGTCAGTGCTGATTCATATTAGCATTTTTGGCTCTGCTGATCTCAAATTGACATCTTTAGAGGCTGCCTCCTATCTATTTGTTTATGCATTTTATCAATTGTATCAGAGTTTTCCCATCTCCAGTAACTTTGAGCGTGACATTTTTAATAATATATTTAACAGAAATCTCTGGTGCCATCCTAATTCTTGCTTCCCATTGTGGATATATCATGGGGAATATTTTTGCCAGATGAAGGGTCATCGACCTGAAATGTTAACTCTGTTTCTCTCTCCACAGATGCTGAGTATTTCCAGCCTTTTCTGTTTTTATTTCAGATTTCCAGCATCCGCAGTATTTTGCTTTTGTATTAAGTTTTTAAAGTGTTTTAATATACTTTACCCTTTCCATTTCAAAGCCTGAGGCAAGAAAGAAGAATTAAAAAATAGCTACAGCGTGTTTGTATTTAATGAGCTGTGTGTACGTATAATACATAGTAAATAGGCAGCATAAATATCAGAAATGTGTATGTAACATTGAGATGAAAACTAATTTCTTGGATGAGACATTTATGCTTTCAGTAAAGGAATCTTGTGTAAATACCAGTGATCTTTATGCTATCAGATCTCTAGGAAAATATTGGTCACACTTGTGTGCAGATTGCAGTTCCAAGCTTGTAGGCCATACAAACCTGAATGAAAGTACACCTTATACACCACGTTTTACAATATTTTTGGGCCACCATAGAAATTTAGAATTAATATACCTCAATAAAATGAATTTAGAAAATAAATAATCTACCTGCTAATTGTCTTTCCACCAAACCCAGTGAGACAGAAGCAGTCAAGTGGTAAACAGTGTCACAGACTTTCGACTTGCACCTTTGGCATGCAGAGTACTATTTTTTGACATGCCTATGTTTTTGAAGAATTGTTTTGGAATATCTTGGATCTAGTCTTATTTAGTTACAGAAGATAATAGCAATAACAGCCACAACAACTTGCATTTATATAGCTCCTTTAACATAACGAAACATCCCAAGGTGTTTCACAGGAGCGATTATCAAACAAAATTTGACACTGAGCCATATAAGGAGATATTGGGACAGGTGACCATAAGTTTGGCCAAAGAGGTAGGTTTTAAGGAACGTCTTAAAGGAGGAGAGGTAGAGAGGCGGCAAGATTTAGCGAGGGAATTTAGGGCCTAGGCAGCTGAAGGTATGGCCGCTAATGGTGGAGCAAAGAAAATCGGGGATGTACAAGAGGCCGGAATTGGAGGAGTGCAGAGATCTCGGAGGGCTGGAGGAGGTTACAGAGCTAGGGAGGGGTGAGGCCATTGAGGGATTGAAAACAAGGATGAGTTTTTAAAAGTATTAGTATAATAGTAGCCTCAATTGGTAGTTCTTATTGGTTGGATTAAAAAAAAAAATCATAATTTAACTATGGGTTTCTCCAGCTTTTAATTGGGTGTTGTGCAGTTGGTTGTTAAGAAATTGAGCTGAAATGAACAGATGTATTGTTGGTAAAGGAACACTGCACAGTTAAGTATTTTACACATTGCGTAAGCAGTACATTTGCATTGATCAGAAGCCTAGCCTTGTCTCTGGGAAATAAAAATGCCTTTTTCTGAACATGAAAATACAGAGAGCCGACTTAAGGCACCTTGGATAGTGGTTGCTTGGTAACTTGCATTGTGCAAGACTTCAGTTTTAGGTTATTTTCTTTGCATTTTTTTCCTAGTCTCGGGCAAACCAAGTTGTTCTCCAGTTAATTTGCCCCAGGCTCGCTGCAGCTTCTGTTTTCAGTGCTGGTGCAGCTTGTTTATGATGGGGGGTAACTTCAAACAGAAATGACACCACATATTAATAATCAAAGCAAACTACTATACAAAGCTCATTTATCTAATGTTGGAACTTAATTGCACTCCGGAAGATAAATGGGAAAGGTTCATGTTATCCAATGTTAAGCGGCAAACTACACAGAAGCTGCTGTATCCAGAAGCATCTTAGCTGAGACCTAATTTGAAAAGGTCCTCACTAGTCATGAATGCGTCTGCTAACCCCTGTACATACAGATGTCCCTTACATTTGTAGTCTGGTTGTTTCTGGAATATTTCTTGTGCACTTCATTCATACAGTGGGAGTTACAAAATGTCATCACATATAAAGAAGCGATGAGCTCACCTAATGGCTCAGTTGCAACAAAGGCAACTGCATCATACAGCTCTGAAGGACCCAGGTTTGATTCCTGGTTTGTGTTGAGTTAACTAATCTCTGCTGCAGTGACAGTAGGGGCATTACATCTTGTGTTAGCACTCCTGGATTAGGGAAGAGAAAATCAGTCCGGTTTCCTACAGTTGATCACTAAAGAAGAAGAAAGACTTGCATTTCTATAGCGCCTTTCACAACCATTGGTCGTCCCAAAGCGCTTTACAGCCAATGAAGTACTTTTGAAGTGTAGTCACTGTTGTAATGCAAGACACGCTGCAGCCAATTTGCACACAGCAAGCTCCCACAAACAGCAATGTGATAATGACCAAATAATCTGTTTTTGTTATGTTGATTGAGGAATAAATATTGGCCAGGACACCGGGGATAACTCCCCTGCTCTTCGAAATAGTGCCATGGGATCTTTTACGTCCACCTGAGAGGGCAGACGGGGGCCTCGGTTTAATGTCTCATCTGAAAGACGGCACCTCCGACAGTGCAGCACTCCCTCAGTACTGCACCGGAGTGTTAGCTAAGATTTTTGTGCTGAAGTCTCTGGAGTTGGACTTGAACCCACAATCTTCTGACTCAGAGGCGAGGGTGCTACCCACTGAGCCACAGCTGACACTATATAGTAACACTTGTTGGAAAGTGTGCATGTGTGGATATGCACTAAGGATAAGATTGGGTTTGACTGGTTAACACCCCCCTTCTGACCAAGATTGAATAACTTGTCGATACTCACTGTCTAGGCAGATATCTGGGAAGTGGATACTTGGGCAAAGCAACTTGTTGTCCCCTTTGGCCCAGTGCAAACCCAGCAATCCCCCCAAAAAACTCATCCCAAACACCATTAACATTTATTAAATGCCTCAGATTATATAAAAAGCTGAAAAATGGAACTCTCTCAATTTCTTTCTGCCACTCACACCTCAGTAATTTGTACATTTCCACCTGGGTATTGCAGCTTCACAAGAAAGGCTGAAAATTGCAATTCCCACATGCATTTCTCTCTCTCCACAAAGCACTAGAGTTCTGTGGCACGTTTAACTTGGTTGTCATGTGATGTTAATTGTACACTTTGTGCTTTGTAGTTCTACAGGAAGATGGTGAAACAACTCCCATCATTCATCTGTCAGACATAATTTGGCAACACAGTTGGAATTTTTAGCATGTATACTCAGATAAAACTTCCAATTCAAGTCACAGGCTAAAAACAAAATTGCAGACCCATAAGAGGGAAATGTTGCATACATTTCTAACATTAATGGGTAACTTTGGTATTCCTGTTCATCATTTATGTTTTACTCTGCTATGAATGTTGTTGTTCGCTAAATTCATTCATCTCAGTCAAGTCGCAAAGTGGCAGGTGAGAACTGTCTTTAAGAAATTAGTTGAACAATTTGCCACTTAGTGAACGCTTGTGTCTGCGCTCACTCGGAGGTTGAACTCCAAACCATCGTCAACACCTTCACCGAAGCGTACGAGAGCATGGGCCTTACACTAAACATCCGTAAGACAAAGGTCCTCTACCAACCTGCCCCCGCCACACAATCCACGACAAGGCCTTGGACAACGTGGACCACTTTCCATACCTCGAGAGCCTACTGTCAACAAGGGCAGACGTCGACGACGAAGTCCAACACCGCCTTCAGTGTGACAAGCAGCCTTTGGGTCACCTGAGGAAGAGAGTGTTTGAAGACCAGGACCTCAAACCCAGCAGTAAGCTCTTGGTCTACAGAGCAGCAGTGATACCCGCCCTGTTGTATGCCTCAGAGACCTGGACCATGTACAGCAGGCACCTCAAAGCACTGGAGAGGTACCACCAACGCTGCCTCCGCAAGATCCTGCAAATCCACTGGCAGGATAGGCGCACCAATATCCGTGTTCTTGCTCAGGCCAACATCCCCAACATCGAAGCTTTGACCACGCTCAATTGGCTCCGATGGACGGGTCACATTGTCCGCATGCCCGATACGAGACTTCCAAAACAAGCGCTCTACTCGGAGCTCCGGCACGGCAAGAGAGCCCTAGGTGGGCAGAGGAAACGCTTCAAGGACACCCTCAAAACCTCCTTGAAAAAGTGCAACATCCCCACTGACGCCTGGGAATCCCTGGCCCAAGACTGCACAAAGTGGAGGAGAAGCATCCGGGAAGGCGCCGAACACCTCGAGTCTCTTCGCCGGGAGCAAGCGGAAGCCAAGTGCAGGCAGCGCAAGGAGCGCACATCAACCCAAGTACCCCACCCACCGTCTGCCCCACCTGTGACAGAGACTGTAGGTCCTGCATTGGACTCATCAGTCACCTGCAAACTCATTTTTAATGTGGAAGCAAGTCATCCTCGGTTCCGAGGGACTGCCTAAGAAGAAGAAGCTAGAGTTGAATAAAATGATTTTCATTGCCCAGTTTTATCTTGCTCTTTTTCCATTGGTAGTTAGTGACTGAATTGAATACTTTTAAATTAATTGGCGCTTAATCATTTGAAAATTTGGCTACTTAACAGATAAGACTTCATTTGAGCCACTCATTGATTTTTGCCATATAGATGCATGATGCCCTAAAGGATGACACATTTTCAGGTGTGATGAGATGACGCACATGAGCTATTAAACTTTTAATTATACGGATGTGTACCGCACACTTTTTAAAATATGCTTTGTGGTGGTGGTGGGGAGAGGGGGGTCGAAGAGGAGCATATCTGTCATGTACATTTGTCAGTAGCAGTTTCTTTTTCCAGGAATTAATTTTTCAACATTGTTTTACTGTTCATGAACTGATTCTGAGCTGTTTAATACTATTAGTTGTGTGGTACAAAAGTGAAGTCACTAGCACAATTGCTGCCTAAAATAAACATAGATGGTACATCCCAAATTACAAATGTAAATTTGACAAGTAGAAGGAGTATGTGTGAGCTTCTAAAAGAAAAAAGAAAGACTTGCATTTATACAGCGCCTTTCACGACCACCAGACGTCCCAAAGCGCTTTACAGCCAATGAAAAACTTTTTGAAGTGGAGTCACTGTTGTAATGTAGGAAATGCGGCAGCCAATATGCACACAGCAAGCTCCCATAAACAACAATGTGATAATGACCAGATAATCAGTTTTGGTGATATTGATTGAAGGATAAATATTGACCAGGACACTGGGGAGAACTCCCCTGCTCTTCTTCGAAATAGTGCCATGGGATCTTTTATGTCCGCCTGAGCGAGCAGACAGGTACTCAATTTAATGTCTCATCTGAAAGACGGCACCTCCGATAGTGCAGCACTCCCTTGGATTTTTGTGCTCAAGTCTCTGGAGTGGGACTTCAACCCACAACTTTCTGACTCGGGCGAGGGTACTGCCCACTGAGCCACAGCTCATATTGCTCGCTGGTGGAAAGTGCCTGTGCCTGAGTGCCCAGAGGAAAGGATCGGGCTTCACTGTGATGCTGTCCATGATTGAAAAGCCTGTCTAGGCTCATACATGAAGAATAGGCATTGGGCTGAGTTACTCAAGGGTGCCAGGCACCTGTGGAATTCTGCCTCAGCGTACGTCAGTGCCTTCAGGGAAAATTGTGGGAGGAGGATAATGAAGTTTGTTTTCCACCAGTTGAAGTTGAACTGTGCCAGTTGGGTTATATTTTACCTAATCTTGAGCTGCCACTGATAACGAGCCCATTTGGGGTTGAACTGCCCCTGATGTGCAGTATACTGTAATTTGTTTATAATACTGCATCATTCCTAGCTGCTTTTAGATTGGTTTCTTGCCATGCTAATTCCAGTGGCCCCTGACATTTGGGTCATACACAGCCAGCAGGAACTTGCTACGGAAAGACCTGGTTAAAAAAGAGCGAATCTGACAGCTGCATGAGCACCGAATGTCAGGAGATGGGGGCACTAGCACAGCATTATCAGTATAAATGAGCTTCTGGACAGTGGTATGTGAAACCATTGACAGTTTGTGACTTCTTTCACAGCATATGTGCTGAGAAACTTGCCCGGAAAAATTGCCATGTTACAAAACAGGACTTGGATGAATTTTGAAAAGAAATATATATGCAAACTGCATTATAGGGAGGGATTATAACTCTCTCTGGCACAAAATGAAAGCATGTACACACCATCCTTTTTATAAGACTTTCCAAGGAAACACTATCTCCTTTATCTCTTTTGTAAGGCTACTGGACCTTGGCTGTTAGCTTCACAATAACATTCCTCCTCTTCTAGTACAAAGAATATTTGGCTCACAGGGATTGTGTTCTAATGGGGGTGGAGTGATATTCCGCTACCTTCAGTTTAATAATTGTACTCAGTCAGTCCTCTTTGAAATATTATTTGAAGGCACAAGACAGATTATGTAATTTTGACAAAATTTAGACAAAAACTTGTTTGAAGTTGCGGGGGGGAGGAGAAGAGGTTTGCATTTTTGTATTAAGTTGAACACGGGGAAAACTTACGTTTGGTTCAGCTCTGGAAGGCCAATGTAAATCTCAAACCAAGAGTACGTATTTTGGGAACAAAGTTGCCCTCATTTATACTTGAGAAATAACGTGACAAATGACATTGAGAGACATCTTTGTTT
The DNA here is from genome assembly GCF_052327205.1 of Somniosus microcephalus. Lineage (NCBI taxonomy): Eukaryota > Metazoa > Chordata > Chondrichthyes > Squaliformes > Somniosidae > Somniosus > Somniosus microcephalus. The sequence continues at coordinate 13,938,862 of NC_141012.1, read as the reverse complement.
TTGTCGGATATACTGGGGGTAATTTTCAGTTTGGGCACGGGCGGAAAACTGGCCTTTGTGGATCAGCCGCCTGTTACACACCCTGTGCGGTTTAATTTCTATTGAGGTCACCACCACCAATTCTCCGTTGGTGCCCAAACTGAACATGACCCCACTGTATTCATTGGTGTTCCTAAGGAATAGCACAATAAGTGACCAAATAATAAAATAGTCAGATGAACGGAGCCCATTAACTAACTTTAGTAGGTAGTCTACTACAACAGCAACACTTGGATTTATATAATGCCTTTTAATTTAGCAAATGTCCTAAGGTGTTTAACGGTTGTTGGAGGGAAGGGATAAAACCTATATAGGAATAGACACTGAACTAGGGTGGAAGAGCTGAAAGAGGTGACTGAAAGTTTCATGGAAAAGATGTGTTCTGAGAAGAGTTTTAAAGGTGAGAAGTGGAAGGGTTGCGACAGGAAGTTCCAAAGAGTAGACTGAGTCGGCTGAAGCTATGCCATCAGTAATGGGCAAAGGGAGGGCAGGATGCAGAAGGCCAGAGCCACGGGACAAAATGGTGCAGGAGGGTATAGAAGGTTGGAGGAGGTTTCAATGATATAAGGGGAGGCAATGAAGGGTTCGAAGATGAGGACTTTAAATTCAATATGTGGGGGAATGGGGCCATTAAAGGTTACAAGGATGGGGGTGATGGGCGAGCAAAACTTGGGGTGGGACAGGATACAAATGGCTAAACTTTGAGCAAGTTGAAGTTTATGACGGGTGGAAGATGGGGGCAGGTAGAAGAAATCGAGTCTTGAAGTGACAAAGGTGGATAAGGGTTTCAGGAGTGCCAGGGCTGAGGTAGGCACAGAGGCGGGTGATGCTGCAGAGGTGGTGATAGTCTTGGTGGTAGATAGGATGTGGAGTTTGAAGCTAAGGCAGGTCGGCAGAGGAGACCATGTTTTGAATGAGTGGCCCAGCTCTGATGAAACCTATGGTGCTGTAGTGAAGAAATTTGAATAGTCTTCTGCAATATTTGCCAGTACTGATGATGGACAATGTGACTGCTATTAACAGATAAATTAATTGAACTTTCTGGACTGTCTTTTGAAGATTTCGCTATGGTTTTGCCTGTTGTCCTCCCACTCCCCCAGGGTACATAATGAAGAGTGAAACTGTTTGCAGTGGCAGTCTTTGCATTACTTTTGGGAGAGTCATAATGCAGGCTCAAGTCAGAAATGTGTTTTGTCTTCATTAGAAGATCTTTATCACAGGTTTTGCTGTGCTCTAATTCCATTTCTTAAATAAAGCTTTTCCACTAGAAAGGACAGAAGATAGCTGTAGTGTTGATGGCTGGTGAGCTGGTGAAAGGTTGACACACGGAATCACATCGAAAATAAAATTTAGCTCCATGGGTTGAAAAGGACTTCCACTTCTGGTACAATAAAGATCCAGCTCAACTTCAGACAGTGTGTTCGGGCTGATGTCTTTATCTTTGACTCTGACTATGAACCGGGCATTTCAGGATAATTGAGCCATCTTTGAGACTGGGTTCAGTTTGTTGATTTGTGCTGCACGCAATTAGATCTCGGATTCTGAAACTCTGAATCCATTTAGACTCCCATATCCAGTAAGGCAAAAGTCAAAGTGCGAGAAATCAATGCTGTAACTTGCCCATTAGCTTGATTTATAAGCATGTACTGCTATATACTAAATGGGTGAAATCTAGTGGCAGGGCATAAATACTGAAGTGGCTGAAGCAGTATATTGACTGCCTACATTGTAATTCAGCATTAGCTGTTGCATGGTTAGATATATGGCTTCATCTAACACCTCAGTCACTGTAAAGCCGTACTCTTTTTTTCCCCTCCGCCCCCACCCCCACCCCTACTGTCCTCTCAGTTATGCTCATTAACAGAATTGAACTGATGATGGAGTAGTTTGGCGTATAAATGGTAGGATTCATAAACCAGGATTTTTCTTTAACCCTAGCCTATTCTGCTGTTATAATTGTGGCATATTATTTACTAACCTCCCTGTTTTTAAATCAGTCTACCTACAATAGAAGTAACCAATTGTTCTACAACAATCTAAAAATGACAATTGGCTCAGTGTATCTGTTTTAAACTATAAAGTGCTCTTACTTTAATCATGCAAAATGTGAGATCTGACCGTATACTTTTAATAGCAGTAATTTGGATTCATGACCTGTAATGTCTTTACTGGTAGCCCCCTGTAGTATTAAGGCAGGGTGTTGCTTGGTTGGAGCATTGTAACAATCCAGCTAAAGGTTACATTGTATAGTTATGCTTTTTTCTCCTGTCTCTAGGCAACCTGGCCTTCCCTGGCAAATATGTATCCTGCTGACGTTGGTTCCCCTCCTTTTTGGATACTCTGCATTTTTACTGCTGCTTGGATGTTGGCCTGAGCGAAAGCATCCTTTTTCATCTGTACGCCTACGCTTGCCTTGATGTCTGCTTCTGTATGTAAAATATGAAAAGAAGAGGGGTATAATTATAATAACCCTTCGTTGACTGGGCAATGCTCACTGAGAAATGTGGCTAGTTTGCCTCCTGTTGTTAAATGGTTCGCGTGGGTGGACCATCTCTCTGTGCAGCAGCAGCAGCAATAATTCAGTGTGTTTCAGTAACCTGTGTTGCATAACCAAGTGCAAGTATGCTAGTAATTGCTGGTCTAGCTTATTGGAAACAATTGTATGGTCTGCTAAAAGCACTGCGAATGGGCCAGGTCTCAGTTACTGTTTTCCATTATACTTAGTTTACATAGGCAATGCTTCAAAAATTACCAGAAAGCAAAACTAAAGCATGTCCCTTGTGTGACTTTACATAACTGACTACTGTTCGTAATTTTTCTTAAACACAGGAATTCACTGTACTGAGAAAACCCATTCATCAAAATTAAGGACATTTTCCATTGTTTTAAACAGCTGTCTCTTATTTTTCTGTTTTATTGCAATTTTCTGTATCCGTCATTTGTCTTTGTTTTTGAATTGTAAGCTGTATTTATAATTTATTGCACAAAATTAAAAATGGTGACCGACATGATGTAATAACTTGCAGTTACTTGTAAACTTTTCTTAACGTTTTAGCCTATTTAAAAAAAAAAGAGACATACTGAGAAATGGTGTCAGGATGGTCTTTGCACAAAGAATGGATTTCAGGTTGGGCTGTGGAAACAAAAACCCATGAATCATAGAAGAGACAGTTGGATGCTATCAGGAGGGCACTGTATATTCTTCCTGATGGATGAGCTAGGACGGGCTAAATTCCTTCCCTCATCTGCATTTACCTTATGTGAATTAAGGAAAGTTGATGTTTCTCACTTGTTTCACTGAGAAAGCGATCCTTGTTTGTGAGATGTATACATAAATACATTCTGGAAGTCGTTATCTTTAGAGGAAACTCCGAATGCAGGATTAACGAGAGAGAAAGTTTCTATGTTCCCCACAATTCTTTGCATGATGAGTTCTCAGAGTTTGCTGAAAGCGGTGATATGGATGCTTTTAATAACAAAACCTATGTGATTTACTAGTAAAAACGAAAGTGCTTTCACACTTAATTATCCACCCTTTGGAAATGGAGACAAAGCTTGGCAATACTTTACTTCAAACCCGACTCTACTGAAGCATCACATCGTTAGAACTCTCTTATTGCAGTAAGCAATGGGCAGAAGATTTGTGAAAAATACAAATCTAACTATTTCACCCATTTAATCAATTGTTCAATTACAAATGACCTAAATCAAAATGCCTTTCGACCGGCTTTTCAGACACCATTAAAATGCCTAAGTTTTATTTTATCAGAAAGTTGCACAACAGTCGTTGCTCTACTTTTTATTTCTAAAATGCATTGACTTTCTTTAACCTAGAATTGTGTCAATTGGACATTTCTACAAACTTGCATTCAGTCTAAATAAAAGTTTCATCAGGACATCAAACCGAGTAAGAAATGCAAATTTAATGAGGGGAAAACGTATTCTATATTTCACACAGCATTGCCGGTCGTGGCTTACACTAGGAAGGAACATTTTTGGGTGCTCCGCTCACTGCATTATTGTGCATTTCTTGAGAGGCTGTCTTTCGTGTGGCATTGGCAGAGGCCTGAGAGCAGTTCATAAGAACATAAGAATTAGGAACAGGAGTAGGCCATATGGCCCCTGGAGCCTGCTCCGCCATTCAATAAGATCATGGCTGATCTTCAACTTCAGATCCAATTTCCCACCTGATCCCCATATCCCTTCATTCCCCATGAGTCCAAAAATCTATCTATCTCAGCCTTGAATATACTCAACGACTCAGCATCCACAGCCCTTTGGGGTAGAGAATTCCAAAGATTCACAACCCTCTGAGTGAAGAAATTCCTCCTCATCTCTGTCTTAAATGGCCGACCCCTTATCCTGAGACTATGCCCCCTGGTTCTAGACTCTCCAGCCAGGGGAAACAACCTCTCAGCATCTACCCTGTCAATCCCCCTCAGAATCTTGTATGTTTCAATGAGATCACCTCTCATTCTTCTAAACTCCAGAGAGTATCAGCCTATTCTACACAATTTCTCCTCATAGGACAGCCCTCTCATCCCAGGAATCAATCTAATGAACCTTAATTGCACTGCCTCTAAGGCAAGTATATCCCTCCTCAGATAAGGAGACCAAAACTGTGCACAGTACTCCAGGTGTGGTCTGACCAAAGCCCTGTACAATTGTAGCAAGACTTCCTTCCTCTTGTACTCCAACCCCCTTGCAATAAAGGCCAACATACAATTTGCCTTCCCAATTGCTTGCTGTATTCGCATGCTAATTCTGTTTCCTGTACGAGGACACCTAAATCTCTCTGAACACCATCATTTAATAGTTCCTCACCATTGGAAAAAATATTCTGTTTTTCTATTCTTCCTACTAAAAGTTCATCTGCTCGCTCCTTTGGTTGGGAATGGTGAGCGGATAACAGATCCATAAAGGGCTGAAAACGTTTTTGTTTTAAAAAGGCAGAATGTACGTCGATTTCTCCCCCACATAGAATTGTAATGAAACAGCTACAAAATCAGACTAGAAGATATGAATGATCAGTTTCATCTGTTTTACTTTTTAAAAAAAAACTGGTCCAGTGGAATGCTTTAATACTCTGGTCAAACAGCTAATGGTAGTGTGGATTCGGGTTTACCATATATTAAAAGTACCCTTTGAAGAAAAGATAATACTGAGACATCTGAAAGTAGCCTAATGGATTAACGCCCTTCAGAAAATGGTATTCGGAGAAAAACATCTGAAACGCTGTCCGCTGGCAGATTTATTGTTGTAAATTGCTGGCATTAAAATTTCTTACCAGCATTGTCATTCTGGTGAGCTGTTATACACGCATATAAAAGGTTGTGAATGGCAGCCTTAATAATCGGGCACATTTTGATGCAGTATTAGTGGTGCAATTTACATGCGACTGGATTGCTTATCTAGTAGTCCTGTCAATCTAGCAGTTCTTCAGCGATGGATGTGGCTGTAGTATTGTAGTATGTATTTATTAATGAAGTCACTGGGCGAGCTGACCGTGGAAATCTTGTTCATAGAGAAAAAAAAAATCACATTTTACTTATTGGATAAATCTTTTGTTCTTCGATTAAACATCTTTTATAAAATGCTTTTTAATCATTAATCAATTATTTTTGTGTGTATTATGCATAATATTTCACATACATTTTTAGGCAATGCAATATTTCAAAATGGTGGCCATGTGTACTGAAGGTCATCGAGTACTATGTGAAATATAGAATACTTTTTTTCCCCATCTTTAAGTTTGTGATATTTTAGAAAAAATATTTGAACAACGAATGTTGTGCAACTTCCTGGCAGAATAAAACGGAGGTATTTTAATTATGTTTGAATAGCTGATTTAAAAGGCACTTTGATTTATGCCGTTTGTAATTGAACAATTAATTAGATGGGTGAAATAGTTAGATTTGTATTTTTCACAAATCTTCTGCCCATCACTTATTGCAATGAGGGAGTTCTAATTATATGGTGCAGGTTTCAGAAGAGTCGGTTTTGAAGTAAAGTATTGCCAAGCTTTGCCTCCATTTCCGAAGGGTGGATATCTAAGTATGTAAGCACTTTCTCTTTTACTAACCATATAGGTTTTGTTATTAAAAGCAGCACATTCAACATCGGGCCTTGAGATTAAAATCTGGCTTCAATCGGCCTTTTTCTACAAATATTTTAAACAGGTGTGTGTATGTTTATATTAAAATGTATTTTATCCTTGTGAAGATAATAGTGAGAAAAAGCAATTAGTCTATTTAGGTTTGTCATCTTAAATTCTTGTGCATAGACAAGTTTTCATTTCGTCTTGCCTTGATGCCAAGACCATATCCATTTACTCCCTGCTGAATCCAGAATCATTCTATTTCCTTTTTGAATGGTGAGACCAAGCGAGTATTCACCCTGTTTAGTTGACAATCTGTTCTACAATTTCGTAACTCTTAAGTGTGAAGATGTCACTCTGTAACTTAAATTTAGCATCTGGTATCCTCAGTTTATACTTTCCAATTTTACAAAGAGTACCTTTCCACATCTCCATATTGATTCTCTTTTTAAAAAAAAAAAAAAAAAATTGTTTCCTTCAACGGCCAATTTGTCTTTCCAGTGACGTTCTCTGCTAATTTCCTCCCCTCTCACCGTCGATACTTTCCAAAGCTGCTCTTTAGTGCCTTGCCCAATTGCCCATTACTGATGTGTGTTGGTGGGCCATTCGACCACTGGGGGCACTACCACAATAAAGCTTAACCGTCTTCACCTGATGTACACATGTGCATAACTTCCAGTGGGGGCGAGAGAGAGAACCACTTGTCCCGTTTAAGAAATGTATGTGCTGTTTCGGTAAAGTTTTATTCTGAATTGCACGTGTGGTTCTCTTTCCCGCCCCCCCCCCCCCCCCCCCCACTATGTTCAGTGGCAGCCACCTTTTAAAGTGAAGACGCCATTTCAGGAATGAAAGTGATCATTTTGGAGGTGCAGAGCTCAGAAAATCTAAAATGGGAAAGCAGGGAAGTTTCTGTTTAAATGTGCCCTACTTGGCAATTAAAAAAAATAAACTTGAAATAGGGGGAGACAACAAATGGTAAAGAGGGAAAGAATAGGGTGGAAAGAAATACAGGGTGAGAAGTGTAAAGTGTTGGAAACTAAAATGAAAAGCTTAATTTAGTAGGTTAGACTTAATATTAAAACAATAAAGCTGCTTTTGGCATTTAAGTAACTTTATTGCTGTAATATTAATATTTGTTTCAGTATCACATTGTAAGAGCTGGAGAAAAAAAGTGTTGTCCGGGAAAACCCATTTCAACGAACTTTTAAGAGTTAAGTATTTGATTCATGTGTTGTTTTAATAGCTGTAAATAATTTTATGTTCTGCACTGACCCATAAGCAAATTAAAAATTGGGTTTAAAATGCTTTGTACAAGATTTTTTTTAAATAACTTGAGAGGATGGAATGACAGGCTCTAATCCTGCTCACTGATGGGCACTGCACTTATTGTAGTGTAATGGGTATTTACGTTTTTTCTCTTCCTACCCAAAGCGGAGTGCTTTTCACAATGTGGTCTACTTAGCGGCTGATTGAGCTGACGTGAGTCAGAGCAAATGTGGTTGGCATACTATAGTAAGTTTCAGAGGTTTGAGTCATTGATGCCACCATCTCTCTTAAATCAGAGCCTAATGAAAAGATGTGTTATCAGAATCGGTCCCTTGAGGCTCAAGGCAGACAATGGCTCTGATTAACCCAATAACTTTAAAACCAAGAAATAATTTGCTATGTCAGCCTAAATGCAGAAAGCATTTCATTGTGCTCTGTAGCTGACATTGAGTGACAAGCTGAGGAAGTGGAACCAGTATTAGGTAACATTGAGTGATCTCTGGAGAATCCTAGTAACAGTACCTTTGACCCCAAGCTAGTTTAACAAGTCCTTACCAGAAACTGGAATATTGCTGAAGCAGTTTTGGTTCGTGTCGCAAAGCCTGCTTCTGCAAGTTCCCAAACATTTCTCCGACTACTTGGTCTTCATTTGCATTGACGTGCCTCTTGCCTGAATGCAAATTAAATACTTCCTTGTTTACTTTATAACCTTTACAGAACACAATAATGCATTCATTAATATATTTCCTCAAGGATCAAATCCAGTAAAGTATTATGTCATTGAGGTAGGAGAATAAGAAATTTTACCTGGTATTCACTTCCAAAGTATCCAAATAAACCATTGGGTGGTACATTTAACTCAAGTTTTTTTCCGAAAGTGACTTTCTCCCGACCCACAAATACATGTTAGCTTCTTTTTGGCCACCATTTAATTCTTATCTGCAACTTTATCCAGTTTACCATTTTTTTTGCTGGTTCATCTTCGGAAAAGGCAGCACAATAGCATGCAGTTTGTAGTGCGTTTCCCACACTTTATTTTTACTATTTCTGTCCCTTTTATCTCTGTCTCTGAATCCCATCTGTCTTTCCCAATCTTTATTCCGCTTTCTGTGCATGATTTAAATCTAATTTATACTTCCTGGTTTAGACTCAGCGGCTGCAATTTCCCCTTCCCCGGCAGGTCCAGTGTGGCCGGGGTCGGTGCCCGGCTCTAGCCCGCTGTCCCTGCTGGCTCTAGCCTGCTGTCCCTGCTGAGTATTTCCTGCATTTTCTGTTTTTATTTCAGATTTCCAGCATCTGCAGTATTTTCTTTTTGTATTAGTGATTTTACGTTGATTGGGCTTGTTAAGCCCGCCCAGTGCGTTTGCCGGCCAATTGAAGGAGGCGGGTCTGATGATGTCACTTGATGACGCGCCATCAGCTGGTTTCCTTAAAGGGACCGTGCATAAATTGATTTTGACAGTTGTGCTGTCAGTGTTCCACAGCATTGAGGTGTTACAAACACTGACGAGCACTGGACAAAGGTGCATAGCTGCACCCAGGCTCTCCCATGACTCCCTCCGTATGCTTATGGAGGGAGTCACAGCACGCAGATGGTCTCTTCCCTTCTAATGGGCGGAAGAGACCTCCCCAGGAGATCAACGCAGCCTGGTTGCACATTGCACAGGAGGACACAAGCAGGGATGTTGTCAGGAGGACCAGGCTGCAGTGGTGCAAACCTTTCAGTGATCTCAGTAGATCACGAAACGTTACTGCAAAGCCACACTCCACCTCATCCTGCTGTGCCACTCATCACATCCCCATCACTCTGCCTTCCCTACCCTACTCCTGCACATCCTTACACCAACTTACCTTACATCTCCAACCATCCCTTTCTATCTACATTATCACTTCCCCATCTCACTAGCCACCCCTCACACTCACCCTCATCCTACTCTAATCATACCAACTAACAACACACAAGCGTAGGCACTTGTGTGTTTTAGCTAATGTTCATGTGAAGTTTCTGTTAATGTGCTGTCAAACATTGAAATCTTTATTTTCAACACTTTGCATTCTTGGACAGATTTGTGTTTTTTTTCATTCGTTCCTGGGATGTGGGCGTCGCTGGCAAGGCCAGCATTTATTGCCCATCCCTAATTGCCCTTGAGAAGGTGGTGGTGAGCCGCCTTCTTGAACCGCTGCAGTCCTTGTGGTGAAGGTACTCCCACAGTGCTGTTAGTGAGGGAGTTCCAGGATTTTGACCCAGCGACGATGAAGGAATGGCGATATATTTCCAAGTCAGGATGGTGCGGAACTTGGAGGTGGTGGTGTTCCCATGCACCTGCTACCCTTGTCCTTCTAGGTGGTAGAGGTTACGGGCCTGGGAGGTGCTGCCGAAGGAGCCTTGGCAAGTTGCTGCAGTGTATCTTGTAGATGGTACACACTGCAGCCACGGTGTGCCGGTGGTGGAGGGAGTGTCGAGCTTCTTGAATGTTGTTGGAGCTGGACTCATCCAGGCAATTAGAGAGTATTCCATCACACTCCTGACTTGTGCCTTGTAGATGGTGGAAAGGCTTTGGGGAGTCAGGAGGTGAGACACTCGCTGCAGAATACCCAGCCTCTGACCTGCTCTTGTAGCCACAGTATTTATGTGGCTGGTCCAGTTAAGTTTCTGGTCAATGGTGATCCCCCAGGATGTTGATGGTGGTGGATTCGACGATGATAATGTAGTTGAATGTCAAGGGCCAGTGGTTAGACTCTCGCTTGTTGGAGATAGTCATTGCCTGGCATTTGTCTGCACAGAGCGGAATTAAATGGCGTGCACTTAAACAGTGTGTTTCATTTGGGAATTTGGAAAGTGTGGGAATTCGGAGAAGAGGGGGAAGGAGTTGCTGCTTTTTGCCTACACTACTTGTAGTGTTTTGTGTTACAGGTAGATATTTAATTTCAGTATCCATAACTTAATCTAGATCAAGTAAGTAGTCAAGAAACTAAACTGTAAACTAAGTTACTTGAATACAAATTTAATTGAATTTACTTAAATAGAACAAGGTCATATAGGGATGGCAGTGCAGGTGGTGTGCCTCAACTGTAGCATGTGGGAGTTTGTGGAGAGCATTGTGATCCTGGACAACCATGTTTGCAGCAAGTCCCTGGCCTCCCGGGCAGAATGTGGTCGGGTGCTGATGCCCTGTGTCCTGTGCAGCATCAGTTGATTGCAGAGAAGGTTGGTGTTGGTGCTGCTGATGTTGGGGCTGAGGACCAAGGTGAGATAGTTTCAAGGGCACCGATGCTGATTTAGCAGATGGCAGGTGAACTTGAGATGACAGAAGCAATCTTTCAATGGTGAGAGGGGTTGTTCCAATGAGGTGACACTGGATACAGAGTTTACTCCAAACACTTGCAACCATTATAAAGCTCAACCTGTCTTCCAAATGCACTAAGCAACAGCTTCTGAGCTTGGAAAGTGAACAGTTATGAGATGGAAGCTTTTATAGCACACTTGCAGCTGTCAAGTAAAGCGGTCATTTCATGCTAGCACAACTTCTGATCTCCTCACCTGATGTGATCCCCGAGCAGAGTGGAACCTGTGGGCAACCACTAAAATTTAAAGATGAGCTCAAAATACTTTTCAAGTGGCTCTTAACAAGGTCATAATGACCTAAATTGCTTCCCTTGCCCTTCCTGACCCGCTGTCAAAAATTTTTTTCTCACCCGACCCGCCACTAAACGCGCCCACTGACCCCCCGAAAAATTCCCCCGTGTGTCTCGGTGAGGATTCTTCAATCTGATTGGTTGAAGAGCCTTGCTGTTGCTTGGCCTGCTCACAGATGCCCTGTAGAGGACGCCATGATGGACCAGATGCCGGATTAGAACAAGTCTCCGCTCTAAAGCCCGTGAAAACTTTGTGGAATGCTGTCAGCAAGGTGAACAGCAAGCGCCGTTCCCTCACTGCTGACCGCAAAATCCAGGCGCTGCTCACGCTGCACACTCCAGGATTTTACTTCCAACTCATCTGCTGCGCAGAAATATAACATTAACGGAATAGGCAGCATGGTTGTTAAGTTATGGCCTAACTGAAACACTTAATTAACAATATCCATTTTCATGCCTTACTATAGAGATGACGGATTTCCAAATGGAGCAAAACTCAAACCTACATGACACTACTTAGGGTTTGATTTAGAAACTGAGACACTGGGGGTGATTTTGCCAATGGGGGCGAGTTGGAGGCGGGACTGCTGCTTGGCGGGTCGATATCCGACCTCCATCGATTTGTGGCCAACCCACGCTATTTTCCCTTGATTGACCTTGTTAAGCCCGCCCAGCGGGCTCAGCAGTCCAATTAAGGGGAAGCTGGTTATAGACAACGTCAATGTATGACATTTCATCTGTCAAAAATTGTCATCGTTTGACAGCTCTGTGAAGCTGTCAAGCACTGACATTCTCTATAGTTTGATGAGTTCTTGAATTCAAGACCTCATCAAACCTCTTTCTTTTACAGAAATTAGATGGTTGTTGCATTGGAGAATGCAGCGGCCATCTGTCATCTCTGCCGCGGAGGTTGTGAGACTCTCCGCATCCCCAACGATTGAAGCCTGCAGGAAGAAACAAAGGTAAGTAAATTTTTTCTAACACTTTCCACTTGCCTCAGATACTCACCTCTCCACACTTGCACCCACCACTTACCTCCACAACACACTTTTGGACCCCTCTAATCCCCGCAGACCCACTACTCATCTCGGTGACCCTGGCGGGGTTCGCAGCCTTCGGGAAGCCCGCACTTGTGTGGGTAAAATGGGGATAATCCTCTAATCTACCTGTTAACCACCTGTTAACAGGCAGATAAGTGGCTGTAATCCCCTTCCCGCCTCCAAGGAGACGGACCCTGGCGCGGGACGGCTACCCGCCTCCTGGTAAGATGGCACGGAGGTGGGTTGGGCACCTGCCATTTTCCCGGCAGTCCCGCCTCCCCAGGGCTGGCAAGATCACACCCACTGGTTCGAGTGACGTTGCTGAAGGTAGCCAGTGGGAACACCGGAAACAAGGTTCCAAATACATTACTTAACAAAACTCTATTTACCAAGTACACTAGGGGAAGGAAAATAATCTGAAAGCTTGCAAAGAGTTTCTGAAAACGGAAGCAGCTGGAAATTCTTGCCTTGTTTTTGATGCAGTCTTGAGACTTGTGGCACAGAAGTAAAAGACTCTGTGAAGGACATAGTAGTTTCAAAGTGGGAGCAAACATTTCTGCTTTTACTTGGTTAAATATTTATGCTGGTCTTAAAAAAAATTAACTATTTATTAATGATCCCAAATTGTTTCTATGATTATAACACATAAAAACATTTGTAGGTGCAAAATTGTTTTAAAATGAGCAATATATTTAAAGTAAGTCCAAGTAATAAAGTAGTAAATGACCTAACCAGCTGTTGCTCAGTTGGTAGCACACTCGCCTCGGAGTCAGAGGTTGTGGGTTCAAGTCCCACTCCAGAGACTTGAGCACCGCTGAGGGTGTGCTGCACTGTCGGAGGTGCCGTCTTTCGGATGAGACGTTAAACCGAGGTCTCGTCTGCTCTCTCAGGTGGACGTAAAAGATCCCATGGCACTATTTTGAAGACGAGCAGGGGAGTTCTCCCCGGTGTCTGGGCCAATATTTATCCCTCAATCAACATAACAAAACCAGATTATCTGGTCATTATCACATTGCTGTTTGTGGGACCTTGCTGTGCGCAAATTGGCTGCCGTGCTTCCCACATTACAACAGTGACTCCACTTCAAAAGTACTTCATTTAGATGTCCGGTGGTCGTGAAAGGCGCTATATAAATGCAAGTCTTTTTTCTTTCTAACCAGGAAACCAGGTTCTTGCCACTATTTATTTCACTTGCTGTGTTTACAGGTTGTGGGGGTTACTAGTGTATTGCAAAACATTTCAGCTGCTTAGATTTGTACTCATGCAGTGTTTAGCAGTTCCTGTACAATGTACATTGTGTACACTAGCAATGTTAACTTGATGCCTTCTCATGCTGGTATACACTGCTGATTGGCTAAGAGTGATATGATAACATGTATTTATATTCTAATTGTAGTGTATGTACCCGTCTATCTTTAAGGGAACTATTGAATGTAACCGTTCACCTTTAAGGGAACTACTTTAGGTGTGGCACTATTTGTTTGGCTTCTGTATACTGTAATACCGATAGTGACCACACCAGTATATAAGTGTTGTAGCAGGATTGCTGGGGCAGATTCGCCCGGACCTTCGAATAGTAAAGACCTGTTTTGTTTGTTACTTCTGAAGCCTGTGTATTTATTAACTGCACAACCCACAGACTTTACAGTGGCGACGAGTCCGATCGTACCCTGCGGCAAGATTACCAAAGCAAGAAGAGCGTCAAAGAGAGGCAACCGCCCTCGTCGTGCTGCTGGAAGAAAACACGAGGCTGCAGCAGGAGAAAAGCAGGAAGACTAACAACAAAAGCTGTATCAGCAACAGGCACTGACTACCCTTCTGCCACGGTGCGGAGTGAGCCGACCAGCAAGAAACAAGGCGGCCGAAGAGACTGAGTAGGGGAAGGTGTAGAAGTATCCGGAGGATAAGGGCAGAGCACTCGACCTCGGTCGAGGGGGAGCTGTGCCGGCCAAAAGTCGGGTCCAACGGCGTCGGGTGACAGCCGGACCGCGATCGGCGGGAAAAATCCGGGCAGCGACCGCAGCCACGAAGCGCTGAGCCTGCGAGTAGGCGCGGGAAGAGAAGCCCAGCCGCAGCCGGGGAGGGAAACACCGGTCTGCGAGAGGGCTGGGGAGGCGAACGGGAACCGTGCGGGTGAGAGCCGGGTGCGGAGAGAGAGACTGCGAGGAGCCAGTCCAGCGGCTGAGCTGTTCTCCACCAACGGGGTACTCAGAGCCGGCAAAACCAAACGTGCGGGAGTGGGTGAGAGACACAGCTGAAAACGGGGTGAGAAACTGCGCGAGAGCCAGTCCAGCGGCTGAACTGTTCTCCACCAACGGGGTACCCAGGGCCGGTAGCACCGAACGTGCGGGTGAGAGAGCGACAGAACCGGGTACGGAGAGAGAGAGACTGCGCGAGAGCCAGTCCAGCGGCTGAACTGTCCTCCGTTAACGGGGTGTACCCAGCGCCGGTAGAGCCGTGCGGGCGGGAGGAAAAGACATAGCCGAGTAAGGGGAGCTGTGCGGAAGCCAGCCAGCGGCTGAACCTGTCCGCTGTGGGGGAAGCGTACCCCTTCCACCGGGAAGAAACGCGGGAAGCCGCCATTAGGCGGAGAAGACGCCAGAAGCGGGAAACCGCCATTGAAGTGGGCGGGGCGAGAAAGGAAGAGCGGGAAACCGCCGATTTCGCGGGAAAACCGCCATCTTGATTGACATACCGCCATTGAAGTGGGCGGGGAGAGAAGGAAAGAGCGGGAAACCGCCGATTTCGCGGGAAAACCACCATCTTAGAAACAAACAAATAAATAAGAATACTTAAAGAAATACTGGTGCTGCTCCCAAGGGAAGAAAGATGCCTAAGCGAGGGAATATTAACGACTTTAATTCTGAAATAGAAGACTGGGCCACGTACGTGGAACGCATAGAGATCTATTGCGAAGCCAACAAAATAGAGGAAGACGACAAGGCGATAACATTGCTAAACTCGATGGGGGCAAAAACATACGGGCTCTTGAAGCATCTAATAGCACCAAATAAACCAGCGGATCAGACCTTCGAAGAGATTGTGGCTGTGCTGAAGGACCACTTGAACCCCACACCGCTGATGCTGGCTGAACGATTCAAATTCTACGCAAGAACGCAGAAGAAAGACGAAAGCAATGCGGAATACTTGGTCGAACTGCGTAGGCTAGCGAAATACTGCCAGTTCGGAGGGAATCTGACAGAAGCGCTGCGGGACAAGTTCGTATGCGGATTGTCCAAAGAAGGGACGCAGAAGCGACTACTGGAAGAGAACGACCTCACACTGGACAGGGCTGTCCTTATAGCTGCATCGCACGAAGCCGCAGCGAAAGGAACGGCGGAAATGCAACTAAAGACGGCGGCACTCTGGGTGGACCAAATGACTTCAAGCACAACAAAATGCTACCGTTGTGGGAAGACAACGCATGACCAGAATCAATGCTGGTTTAAGAACCAAGAGTGTAGGAAATGTGGCAAACTGGGTCACATCGCGAAGGTATGCCGGTCCGGGAAAAAGACCAATAATCGAAGCCACCACAAGAAAAGTACAACAAGGTACACAAGGTGGCTGAGAAGAGTTCAGACGAACAGAATTCAGACTCAGACCCAAACAACCAGGAGCTGGGTAGGCTGAGAATCCACAATGTGGGTAAAGAAACGGATCTACAGGCCATCTGGGTCATACTAAAAATAGCTGGAGTCCAAGTAAGAATGGAGCTGGACACTGGATCAGCTCTATCAGTCATCAACCGAAGGGACTACCACCGGCTATTCTCTCACATACCTTTAAGAAATACCAAGTTCATATTACAGACATACACGGGGCATAACGTATACCCCGTGGAGAAAATAAGAGTCAAGGTGAGAGATAGGGGTAAAGAACATCCAAGAATGAACTTGTACGTATTACCTGAGGGAGGACCACCACTTCAAGGACGGGAGTGGATTAAGAAAATAGACATGGAATGGCATTACCTAAAAGCCATAATGAGGGAGGACTCGGTGCAAGCTATTAGCTCAGATTCTGAAATGGATGACGATAAGACCAAGTCGAATATGGAAGACAAGGCTAAAAGGGACTTGCCGACGATGGGAAAGAAAACGAAGACATGCAGAAGGACTTATGGTACCAAGAAGAATAAAGCTGCAGAGCAGAACTCCAGGTTGACAGAGAATTCTGAGCCTGTTCAAGCAAAGGATTCATCCATGACGGAAGAACACCGAGCTCGGACGCAAACTTATGTCAAAGTACGACAACAATTAGAACAGTTGAGTGACCGTCTCGTACAAGAGATGAAAAATATGGAAAGGTTCTGGGACACCGAATGGGAGAACCTGGAAAGACTACAGAGACAGCTAGCTCAAGCAGAGAGCGACCATAGAGCCATCGTGGTCAAATACCAATCACATTCCCCTGATGCTGTTCAGGAACTAGAATATTTACAGAATGAACCAAAGGAAGAGGAATCTTCAGGGAGCCAGGATTTTATTCCAGTTCTTCTCTACGACTCCTTACAAGCAGAGTGTGAGAAGTTGAAAGAACAGTATGAACAGGCCCAGGCTACAATTCTGGAGGGGGTTAACTCGGCAGCCTCCGAAAAGCTAGTTTCAGTAGAAGCATATGAACAACTAAAGGTTGAACATGAGCAAGAAGTCCAAAGGCTGCAGGAAATTCTTGATGAGCTCAAGGCCAAGACAGACTCATTGGTAGAAGCTCCATCCATAGATGAGAAATTGGAGGTGAAAATCATGGCAGAGCATGAAAGACAGGATGTCCAAGAACTTATAAAAACATTGAAGGACACCCAAGACAAGTATGAGGCGGCAATGACCGAGGTTCAACAACTTGAAGAACAGATTCAACTGGGAATTCTTTCAGTGGAAGAACAGGACACTGTAAGAATGGTCCCTGAACATGAACTAGAGAGCATCAGGGCGCAACTTTTCCGAGCGCTGAAAGCCAAAGTTCAAGAGGAACGTAAGGTGGAAGTATTGGAGAAAGAGGTGGAGGAAATGGAGAAGACTCTGATCCACCGTGTTCCCAGGGAAGAGTTAACGGTCAGCCAACTCCTTCATATGCTGAAGGACAAGACTCTGCAAGGGGAACAATCTGAACACGAGCTTCAATCTTCAGGGGGAACGAGTTCGGAGCTCTCAAAAGTCACGGAGATAGCTGAGGTGGCAACACAAATTTTACAAGGGTGCCAAAAGTACGTTGAATCACGTCAAGGTGAACAGAAGAATGTGGAAACCGTTACTTCAGTAGAAGGGTTAAATAGCCTGATAACGCAATTACCGATGGAAAGGAAGGTATTGAACTCACAAATGAGGTCCGTCGTGAAGGAATGGCAGATAACCCAGGAAGAGCGGGATGAATATGAATGCATGAAGAAGGCTTTTCAAGAAAGATGTTTAGGGAAGGAACCACCGTCAGCTAACGTCCAGACGGGTGAGGAGGAAGAAGTCGTCTCTCTCGCTGGCCTAACTCAGGACGAACCCGAATATTACCATGACCTGTTGAGTGACACTGAATATTACGAGGATGTGGTCTGCCCAGCTTGTGATGAAAACTCTCAAAGTGCTGAAATCCGGAGGAAGCACTTAAGGTCTAAGGAACATAGAGAGTTGGTGGCGCTACAGCTGGCAGCCGAGAAAGGAGCTCCGAGAGTTTCAAAAAGGCAGAAAAGAAAAAGAAGCAGAAGATAATAACTGTCTAAAATATTAGCACTTCTACCATTCCAGGCGGGACATTACGAAAGGAGCTAAATTAGTTGAAAAACTGGAAAATGTCAAGACAGCCAGTTGGTTGTAAAAGTCCGCACTGCTGGTTCAACAGGACGAAGGTTCAAGCTGTTACGTCAAGAAAAAGGCTATGGAGGAGTCACGCTAGCCAGGTAATCCGACTACACCAAAGAAATGTTGTTCGGAACGAGTCAAGATCAGAGACTGAATCTATGAACTGTTTCCGCAGAGACTGAACCTGTGAACTGTTTCCACCGAGATTATATTTGTAAATTGTTTTATATGACATTGACTCCACCGAGATTATATCTGTAATTTGTTTTACAGGAAGTTGAAGATATGTATGTTTAACGGGGACTCTAAGTAATAAGCTAAAAAGGGAGGATTGTAGTGTATGTACCCGTCTATCTTTAAGGGAACTATTGAATGTAACCGTTCACCTTTAAGGGAACTACTTTAGGTGTGGCACTATTTGTTTGGCTTCTGTATACTGTAATACCGATAGTGACCACACCAGTATATAAGTGTTGTAGCAGGATTGCTGGGACAGATTCGCCCGGACCTTCGAATAGTAAAGACCTGTTTTGTTTGTTACTTCTGAAGTCTGTGTATTTATTAACTGCACAACCCACAGACTTTACACTAGTCTTTGTGAAGCCATTATCAACAAATATAATCAAATGCTAAGATACATCTCAAGGGCATTTGATGAAGGTTGCATTTATACTATAGCTGCCGTACCAGTATGAAGCAGTTTAATTTTGCACAAATGCTAAAGTTGTAGTGTAAATCTAACCTGACTGAGCAAAACAGAATGCTGGGTGCTGACTGGATTGATACCACAACTTCTTAGCATACATGTGAAAAAGTAGACTTGATTAGCTGTGGGGTTTATTGTTCCATATTTTATGTTCTTCATGGAAATAAACAACACCTGCCTTTTAATTCTGTCCATTTCAGGTTGTTTCTAAATGTGAAAAACCAGAGTGAAGAGCCAAATCCAATAGTGCAAGACACTACCAAGATTGAAAGAGTCAGGGGTGAGGTAAATTAGGAAGTAGCGTTTAGCCAATTTTGAGTTTTTAAAGTCTGAAGAATGTAGGATGAAGGGAAGACAGAGAGGTAAAGAGTTCCACAGTTTTGAGGTCCTCAGAAAGAAGTTAAGAGTAGGAAATTGTACAACGAATCTTCATTTCAATAGTGAGGATGCAGGGAGCAAGAAGGATACAGCTTAGGAGGATCAAGAGGAGCAGTGAACATAGTGGCATTATTAAAAGAGACAAAAATTGTTGTGGCAGGAAGTGAAAGAAGGCTTGCCGATCGATCGACAAGGTGTCGATTTGAAAAGCCTCATTTAGATATAGGAGCAATATTGTTGTCTTGGATAGATGTTTGGTATAATGGAAGAAATTGAGTTTTTTGGAGAAAGCTTTAGCGGTGGATCTGATATGAGTATTTAATTTGAGGTCGGAGGAGATAGTGAGACCAGGAATGTCAGTCAGTGAAGAAGGACTAAGGATGGAATCGCTAAAGGCATTAGGTAGCTGTTGGTTGCACTTGTGGGACACATGAATAAACTGGAAAAATTGAAAGAAACCAGATGTTCTTGTTCCATTGAAGGTTATGGGAGAGCTCAAGATGCAGTGATTCAACCGTTGCACTGGAAAGGAGTGGAAGTTTTGGTCACTGAGGAACATCAGCAGTAGAGTGTGTAGGGTTGATGAGAGTGGCAGAGGTCATTGATATGAAGAAAAAGAACAAAGAGGTAGAGAGTACAGTTGTGGGAAATCTTCGAGTCAATAGAAAAAAGAATGAGGATGAGCTATTTATTAAAGTACAGAATGATTTGAGAGAAATCTAGGTAGCCATGCATATAAATTTGTTGGGAGACCATATAATGGAAATTTATTTTGCAGTGCATGGCCCTAGATGCTGTTCAGAGATATTGGAAATGTCCGAGGCAATAACATGTGATTCACCATAGTGTTCCATTGCAGAGTTCCAGAGATACGTAACATAGGCAGCAAGATCATCATTGAAATGGCCATGCTGAAATTCATACTAGTGATGTGGATTAGACCAGAACTTTCAAGGTAATGGATAATTTGAGAGCAAGTTTCTACAACACTGGAAAGTAATTTCCCTACATAACAATAGTGACTACAATTCCAAAGTACCTCATTGGCTATGAAGCACTTTGGGATGTCCTAAGGACGTGAAAAGTGCTACATAAATGTAAGTTTTCTTTTTTGTTTCATGTAAAGGCAAGTATTAAAAGTGTGGCTGGTTTGAATAGTTCTTTGATTGGAGAGGTAGCTAAAAGTAAAATATTTCAAAGTGGAGATAAGTCTCGGTTGTAATGGAAGTCTGGAGCTATTTTCAACTTCCTTCTTCAAGTAACACTTATACCTTTTTGAATCTAAAGGTTGTGGGCTCAAGCCTCACCTCAGCATTTCAGCGCTAAGTCTAAGTCGATACTTCAGTGCAGTACTGAATGAGTGCTGCATTGTCAAAGGTGCTGCCCACAGGGACGACTTTAAATTGAACGTTTGCTTGTTCTGGGAGTTGTGGTGGATGTTAAAGATATCCTGGTACTGTTCAAAAAAGAGCAGCGAGTTCCTCCAATATCATAGTCAACATTCCTCCTTCATCGAACACCCAAACACAGAGTAACTGATCATTCGTGTCTCGGCTATTTCTGAGTGTTTGGTGTGTGAAAAATGGCTGCTACTTTGACCCACATACCTGCAACAGCACAATGTAATGAATTGTATATGAAGCACTATGGCACATTTCTGAAATGTCATATGGTGCTATATAAATACACGTTCATTTTCTTTTTCCAAGTGAGCTTCAAACTTGAATTCTGTTGCAGCTCTAGTAAGTACTGCTTCCTAAAATTTTAATAAAATAATTACATTTACACAGCTAGTATAAATGATTATAAATTAATCCCTTTCTTGGGTATTCCCATGAATCACTTGATTTTATAATACTTTAACTTTACTGAAAAGGCTTTCTGGCAATACAGAAACTGCATTCTATATAGATGCACGTATACATGTGTATAAAGTGCAAATATTTCAGCTGTAACATTGTAATTTACAGCCAAGTCTCATCTTGTCCTACCTCATGTCTGCACATATTTCAATAGTGGCGACCATCCACCTTTTTAAGGAACATGGTTCTTTGACATAGAAACATAGAAGATAGGAGCAGGAGTAGGCCATTCGGCCCCTCGAGCCTGCTCCGCCATTCAGTGAGATCATGGCTGATCATCCAAATTCAGTACCCTGTTCCTGCCTTCTCTCCATATCCCTTGATCCCTTTAGCCTTAAGAAATATATCCAACTCCTTCTTGAATATATTTAATGAATTGGCCTCTACTGCCTTCTGTGGTAGAGAATTCCACAGGTTCACCACTCTCTGGGTGAAGAAATTCCTCCTCATCTCTGTCCTAAATGGCCTACCCCTTATCCTTAGACTGTGACCCCTGGTTCTGGACTGCCCGACCATCGGGAACATCCTTCCTGCATCTAGTCTGTCTAGTCCTGTTAGAATTTTATGTTTCAATGAGATCCCCTTTCATTCTTCTAAACTCCAGCGAGTATAAGCCCAATCGACCCAATCTCTTCTCATATGTCATTCCTGCCATCCCAGGTATCAACCTGGTGAATCTTCGCTGCACTCCCTCCATGGCAAGAACATCCTTCCTCAGATAAGGCGACCAAAACTGCACACAATACTCAAGATGTGGTCTCACCAAGGCCCTGTACAACTGCAGCAAGACATCCTTGTTCCTGTACTCAAACCCTCTCGCTACGAAGGCCAACATACCATTTGCCTTCTTAACCGCCTACTGCACCTGCATGCTTACCTTCAGCGACTGCTTCACAATGACGCCCAGGTCTCGTTGCACTTCCCCTTCTCCCAATCTGTTGCCATTCAGATAATAATCTGCCTTCTTGTTTTTGACACCAAAGTGGATAACCTCGCATTTATCCACATTATATTGCATCTGCCATGCTTCTGCCCAATCACCCAACCTGTCCAAATCATACTGGAGTTTCTCTGCATCCTCCTCACAGCACACACGCCCACACAGCTTTGTGTCGTCTGCAAACTTGGAGATATTACATCTAGTTCCCTCGTCTAGATCATTAATATATATTGTGAATAGCTGGGGTCCAAGGACCGATCCCTGCGGTACCCCACTAGTCACTGCCTGCCACTCGGAAAAAGACCCGTTTATTCCAACTCTTTGCTTCGAACTGTCTGCCAACCAGTTCTCTATCCAAGTCAGTACCTTACCCCCAATCCCAGGTGCCTTAACTTTACACGCTAATCTCTTATGTGGGACCTTATCGAAAGCCTTCTGAAAGTCCAAATACACCACATCCACTGGTTCTCCTGTATCTATTTTACCAGTTACATCCTCAAAAAATTCCAGTAGATTAGTCAAGCACGATTTACCTTTTGTAAATCCATGTTGACTTTGTCCGATCCTGTCGCTGTTTTCCAAGTGCTCTGCTATTACATCTTTTATAATGGACTCTAGCATTTTCCCCACTACCGATGTCAGGCTCACTGGTCTGTAATCCCATGATTGTAAGATAGCATAAGCAGAAGATGCACTGTAACTCATAGTCAACATTTCTTCATTAATGACTGTGCAATAAAAATGAAAAGAATGACAAAGCTTGACAGACCCTCAGCAGCATTTGAACAGAATTGTGCATATTTTGTTCAAAAAGCAAATACCAATGACTAGCCAACAGTGAGAAAGCTGCTCTTGGGTATCTGAAAGTGCTGCTCTGTAACCAGGCTAAGGGACACACAGAGCAGACGAGGTAACTCTTCCTCGTGGACCTCTGGTAACTTCCCATCGTAGCTATATTGGAAACTCAGCGGGTGGAGATGTGAGCTTGTGCTCTCCACACTACTTACTCTGTTGTAGTGTGTTGAGGCTTTAATGTGCTGCATCCTCATCTAAATGCCTTTTAAATTTCATTTGTGCATAATGGGGAACAGAAGAAAGCGAGAACTTGCACATTCCACATTCTCAGGACATCACAAAGCGCTTCACAGCCAATGAATTACTTTTGAAGTGTAGTCACTGTTGTTGTTTAGGCAAACACAGCAGGGATTTGTACACAGCAGGGACCCACAAAGGGCAAATGGGATAAATGACCAGGTAATTTGTTTTGGTGGTGTTGGTTGAGGGATGAATGTTAGCCAGACATCAGGAGAACTCTCGACGACTCTTTGAATAGTACCACTGGATCTTTTACATTCATTTGAACAGGCAGACAGGACCTTGATTTAATATCTTCTCTGAAAAGAGAGGGAAAAGAAATAGATTATGCTGCCTTCTTACTCTCTCATACATTACTTGTGATTGGTTGGGTGGCTGATTTATAATCTGAATAGTTTTTTCATATTATAGTGACACCTGTCATCTAAAAGTAGGAAAAGAATATGGTAGTATTGTGCAGTAGAGCGATGAAATGATGAGTGGTATTTCTGATTGACCGGCAGGCATGAGTTGTGCATCTATTTGGTTAGGGTGATCCTGGTAGTGTTTCCGTATCGCAGTTTGCCTGAGAGCTAGGACAACCTACCCCAGCAGGCTGGAATTTGAGCTTGTGACGGTAAGTATTAGGGAATCGAATGCTGCCTTTTATGAATCCTCCTACTTTAATCCAGTTCTATGATTTAGATGCTCCATTATTGTTACCTAAGGTTCAGTTACATCTGAATGGAATATCTTATCTGAAATGTTCACTTTTACAGCACCACCTGCTGGATGTTAGAAAGATTTGCATCAAAGGAAAATAAAATGTAAGCTCGGCTGGTAATTTGTAAATGCAAGTTTAACCTTAAGGTCTAAGCCGTATGTGATTGTAATAGCATAAGAGGATTCACTTCTGGCTTAAATAGAATCCCCAGACTTTTAATAATCGGATTTAAGGATGTAGATATTTAATTTCAGTTATTTAATGAAGTTGGACTTTAAGATTGTGTTGAAGACTAGGATCCAAAATGCATATAGATCATTGTGAAACCCCAAATTCTTGCTCAATCCTGATCAATAGAGTTTGTAAGTACAAACATTCAGATCAGTTTGATTACTATGGTTATCTTTTCTAGGAACAGTTATGACGTCTTGTAATTTTGATGTCTTCTATATGGAAGATAGACATCAGGACCCTGTGGATATGATTGTCAGATTATATGATCTGACATCAAAATGTGAATGACTTTAACTTTGTGTTTGGCAGAATTTTGTTGCGGCTTCTATTCGTAGAGTTTTAATGCTTTGCTGGTTAAGTTTTCATTTTTCTTCAGTTTCACCCTCCTGCTACTCCTTTCCTGAAGGCGGTGATTCAAGCTGGGATAGTTTCATAACACCCAGAAGTACATTTACAGATTTTGCCCGTCTAAACTTTGGGTTGTGTCTGGAGAAAGTTTCTTGTGCTATGTAACAATAGAGCGAAGTCCTGGTAGTTGTAGATGTTAGTAGTGCTAGGAGCAGTTGGAGGTGATGAATTCAGAATTTAATGTAAGAAGCATATTAGCATTGCTAAAAAGCATTGACTGAAATGCAGTTTTTCCTAAAATATACTACAGTAATAAGCTAGGTTACAACACTGTAGTGAGCTGTTGAGGTGGAATTGTGACTTTTGGATGGTGCAAACACTGGTTCACAATAAATGGTCTCGTCACCATACCTATGCAAGGTTCCTTCTGAGAAGTGTGCTTTACACAAATCCATTCTGCAACTGATTATTTTTTTGGTGACACCACCTCATATAGAGTTCTCTCTTTATATGTCTTCTATATTAAGAAGATTAAATCAGTAACGTTTGGTGAGAGAGCTTCATTTATGTTACCCAGCCACCTCACCTCTATAAATTCACCATGCTGCTCCGTAATCACAACCCAGCTACATGGAGGAGGTGAATGGATGCTTAAGACAGCTGGGAAAGTTCGTAGTTGGTACTAAATTGGGAATTCTACAAGAAAGTTGGGAAAGAAATGGGAATTGCCCAGCTAAGGCCATTGCCTCCCACAGGCACATATGACTGTATTGCATGACCTCTAGTAGGTGTTTTGTCAAAGGAGAGTGTTAGTAGGTCGGCATATTCCTTCTGTGGAATGGTGACTCTTATCACCTACTACTCCTGCTGTCTGCAGATACTGCCTTCCTAATGCTTATACTACACATACAGTCTTAAAACATTAAAGGTCAGGGCAGAAAGTAGAGTCTATTGCAAAGAAGAAAACGATTATGTTTAAAGCCTAAAATATTTTTATTATTTTCTCTTAAGTTTACAACATTGCATGCTTATTGTTTTTTTTCACTGACAGTGTGCAATACTCCTATCTTAACAATGGTTTTGACTCAGTAGTAAAGAATTCAAGATATTACAGTGCATGTGGTACATGCGAGTATGAATTCCTAATTGGTATGTTTGGAACAGTTGTCCCATGCAGAATCCAGAGTAATCTCTGAGAAATGGCGGGCGTCACATTGGCAAAACGATGCTGTGCATATCTGCCTATGTTTGCTTTGAACAGGTATTTTAAATCGAAGATTAAGCCACTGTAGATCCATGGTGGATTTGCTGAAATTGAATCTTACTTGGCCTTGTTTGGACATGATTTGGGCTAAGTGACCCAGTGACGTTAGTTAGTATTTTGACCTAGCCTTGCTGAGCGTTTTCAGAAGCAGTTTCACCACCTTTTAAAAATAATTGTTGTTAATGCAGTACACCCTTGCACATTTTTCACAACTCGTACATCAGTGTTCATTCAAAGGAACCACAGCATGTTGAAAGTCAAACAACAGGAAATACTACTGTACACTGCCAGCTACTGTTTGTCAAAACAGAATTAATGCTTCAGGCTCAACAATGGAGACATTATGTAGGGGTCAGGTTAAAATGCATTATTAATGGTTTGAGAAAAATCTGAAATTGCCAGCCACGGCTGCTTGCCTACATATTTTTCATTACCTTTTACTGTAGCCATAGATCTGCAGTTCCCCTTGGTGCTTTCCTTTGGCCTATTTCATACTTTTAGTGCTTTATGTGAACCATGCATTCAGAGTAACAAATGAACAATTTGACTTTTCTATCCAAGTGAAAAATATTTTCACTGTAACCATTGCCGATTTGGAACTACTTTGGATTTGTTGCACTTCCACTATTGGTGGTTCAAATCTACCTTTATTGAAGTTCAGATCGAGCTTTCTAAATTTTTGCACGTATGAAAAATCACATGAATCATCATTTTAATTTGTGCTGTTTTGTACACAGAATGAGGTCATTAAGCTCAGCAGTATAATCATGTGTAGACTTCAGAGTTTATATAACATTAAATTCTTCTGAACGTTTCAAGCTTTGTGCAGCTTTCCTAAACTACGTCGAAACTTGAATTCATTAGTGCTTATAAACCATTTCAAACAAGTACTGCAGCAGCCATTCAAAGAAAATAGAGTAGCAAACCCTCACCAGTTGTTGAGGTGCAAATTTTAATTGTTGTCTTGATTGGAAGTAGACTATTGATTGATACTTAGCAAATATTCACAAACGTTTAGATCCAGCTGATGACTTTGTGAGCGCCAGTTTCCAAAAGAGTACAGCATTCTGAGCATTTTTTTGGTAACGATTACCAGTATTCCTGTTTCAAATTAGTGCTAAATGTTATGCACAGGACAAAGTAGCATTACGGTAAAGTAAATGATCAAAGTGTAAACACTCTCATAAACTGAGTAAACTAGGTGAAGGGACCACGATGCACAATGCAGTACAACCACCAAGATTCAAAAGATTAGGAGACAAGACTAGTTAAAGAAAAAAGTAGTCATTAGATGACACCAAATGTGAGTTTTAAAAGCTTGTACTTTACTGTATAGAGGAAGTGAAGACTCCACAGTTTTGAAATCTTTGCAAGAGTGAATCAGACTGGGAAACAGTGTGATGAATCTTCATTTCAAGAGAGGATGCAGGGAGGAGGGTTCGTGTCTAGGATTGTCTATTTGGAGTTCCGATGGAATGAGAGAACAGTTCAGAGAAGCAATTGCCATAATACTATT
Organism: Somniosus microcephalus; assembly: GCF_052327205.1. Lineage (NCBI taxonomy): Eukaryota > Metazoa > Chordata > Chondrichthyes > Squaliformes > Somniosidae > Somniosus > Somniosus microcephalus. The sequence continues at coordinate 13,911,943 of NC_141012.1, read as the reverse complement.
GATAAAATGGAGACAAAAATGGTTGTGATGGGGGGAAGAGAGTAGTTGGTGACTGGAGGACTGCATCTCAGACGATGCACTCTGTTCTTGCATCCGCTCAGAATGCAAGTAGATAAGACCATAAAAAAGGCAAACCGAATCCTTTGTTTTGTACCTTGAAGAATACAAACGCAGTTAGGCAATGTTGAACTTATACAGCACAGATCACTAGGGCTTCCTGCTAATCCAAAATACATCCAATTCTCTTTACTTTCTAGCCCATAGTAAACACTCTATCTATGTAACCAATTCTCTCTCATTACCATATCTTAATTTTTATAACTAGTCCCTTAAATGGCACCTTATCAACCACATTGAAATCCATATATACGACATTGATTACATTCCCTTTATCTTCACACTGATTTCCTAAAAAAAATTAAGTTAGTAAGACATGACCTGCCCTTTACAAATCCATGCCACCTATCCTTGATTTCCCATGCCTCAAGTGTTCTCTATTTTCATCCCTTATTATGGACTCTAGAAATTTACCCACAACCGAAGATTAACTAGTATATAATTTTTTTTCTTATCCCTTTCCCCTTTCTTGAATAGTCCTTTGGCACAATTCACAATTGGATTGGGAAATCTTGGTTAGTACCTCCACAATCTCCTCCATCAGTATCCAGGGGTATATCTTTTATAGTCCCATTAACTTTTTAATACATTTCTTTTTGAATATTTGTCTCCAGTAATAGCTCTTCCACATTTTCCTCAGGTATTCCTATATTCATATTGTCACCTTCCTCTGTAAAAGCAGACAAAATATTTAAGCATTTCAGGTTGGTCAGAAAATGACCGGTTGGTGCTTTATTTACACACCTCCACTTGCTTCCTTCCATGTACTCACTCTAGACTACAAACTACACAAGGGCACGATGGAAAGCAGATTTAGCTTGTCTGCTAATTCACAAACATGTCAGGTAATGTCTGGTTAATCTGTTTTGGTAGTGTTGGTTGAGAGATAAATGTTGGCCAGGACATCAAGAGATGACAGTAATCCTCTGTAAATAGTGCCATGGGATGTTTTACGTCCTTCTGAATAGGAAGATGGGGGTCTTGGTTTAATGTCTCAGCAGAAAGAAGACACCTCTGACAATGCAGCACTCCTTCAGTACGGCACTGGCATGTCAGCCTAGACTTTGTGCTCAAATCCTGAGGTAGGGCTTCAACCCACAACCTTCTGATCAGAGGCAAAGTGGGATCACTGAGCCAAGCTGACACCCTGAATGAAGGTTTGTACACTGAAGCCCTATAATCTGAAGAAAATTATGAATGCAAAAATATATTTATATAATAATATAAATCATTTAGATTGGTTTTCCCTTTATAGGTTCTCCCTGCCCTGTTGCTGTCTATCTGTTAATCATGAGCATTAACTGCATATCTCAATTAAAAGTGAAAAGAAATCACCTATTAGATTGCCAAAATGGACATTGGATTTGTTTCTGAAATGGGAACTATTCACAAGATGTTGGCCTTCAGTGGTAGCACCCTCGTCCCTGAGCCAAAAGGTTGTGGGCTCAAGCCCCACTCCAGAGACTTGAGCACATAAACTAAGCTGACACTCCAGTGCAGTACTGAAAGACTGCTGCACAGTCGGAGGTGCCGTCTTTCAGATGAGACATTAACCACGACCCCACCTGCCACCTCCGGTGGATGAAAAGACCCCATGGCACTAATTTTGAAGTAGTGTTGGGGAGTTCTCCTAGTGCCGTGGCCAAAGTTTATCCCTCAGCCAACATAAAAAAATAGATTATCTAGTCATTATCTCATTGCTGTATGAGGAGCCTTCCTGTGCGTAAATTAGCTGGTTATCTTCTGTGTCATAGGTTTGTATCACTTTTGCTTTAGACTAATGCTGGTACATAGTAAGTGCGCATGCGTTCTGCCAGAGGTATTGGCATCCCGCCAAGTTTTGGAGCTCTTGTGCAAGTAATGCTCTCCATATATCATGAAGGATATATTCAGCATGATGCAGATTTTGTGATCATGATCGGTATATGTTTCTATACCTGCATGCAATACCAGTAAGCTGTCATGTCATAGGAAGATAAACAATCGGGGAAGAAAAAAGACCATTTGACCCAACAAGTGCTTTCTTTCCACCAAGGATATACAATTTATCCTATTCATGGATTCTGCTGTACCCACTTAATCTTTTGCGGGAAACGTCTGCATCGATACTCCCTGATTCCAAAGGTAATTGAGCACAACTTCCAGAAAATATATTTATCCTCACATCTCCATTAGTAAAGTCTGGCCTGCTTCCCTTCTTAGACAGCCTCCATTCAGCACGTTCTGCAGAGAATCATTGGGCTGGATTTTGCCAATGGGGAGCTTTTGGAGGCGGGACTCCCACTTGTCGGGTTTTAGTCCCGCCTCCATCGACTTGTGGCCAATCCACGCTATTTTCCCTTGATTGACCTTGTTAAGCCTGCCCAGCGGGTTTAGCAGGCCAATTAAGGGAAAGCCGGTGACAGAGAACGTCAGCGTATGACGTTTCATCTGTCATTTGACACATGAATTGTCATTGTTTGACAGCTCTGTGAAGCTGTCAAACACTGACATTCTCTGTAGTGTGATGAGTCCTTGAATTCAAGACTCACCAAACCTATCTGCGGAGCAGAAATCAGATGGTTGTTGCATCGGAGAATGCAGCAGCCGTTCTGTCATCTCTGCCGCGGAGATGCCAGTTCCCCAACGGTTGAAGCCTGCAGGAAGAAACAAAGGTAAGTAAACATTTTCTATCACTTTTCACTCATCTCACACACTTACCCCTCCACACTTGCACCCTTCACAGCGGACTTTTTGACCCGCAGACCCCCGTAGACCCCCTACTTGCCTCACTGACTCTGGTGGGGTTTCCTGATATCTGGAAGCCCGCAGTTGCAGGGGTAAAATGGGGATAATCCTCTTAACTGCCTGTTAACTATCTGTTAACAGGCAGTTAAGTGGCTGTAATCCCCTTCCCGCCTTGGGGAGGCGGCTCCCAGCGCGGGTCGGGTAGCCGCCTCCTGGGAAGATGGCACTTTATTATGGTTATGTTTATGTTAATGTATTACAAGCCAAATGTATGTTGAATGTTTGTTTAAATGCCTTAATCTAAATGTACACTCTTGGGAGCCGCAAGCCTACATTTTGTTGTACTGCACTTGTGCACTAACAATGACAATAAAAGTTGATTTGATTTGATTTGAAGGTGGGTTGGGGGCGGGATGGGCACCCGCCCCCAGATTCTGCCATTTTCCTGGTAGTCCTGCCTCCAAACCCACCTCCCCAGGGCTGGCAAAATTCCCCCCATTGTGTCTTACGAATATAGTCTTAAATGGATCCAGCCCTGAAAATCTATTTAAGTACTCGGGTAAGAGGAATGAGTATCACTTCAGTTAAGTAGTTTAAACAGGATAGTAGGTATGCGTTCTGAAATGTGTTCTTTATAATTATCTGGTAATGTCCTTCGATGGACAAATCTATCAACATAACTAAAGGACTTCCATCTAGTGCACTTCCCTAATGTTTATTTCAAAAATGTCATACCTTAAAGTGTGGCTTCGGAGATGCCGCATCTCCATAGGTTAAAAAATTGAGTCAAATAACCACTTATCTGTTAAATTACTAAGCAATTATCCGATTGACTAAATATGAACAAATCAACAACAACTTATATTTACATAGCCCCCTTACCATAATAAAACGTCCGAAGTCACTTCACAGGAGTGTTATCAAAAAAAAATTGACACCGAGCCAAAGAAGGAGGTGTTAGGGCAGATGACCAGAAGCTTGGTCGAAGAGGTAGGTATTAAGGAGCGTCTTAAAGGAGGAAAGAGAAGTGGAGAGGCAGAGAGATTTAGGGAGTGAATTCCAGAGTTTAGGACCTAGGCAGCTGAAAGCACGACCACCAATGGTGGAGCATTTAAAATTGGGGATGTTCAAAAAGTCAGAATAGGCAGAGCGCAGAGGTCTAGGAGGATTATAGGGCTGGAGGAGATTACAGAGATCAGGAGGGACGAGGCCATGGAGGGATTTGAAAACCAGGATGAGAATTTTAAAATCAAGGTGTTGCTTAATTGGGAGCCAATGTAGGTCAGCAAGCACAGGGGAGATGGGTGAGTGGGACTTGGTGCGAGTTAGCACATGGGTGGTCGAGTTTTGGATGACCTCAAGTTTATGGAGGGTATAACTAGGAAGGCTGGTCAGGAGTGTGTTGGAATAGTCAAGTCTAGAGGTGATAAAGGCATGGATGAGGGATTCAGCAGTAGATAAATCAAGAATAGCAAAAAGTACTGATGAGTAACCTCTAACCAGAAGGAAACCAAAAAATCAAGTTCCTCAATTTTTTTTTTAAAGCTGTCTATGAATCAGAAGGTACTACAAAGACAACCAATCCAATTGCTCACAAAGAACTTAATTCTTTTTCAGCATGTATATTTTAAACCATTTGCACAAAGTTCTGTGCTAAGGTTGTTTGAGATTAGTTTTTTTGAGTCGCTGAAGGGTACTGGTGTAAATTCAAGGTGAGAAATGAAGGTGATCTATAACAATTGAGAAAATAATTCTCAGCTGGCAGGAATAAAGAAATAAAATACTTGCATCTTAATCAAACACGGCAAATTCACCATCAGAGGTAGAGCAACATTGTAAGTAACTGGCAATAAGGTTTTGGGGAGGGAAGAGCAAACAAAGTTACTTGCATCTTGAGCAGATTTTATAAACTAGGTAGATAGTGTTACAAATGTTGTATCTATGAGCCTGTATGCTTCAATATCAGTAAGGCATGTCATTTTTACCTCAGCTCAGTTATATGATGTATTACTTAAGTTAATTTGCTGTATGACATCATTGAACGTACTCCTATTATGTGCAGGCAGCAACTGAACTGCAATAAATATCATAAATGGATTTTAGGTCCTTGGCTAGCTGTGGGCAATGCTACGGGAGAATGTGTGTGTGTGTGTGTGTGTGTGTGTGTGCGTGCGTGCGTGCGTGCGTGCGTGCGCTTTCAGACTGTACATCAGACTTCAGGCATCACATTTCACTTTCTTCTGATCTAGAGCCAGAAATTTTCAAACATCCGCCAATCTCTAAACTTCCTCACCAACAGCAATTCATCTGTAATTGATCTCAGGATGTTTATGACAGAGAGATGTTATGGCCTTAAAAAGACAGGCCTGTTAAGCCGAGCTCCGACTTAGCAGAAGAATAATACATTTGCATTACATCAGACAATGCTTCGGTTCAGAAACAGCATAGCTTCCAATTTACAATAAGCAACGCCAAGGGATATCCATTGATTTAAAAAAAAATGTTGCATAGTGTAGTATAGTGCAAAATTTTGATTTAGTGAAACCAGCAACAACAAGACACTATATAGATGCAAGTCCTTATCTGTATAAATCTGGACAAATTGTTTATAGTGGAAACATTTGTTGTTGTAAGTGAACCTATTGTAGATGCAAAAGATGTGTCCCCCACCCTCACATTCTCCTCTCTTGTCCCCTCTCCTCACCTGATTGCATTAACTCTCACTGTCCATTGGTTCCATGGGGCAGCAGTTGCCCTCCAGTATCTGACCATTATTCACTTGTGAACCTTGATGGTGAGGGAAGCCATCGCATCTGGTCTTCACCTGGGGTCCACATGCACACTTCTAGTAGGGGATTATTGTGTAGGGATTAGACAGCCTGGCCACTTTGTTAACCCAAGGCTGATGCCAATTAATTGTAGCACCTCTACTGCAGCTTCATCTGAGATTAATCACTCACCACAGACTTGGGATCGAATCTGGGACTTTCCTTGTCTATATGTATGAGAGACAGAGACTTGGACAAACAGGACAGATATTGTTACCTATTTTTGTTCACTCTTGGATGACTTGAGTTTAGCAGGGAATTTCAAATGATTCAGCGAAGAGATGATTGACCCAGTTGAACTCTTAATGCTGGGTGGTGCTATTTTCCTTGCATGTTTATGTGCTTTTCGGGAGTTTTTGGATCTGCCCCTTCTCGTGGCCTCAACAGAAAAGGACTATAGGAAACTTTTTTTTTTATCCGGCACCGGCGTGGTGCCGGTTGATCAAAAAGTCCGGATTACAGAGAGGTATACTTACCAAAGTACGAGAGCCCCGTACACGGCCACAGGTGCAGGAGCCCCGGTTACACGGCCACAGGTGCAGGAACCCCGGGTACACGGCCACAGGTGCAGGAACCCCGGTTACACGGCCACTAATATGAAGTAAAACTTACCTGAACCTACTGAATTTTGCCGGTTAAGAGAGGTTTCCGGATATTTAGGTGCCGGTAAATCGAGAGTTTTGGGAATAGTGTCCAACAGTATAACAGCTGAATTTTTCATATGTTACTTTCCACGAGATCAGCCAAATGTTTCAACATGACTGCTTAGACTGATACTTACCATCCCCAGGCAAATTCTTTATAACAATTAAAAGGGTAGTGGTTGTTTGATCATGACTAAACTTTAGGTTCCTGTGATACAGATCATTGTATCAAAGGAAAATGGAAAATGCTGTGATGGCTGAATGTCCTGGTGATGCTCAAACTGCTTGTTGATGATATGGAAATTAGTATTTGAATTAATATGTCTCCTGCATTGATCCACATTTTTGATAAAAGTTCGATGCATTTCTGCTGAAAGGGCCTAACATTACATATTGATAAAGGAAAAAAATGCTTATAACGTAAACATTTAGTTTTTGTTTCTGTTGCTGCAAAGAAACTTCCTGTCTGCTGCTGTTAACTTAAAAATTAGAGTTTTTTTCTTTGTTTCCACCTACCAGAAAGTCTCTTGTTCACAGATTTACACCAATGAAGAAAGACTTACATTTACATAGTGCTTTATACTGTTTCTTAGTCGTGACCCAAAGTGCTGTATATACGGTGAAGTTTGGCAGTTGCGTAGGCAAGTGTGGTAGACATTTTGCGTACACCGCTATCCTGCAATCAGCAATGAGGAACATAGGAATTGCTAGACGATAAAAGACCAAGGCCCATCTAGTTCGCCATTTTCCATCTTGGTAGCTTCATGATGCAACAACAATAGAGTTGATGACTAATCATGGCAATCAATCTCTCTGAATTAGTCTGCAACAGACCCAGACCCAGGGGCGAGGAAAGACTGCCAGTGGTGAAAAGCTCTGGCAACCATAGGTTCAAAGTCATTTGTTTTCCTGACGCATACTGCACTTATCTTACTTTGTGTCTCAGCTTGCTCATATACTGTATTCCAAAATATTATTGTCTGAAAGGAATCTACATAATTTGCATTTAAATGAATCAGTACTTCCTGCTTCCACCTCCTTCAGGGTGCATGTTCCATAGATTCACCCATAGCTCTAGATCATTTATGAAGATATTAAACAAAGAGGTCACAAATACAGACCTCTGGAACTCGGCTGGTAACATTCACCCAGCGTGATGGCACTCCCTGTACCACAACCCTCTGGCTTCTATTGATCAACCAATTACCTTGTTTCGGGGAAGAGCAGGGGGAGTTGTCCCCGTGTCCTGGCCAATGTTTGTCCCTCAATCAACATCACAAGAACGGATTGTCGTTGTCACATTGCTGTTTGTGGGGGCTTGCTCTGCGCGGGTTGGCTGCCGCGTTTCCCGCATTGCAGCAGTGACTCCACTTCAAGGGAGTGCTTCATTGGCTGTGAGGCGCTTTGGGGCGGCCGGTGGTTGTGAAAGGCGCTATAGAAATGCGCGTCTTTCTTTCTTTTGTAACTACCTGCACTGGAGCCGTTCCGCAATCCCACCCCTTCCTGCCCCTCGCAAAACGATTTCCACATCCGCCATTGAGCTAAACGGAGTGAATATTGACACCACTGCATCAGCAAAGGAGTTGGTGGTGGGGGGGGGGGTGGGCGGGACTTGCGATTTTAATTGACAAGGTCTCCGAACTCATGACCGAAGCCACAGCAAACAGAGTCTCCCGAGTACAGCAGGGCGATTGCTCCAGCAACATGCAGTGAGCGGAGTGGAGGATAGTTCCATGATTCAAATCATGTGTGTAAAATCGTGTGATTGATGGAGGAATTGACCCAATCATCTCTATTCTGGCCGGGTCATTAGGCACAACATTAGTTAAAAGATAACCAGTTCATGTGCTAAAATTGAAGAAGCAATTTTAAAAATTGTTAAAAATCCTATTCACCGGCTTAGAGGGTTAAATTACGAGGACTGGTTGCATAAACTTGTCTTGCATTCCCTTGAGTATAGCAGACAGTGGAGTTGAGGTCCAAGGTCAGCCATGATCTCATTAAATGGCGGAGCTGGCTCGAAGGGCCGTATGGCCTGCTCCTGCTCCTAATTCTTATGTTCTATCCATTGTAAGATTTTTTTTGCTGATTCCTGCTTTCTTCATTTTTATTACCCGCCTTTCAAGAGGAACTGTATCAAAGGTCTTGCTCGAATCCAAATATACCACATCCACTGCCTTATCCTTTTCAAGTTATTTTGTCACACCCTCAAACAAAATCAGTAGGTTTGATTTAAAAAGACATCTGCTTCATGAACCCATATTGGCTATCTTTTATGATTTTATTTCTGTCTATACGCTCCATGATCTTATCTTTAATAAGGGTCTCCATAATTTTACCCACAGTGGACGTCAGATTCACTGGTCTGTAGTTTACTGGGTCACTTTTGCTATCCTTTTTTAAAAATAGGTAACATCTGCCTTTTCCCAGTCTCCAGGTACCTCTCCAGTACTCAGTGACTTCTGGAACATTTGTGTCCAGCGTTCCAGCCGTTTCCTCCCTTAGTTCCTTAATGATCCTCAGATGCAATTTATCTGGCCCCTGAGATTTATTTTTAAGTTTACACAGCTGCTTGGCAACCATGTTGGTTTTAATGAGGATAGTGTCACAACTTGCCTGTGCAACACCCTCGAACCTCTTTCCAGGTCAAATACGTTACTTGTTGCCTCCTTAATAAAAACTGAGGCAAATAAATGATTTCACACTTCTGTAGCCTATGTTTGGGGTGTGGTTAGAGGGGAGGGGAGGTGTCCAGTCATGATGCTCCGGCCATCATGGTGTATGAGGCAGGCTTGATGGACCAGCTGGTCTTTTCCTGTCCATCAATTTCATATGTCCATATGTTCGTAGCATCATTTGTCACATGCTCACTAGTTCCCATCTTCAGTGGCCATCCCTCATTTTACTTTTTCTCTTAATATAACTAAAACACCCTTTATTATTACCCTTCTTCTCTTGCTGTGTTCAATTCAACATTTCTCTTGATGTAATGCCTTTTTTACAATTCTGGCATGCCTTTTGGTATTGAATCATCTTAATTCTGTACTATTGTCCTTCATGGCCTTAAATGCCTTTCCTTTCTCCTCCTATGAGTTGCTTAGTTGACCCATCCCACCAGATCTGACTGTCTTAGCTTGGTCCCTTTGATTTACATGGTCACGCATCTCCTTTAAAGAAACGCTCCACTCCCCTAGCCATATTTAAATCCGACAAGACATCTCAAACGCGTAAAGTTGGTCCTCTTAAAATTTGGCAAATTTGTTTAGATTTTTATAATCTCACCATTCCTTGCAGTGTCAAATGTGATTACATTATGATCACTGTTACTTAAACCTTATCCACCTTTATGTTGGAGATTTGATTGTCCCTATTACTCATAATCAAATCCAAGATATTGTCACCTTTTATGGGCTCTTTTACAAACTGAGTCATCAAGCAGTCTTCCATTAACTCTAGAAATTCCTCACCTGTCCTACCAGTAGATGCACCATTATCTCATCAATTTCTGGCAAGTTAAAATCTCTAACTACAGTACTATAGTTGGTCATTTACTAGCCGCCGCCTTTATCTCATCACACAATTCTAGATTGAGGCTTTCATTCTGGCATGGGTTCTAAAACATAGACTCAGTAATTGTTTACCTCCATCACCATCTATTCATTCTACCCAAAGTGATTCTGTGTCTTCCCTTTCCTCTTTTAAATTGACTCTCAATTGTGCTCAGTACTGGAATTTATATATACTGCCACACTACCTCCTTTTCTCTCGATACGATCCCTTCTAAACAAATTAATACCTTCCATATATGTATCCCATTGATTGAAATCATTCCACCATGTCTCTGTGATGATGATGATGTTCAATCTATCGCCCTCTGTGATCTTCCAGGTCTTCTTATTTGTCAGATTCCTTCCCATGTACCAGAAACGCTGTTTACGGAGGTCACGGTCCATCATCAAAGACCCTACCCACCCCAGCCACAGTCTGTTCGCCCTCCTGCCATCTGGGAGACGCTACAGATGCATTCGCACCCGTACGACCAGATTTAGGAACAGCTTCTTTCCCAGGGCTGTCATCCTACTGAACTCCACAAATAAACTCTAAAGCCTGCACATCTGCCAATGCACTTTATTAGGGTTATGTTTATGTTAATGTATTACAAGCCAAATGTATGTTGAATGTTTAAATGTCTTAATCTAAATGTACACTCTTGGGAGCCGCAAGCCTACATTTCGTTGTACTGCACTTGTGCACTAACAATGACAATAAAGTTGATTATGATTATGATTATTAATATTTTTAGGTTCTTTTGCTCCCACCATTGGAATTTGTCTTTATTATACTTTGATTTATATTTTCACTGGTGCACCTTAAGGTTTGCTGTAATCAGTGCAGCTGCTCTTTTACACCTACTGCAACCACCCCGCTTCTCGTTTAAACACTCTCTGTAGCGTCTGAGTATAAATAATACACGGACTGCAGGAGAACAATAATAACAGGTATTTACTGAACAGAGGGTACTCTTTTTTTATTTGGACCCAAAAAACCCAATTCAACTGTAAATAAACAAAAGTTCAACTAAAGCTTAACAAATCAAATTAAAATTTGGTTTTCTGTGTTGATGATGCACTCCAGTCCCCGCGGCGCCCATCGGTCGCGGAAATACTCAAGCGCACCGGCGGACACCGCGTGCTCCATCTCCAGGGCCACCCGGGCGCGAACATGGCCGCGGAAGAGATGCAGGCAATCCGGCTGGACGACCCCCTCGACTGCCCGCTGCCTGGACCAATTGATGGCTCTTTTAGCCAGGCCCAGGTGCAGGCCCACAAGGAGGTCCTCCAACCTGTCCGCTCCCCTCCGCACCGGGTGACCGTAGATCAAGAGCGTGGGACTGAAGTGCAACCAAAAATCGAGGAGCAGCCCCTTCAAGTAGTGAAAGAGGGGCTGCAACCTCTCACAATCCATATAAACGTGAAACACAGACTCCTCCAGGCCGCAAAAAATGCAGGCGGCCTGGGAGTCCGTGAACCTACTTAAAACCTTATTGCACGGGACCGCTCCGTGCAACACCCTCCAGGCCAAGTCCCCGATGGAACAAGGGAGGACTCCCGCATAGAGAGCCCTCCATTGGGGACCTCCGCTACCGCCGGTCGGCAAAACGCCACGCCAAGGCATATCCGGACGGTAGACGAAGATGGCAAAGTGGAGAGTGTGCAGGAGCAGCCCGTACAGGAAACCCCTCCGCGCGGAATGAAAAGGCACGGAGGGTATTTCCTTGAGACGGCTCAAGTTGTGAGGCGCCGGTTCCCGAGGGGAGTTTCGGGGCCGGGCGCCGATGAGGAATTCCGTCCGAACGGGGGTAAGCTCGGACGGGATCGCCCCACGTGCTTGAGCCGCCTCGATACACCTAGTGGAGTCGGGGCCCAGTGCCGCTTTTACCGATTCGATGGTTTCGACCGCGAGCCGGACGTTGGCCCAGGACAGGCGCCGCGCCAGCTCCTCCGGCGCCATCCAGCCCGCTCCTCCGCCATCGAGCAGGTCCCCGACTCTGGTCACCTTGCCAGCCACAGCCCTACCCTCCGCCAGCCGCCCGAACCCGTGTTCGTGGAGGTGCGGATTCCTGAGCAGCGGCTCCCGAAGGAGAGCCGCCGCTCCTGACGGGGGAGAGCTCCGCCTGGAAGCGACGTAGTTCCAAACCCATAGTAGTTCCTGGTAGAAGACAGGCAGCTCCCGCAGGCCGGCACGCCTGCTGCCCACTTTCGCAAACAGGAGCTGCGTGTCGTAATTGAGGCCATGCAGCTGGCGGAAGAAAAACGTCGCCAGCGCACACCATCTCGGAGGATTCTCGACGTACAGGTATCTCTGCAGCGTCTGAAGACGGAAAGTCGCAGCCTGGGTGCGAAGGCACACCAGCGCCTGACCGCCCTCCCTAAGCGGGAGACACAGAACCGCGGCAGAGACCCAGTGCTTCCTTTTGTCCCAGAAGAAGTCGATGAGCTTCTTCTGAATCTTGGCGACAAACGCAGGGGGAGGGATCAAAGTGACCAACCGGTACCACAACATGGCGGCCACCAGCTGGTTTATGACCAGCGCTCGACCCCTGTAGGACAACACTCGGAGCAGTCCTGTCCAGCGTCCTAGGCGAGCGGTGACTTTGGCCTCCAGCTCTTGCCAGTTCGCCGGCCAAGCGTCCTCGGCAGGGCTAAGGTAGACTCCCAAATAGAGGAGGTGCGTGGTGCTCCAGGCGAAAGGCCTGAACTCCTCCGGCAGGGAGTCCACCCGCCACTGACCCACCAGGAGTCCGGAACATTTCTCCCAGTTGATCTTGGCGGAGGATGCGTCCGAGTAAATCTGCTGGCATTCCCGCATCCTCCGCAAGTCAGCGGGATCTGTGACCATGAGGAGCACGTCATCGGCGTAAGCCGAGAGGACCACCTCCACGCCCGGCCCTTGCAGAGCCAGTCCCGTCAACCTCTTCCGCAAGAGGCGCAGGAAAGGCTCCACGCAAATGGCATATAACTGACCGGACATGGGGCATCCCTGACGCACCCCCCTCCCGAAGCGAAGGGGCGCCGTCAAGGACCCGTTAACTTTAATCAGACACTCCGCGGCGGCGTACAGAAGTCGGATCCGGGCGACGAAATGCGTCCCGAACCCGAATGCGCGCAGAGTCCCGAAGAGATACTCGTGATCCACCCTGTCGAACGCCTTCTCCTGATCCAGGGAAAGGAAGGCGACCGACAGACCAGCCCTCTGGGAGTGGTGGACCAGGTCCCGGACCAGATGGATGTTATCGTGGATGGTCCGGCCCGGGACCGTGTAGGACTGGTCGGGGTGGATCATGTGGGCCAACACGGTGCCAAGGCGAGCAGACATGGCCCTGGCAAAGATTTTATAGTCCGTGCTGAGGAGGGAGACCGGGCGCCAGTTCTTAAGGAGGCGGAGATCGCCCTTCTTAGGCAGCAGGACAGTGACCGCCCTGCGCCAAGAGAGGGGCATCTCCCCGGTCGCCAAACTTTCCCCCAGGACCCGCGCGTAGTCGCCCCCCAAGACGTCCCAGAACGCCCTGTGGAACTCCACGGTCAGCCCGTCCAGCCCCGGGGACTTTCCCCTAGAGAGCTGGCGGAGGGCGCCGGTCAGCTCCGCCAGACTTAGCGGAGCGTCCAATTTTTCGGCGCCCTCCGGGCCAACCTTCGTCAGGTCCTCCCACAAAACTCTGCGCGCATCCTCGCTGGACGGATCCGGAGAGAACAGAGCCCCATAATAGGCGCGGGTCTCCGCGCTGATTCCCTCCGGATCCGAGACCAGAGATCCGTCGTCGGCCAGCAGCCCCAAGAGCTGCTTACAGACCCCCCGTCTTTTTTCCAGCGAGTAGAAGAAGGGGGGAGCCGCGGTCCAGGTCCCGCAGGAGCTGGATCCGCGACCTCACGTACGCGCCTCGGGACCCGACGAGCTGCAGGTCCTTCAGCGCGCCCTTCTTCTCTTCGTACACCTTCCGCAGGGCCGGGTCCTCGACGACCTGACCGAGACGGGACTCCAGGTCGAGCACCTCCTTCTCCAACCGCCCGACCCGGGCCTCCCGCCTCTTGGTCGACCCCTTCGCGTACTCCTGACAGAAGAGACGGATGTGAGCCTTGCCCACATCCCACCATAGCCTCAAGGAGGGGAAGCCCCCCTGCTTCCTTCTCCAGTCGGCCCAGAATCGACGAAACGAATCCCGGAACCGTGCGTCCTCCAGCAGCAGGTTGTTAAAATGCCAGTACACGGACCCCCCCCCCGCACGTGCAGCGGAGCGAGCTCCGCCCACACCAGGTGGTGGTCCGTGCACGGCACCGGCCGCATGGAAGCTGCCGGAACGCAGGAGACGTACGCCCGGGAAATGTAGAGGCGGTCGATTCTGGACCTTCCTCCCCCAGACCTCACGCTAGTGAAGGCGCTGGAGTCGGGGTGGAGATTTCGCCAGACGTCCACCAAGTCGAAGGACCCAACCAGGTCCCTCAACTTCTCCATCGCCGCCGGGCTTCGCGGGGGACCCGAACGGTCCCTCGCCTCGAGGGTGCAGTTAAAATCCCCCCCGAGGATGACGCACTCGCCCACGTCGATGGAGCCCAAGAGAGCGGACACTTCTTCGAAGAAGCGCACTTGCTGCGCACTGGTCTGAGGGGCGTACACGTTCACTAGATGGAGCGGCACGCCCCCCAGGCGAACAGTGACCTGGAGCAAGCGGCCCGGCACGTGTTCCTTGACCCCCAAGATCTCCGGCTGAAAATGCGGGGCCAGCAAGATAGCCACCCCGCTGGAATTGTTGGAGAGGTGACTCATGCTGACCCCTCCTTGCCACTCCAGGAGCCACGTGGCTTCGTCTCCCGGAACGGTGTGGGTTTCTTGCAGGAAGCACACCGCATACTTCCCGTCCCGAAGGACCGAGAAGTTATTGAATCTGTGGCGCGCCTCCCTGCTGCCGTTGATGTTGAGGCTGGCTATGGTTATCTTCATGTCAGAAGCATAGTGCAACCTCTACCTACACCTAACGGGGGGAGGAAGCGCAGCCGCTGGTCAGCCGCCACTTCCTCAGCAGCCCAGTGAGAAACGTTGTGAGCCGACGCAGCTCGAGCGGGTTCACACCCTCGTCCGCGCCCATGATCTTAACGGCGGCGCGAACGGAATCGATGAGCAGCGCCAGCTCCGACCACCTGTCGAGGGCCAGCCGGACCTTATTGCGCTGACCCAGGCACGTGGCCATAAAATCCCGGAGTTCCCTTACGGAAATGAGGGGAGACTCGGCAAGGGGCACGAGGTCATCCATCGCCACGTCGGCGCTGGAGTCCGAATCGTCCTCCGTGCCCATCACCGAGTCCCCATCCTCCTCCAGGGGGTCGTCACCAGCGGCCGACCCGTCCGCCGCGCAGTGCGAAGCGAACGACTCGGCCGCGCCAGCCAGCCCCGCCTCCGCCCGGATCCCACCCCCAGGATCGGCGGCAGAGGATTTCTCCCTGGGCTCCTCTAGGGGTGCCGGGCCAGAAGACGGCGGCGGTTCAGAGCTCCCCTCCGCCTCAGACACCGGAACGACCGGAGAAACCGGGGAGAGAACAATTTCCAGCTCCTCCAGTACGTCCGGCACCAGAGACGCAGCCAGGGGGCCATCCTCCTCCCCGCCACCAACCTCCGACCCAGCGGACGGGGGGTTTTGAATTAAAAGCTCTACCAGGACGAGCATCCCCTGGGAGACATCCGGGTCGCATTGGGCGAGCTCATTATCCTCGAGCTCGCCCGACCCAGCCCCCAGGCTGCCCGACCCGGCGAGGGGTAACGACACCGATAAAAGGTCAACTTCAATTACTGCCGCGGGTTGTTCCGCAACCCCCCCCCACGGGCAGGGTCTCATCCCCATCCCCGGGAGGCACGTGCTGGACAGACACATCTGCCTCAGCCTCCCGAGGGACAGGCGACCCCTGCCGATCGCTGGTGAGGACGACAGCGCTGGGGGGGGCGGGGGGGCGCAGTACCCGCGGCGGGCGACGACTCCCCCTGCTCGGAGGGACCTTCCTCCTCCCGGTCCTCCTCCTCATCCAGGGGGTTGCGCCTTTTTAGCACGGAGGGAGCGAGGGAGACCTCCATGTCTGCAAAGGCCTCCTCCTCGACTCCCTCCGGCGGAGCAGGTTTGTCGGGTTCCTCGGGCCCGAGCCCGGCCGCAGGTATTGGCATTACCGCTGCGGCGGTTGCGGCCACAGGCTCGGGCACGGGGCCCCTCCCGCTCACATCTGCCCTGATCAACTCCGCGAGGAGCGCGGGTGTAAGGGGCTCAAGGGGCAAGGGCTCACCATCCACGGGGGGACCTGCCCTAAGGTGCTTTTTTCCCCGCGCCTTCTTTCCGGCCGGACACGCTCCCTCCCCCCCGCCGGAGGCCTTGGTGGCATCGGCCCCCGACGTCAACCGCGCATCAGACGTACTTGACGCGCGGGCAGATCCGGGGGGAAGGGCGGCGGCGGCGGCGCCAGCCTCGGCCGCACGAGATGATCCGGCGGCCTTGGAGGCAGGGCAGTTCCTCCTGATGTGCCCCACCTCCCTGCAGGCATGGCACCTCACACCGTCCGACGTCCAAAAGGCGCGGTAGGCGGTCCCCTCGTGGAGGACGACGAACGCCCCTTCAGTGTCCTCCTCCCGCGCCAGCTGGATAAACAGCTGGCGCCGGAAGGAGAAGACGTGGCGAAGGCTGGCCTCCCGGAAGCCGAGCGGGATGGGCGTGATCCCCGACCTCACCTCCCCAAGTTGTCGCAAATGGGGAAGGAGGAGCTCACCAGGAACATAGGGCGGGACGTTGGAAATAATGATCCTCTGCGCGGTGGCCTCGAGAGGATCCACCGGCAGGAAGGTCCCGCCCACGGTGAGCCCCTTGGCGACAGCCAGGGACACCGCCCGCTCCGACCCCAGGAAGAACACAGCCTTCCCATACATTTTCGAGGCCGCGACGATGGCTGAGGGGCCGACAACCCCAGCCATGGCCTTGACGCAGGCCTCGATGGTCATAGTGGGGTGAGTGTAGCTCTTCACCCCAAGCTTTTTTGTTATTAATCGAAAAGGTGACGGGGCAGCAGGAACAGCGGGAGCAGCTGTGGCTGTGGCTACCACTCTCGCATAGGTCCCGGCTGGCCCCGCCACCGGCGAAGATGCAGTCGCCATTCTGGGGTGCTTTTTTTAAGGGCTACACTCACCCCAAGTCACAGGCCTGAAGGTGTTAATGGCCTCGGTGTATATATATATTTTTTTGTCCTCTATTGAGCAGAGGGAGCTGATTAAAATGAGGACACACCTCTCTCCTTATTGATTTAAATTGGGAGAGGAGCCCTCGGCCCTCTGCTCAATTGGCAATTAATAAAATAGATGAAACTAAGGTGCCTTAGAAAGACAGGCAGAGAGAGACAAAGAGAGAGAGAGAGAGAGGTGGGGGGGTGGGAAGGAGGGAGGCCGCAAAGGGCAGTGTTGCCACTCAGGATGGTGGGTGGGTGTAGGCAGGGTTGCACTCTCCGATGGAAAAAGTCTTTGGTGATGGTAGTCTTCTGGCAGGGGGAGAAGACGTCTTCACCTGGAAAAGCTGGAGAAGCCCAGGCTTAGTCCTGCAACAGGTCTTAACGATGTAATTAAATTAAATTAAGGACTTCACCTTGGGCAGCTCCAAGCTCTCCCAGGGCAGGCAATAGAAGGGATGCTAATTAGTGGTGTGTGTGGCCTAGCTTTTAACAAGAGCACACACACACACACACACTACACCCCTTGATGATCCGGCCTTGCTTCTTCTTTTCTCCCCCCACCTAAAATACAAAGTCTTGGGAGAGTGCCCCAAATAACACCCACCTGTAGATGTTCCGGATGAAGTTTTCTTCCCTCCTTTCAAGCAGTTGGTTTCTCTCCCCTCTCTCCCTCTCCTGAAGTGGAGGCCAATTTGGGGAGGCAGTGATAGAAAAGGCCTCTCCCCTGGTTGATGTTGATGTAGGCCTCCTTTCTCCTTCTCCTCCTCTGTCCTCTCTCTCCAAGCACCTCAGTTATGTAATGATGGTGGAGTTGGTGGTGGTGGTGGTCCAACGTTCTCCTCCTCTTCCTGGTCAGGGGACCACCACTTTAATCCACTCTCCAAAGTCTGGCTGCTCCCTCTGCTCGTGCTTGCAGCTGCACAGAGGGTAACTTAAGACTGAAATATAGAAGCCTGCTATGGCTTTATATACAGGGGGTGGTCACTGCCGATACTGCAGTATAGAATCCGTTCTTCTCTTAAAGGTACATACAGAACAATTCCTCCCCTTTTAGATAAACAGTACATAACATTCATTTAACAACTAAATAATAACTAATTACAATTACAATTTTCTCTGTACTGTATACATCAACTGAAATAATCATTTATAAGTTCAGTCTTTGAGGAGGCTTCCTGATCCTGACTGGATAGCGCCTTTCTCGAGTATCCTGTTCTTGCGGCGGAGTCGATTCTGGCTCATTGTCATTGGTTGGTTCGTCAGCTTCCAATACCACTGCTTCTGAGGTAGACGCAATCTGTACTTCGTGTTGATTACCAGGTGCACCTGCTCGTGGTATGGGTTTGGCTTGTTCCTGTGACTCTAGAATCTGGTCAGCATGGCGTCTCACGATGCTCTCTCCAACGTCCACTGTGTACATTAGTGGTCCCTGCTGTGTGCATATCGTTCCTGGCTGCCATTTTTCTGTTCGGTAGTTGCGGGCCAAGACTGGCTGCCCTATCTACAAGCTCCTGGTTAGCTTCTCATTTATGTGCTGTAATTGCTTATCCTCAACATCTCGTCTTATGTTTGGTTTGAGCAAATCCAGGCGACATCTTAGCCTTCGGTTGAAGAACATTATGGCTGGAGCTTGGTTGGTGACTGCAATTGCATTCCGGTAAGCGAACAAGAAATTATCCACCTTGTGTTGTAGTGGTATGTCGTCATTATTCATTGCCTTTATGGCCTTTTTAAAGGTCTGCACAAACCTCTCAGCCAATCCATTTGTGGCTGGATGATATGGGGCAGATGTGTAATGTTTCACCCCATTATTCCTCAGAAACCTCCGGAAATCCTCGGACACAAACTGTGGCCCATTGTCGGAGCAAATCTGTTCTGGCAAGCCATTCCTGGCGAAGATGGTCCGTAGGACTGCAATAGTTTTCTCTGTGGTGGTGGAGGACATTTTGATGACCTCTGGCCATTTCGAATGGGCGTCCACAGCGATTAGGAACATTGAGTCCATAAATGGACCAGCAAAATCAATGTGTACCTGTTGCCATGGAGATGAGGGCCACTCCCATGGATGTAGCGGGGCCTGTGGTGGAGCGTTTTGGACCTTCTGGCATCCTGTGCATCTCTTGGTCATATCCTCGATTTCTTTATCGATTCCCGGCCACCACACAAACGCCCTGGCTAGGCTCTTCATTTTTACCCCTCCCAGATGACCCTCATGAAGCTCATTGAGCACTCTATCTCTCAACTTGGGTGGAATTACCATTCGGGATCCACACATCAAGGTCCCCCGACACACTGACAGCTGTTCTCTCCTTGGCGAGAATGCTGGCAACAGTGAGTCGCCATGTGCTGGCCATCCCTTCACCGTCAAATCATAGACCCGAGAGTGTGTCGGGTCATTTCGGGTTTCCTTCTCTATACTTGAGTTTGTAACAGGTAGACATTCGACTATGGTCGCATGGAATATCTCAACAGGGTCCACTGCAGGTGCTTCCTCTACCGTAGGCAACGGTAGGCGCGACAGCCCATCAGCGTTTCCATGCTGTTTCGTACCCTTGTACTCTATGTCGTACTGATGTGCCCCTAGAAAAAGTGACCATCTTTGCAGCCGTTGTGCCGTCATCACCAGAACGCCCTTCTTTGGGTTAAAAATGGAGACCAGGGGCTGATGATCAGTCAGTAGGGTGAATTTCTGCCCGTGCAGATAGTGATTGAACTTCTTCACCCCCCACACCAGGCTGAGGGCCTCCCTGTCAATCTGGGCGTAGTTACGCTCGGCTGAGGTTAACGAGCACGACGCAAAGGCTATTGGCCTCTCTGAACTGTCAAGGAATTTGTGTGACAGCACCGCTCCGATGCCGTAGGGAGACGCATCACATGCTAACCGAATCGGTAGTGTTGGATTGTAGTGGGCCAATACTTCTTTTGAAGTGATTAGGCATTTACATTTCTGAAAGGCACGCTTACACTCATCACTCCATTTTCATGTTACTCCAGTTTGCAGTAGGGCGTTCAGTGGATGCAGAATTGTAGATAAATTCGGCAAGAACTTATGGTAGTAGTTCACCAACCCGAGGAACGACCTCAGTTGCGACACATTTTCCGGTGCTGGAGCCTTGACTACAGCCTCAATCTTGTCCGGCGACTTATGCAACCCTTCCTCATCAATCATGTGGCCACAATACGAGATTTGTCTCCTGAAGAACTCGCATTTGGGGCGGTTGGCTCGTAGCCCATATTCCTGTAATCTCGTGAGCACCTGCTCCCGGAGTCCTTAACACTCTCCTGATCTTCCGAACTACTGTCTGTCAATTTCTTTACTTTCTTGTACTTTTCCTTAGTAGTTCTTGTAGTGTTGGTTTTCTTTCCCGACCTGCAGACTCTTGCTATGTGTCCCATTTTCCCACATTGCCTGCATACTTTGTCCTTAAACCAGCAGTCCTTCTGATCATGGGTTGTTCTGCCGCAGCGATAGCACTTTTCTGCTCCATACGTCATTTCGTTAGCGCTGTATTCCTGTGGTTTCTGTTGTATTTCCGCAGCTCCCCGTGCTGCTGCTTCGTAGGATACTGCCACGCTGAAAGCCTGTTCTAGCGTCAGGTCCTTTTCCAAAAGTAGTCGTTTCTGGGTTCCTTCACTCTGGAGCCCGCAGACAAACTTATCCCGCAAGGTGTCTGCCAGTCCTGCTCCGAACTGGCAGTGCTTCGATAACTTGCGTAGTTCCGTAAGATAGTCAGCATTGCTCTCCTCTTTGTGCTGGTTTCTTTTATGGAACTTGAATCTTTCTGCTATCAGCAGCGGTGTAGGGTTTAGGTGTTCCTGTAAGATATTAACAATCTCCTCAAAACTCTTCTCCATTGGTTTAGCTGGGGTAATTAAATTCCGCAATAGGCCGTACGTTCTCGCGCCCATCAAATTTAATAATACTGACGCCTTCTTTCCATCGGCCACCTCATTTGCCTTGCAGTACACTTCAATTCTTTCCACATACGTGGTCCAGTCTTCTACCTCGTTGTCGAAAGCAGTGATACTGGCACTTTTCGGCATCTTGGGTGATTTAAAATAGCGCCTCCCGCGCTTTTCCTTCTTCCCCTTGCTGCCACGCTGCTCCTAGCGTTCTGCAGGCTAATGGCAGCGACCCGCGGCTTCGGCGCGTCTCACTTTTCCTTCCCCTTGTTTTATTTTCGCTTCGCTGCCCGGTTCTTGAGCACCGACTGCGCCCTGTGCGCTCCACCCTCTCTCTCTCTCTTTTCCTCCCGACGACGCTGCACGGCCCCTTTGCAGAGCCGCTCGTTCGAGCTCGAGCCCGCCGCAGTCCGGAAGGATCAGCGCACTGCCTGCTACCAGCATGATTTGCTGGAACACCTTGACTGGGGAGCCAAGCCCAGTTCTCCACAGCCTCTCCTGCAACTCTCTGAACTCCGATGGATCCTTGGGCGGTTGCCCGCGGCTGACGCCCGTTCTGACTTCGACCTCCAAGAAGCTTCTTCTCAGGGAAAGATCCCCGTGAGGTGATGCAGCACTGCAGGTGAGTTCGAACCTGTTCGTCGCCAGTGTAGTGTCCGAGTATAAATAATACACGGACTGCAGGAGAACAATAATAACAGGTATTTACTGAACAGAGGGTAACTTAAGACTGAAATACAGAAGCCTGCTATGGCTTTATATACAGGGGGCGGTCAGTGCCGGTACTGCAGTATAGAATCAGTTCTTCTCTTAAAGGTACATACACAACAATTTCCACCATTCTATCTATCCTGCTGGCCAACACCTCTACGCCCGTTTTTAGGTGCAATCCATCAGATCTGAAGAGGCTCCTCCTACTCCAAAAGGTGCCCCACTGAAGAATCAAAAGCTTGATTCCCTCCACCATATCTTTAGCCTTGTGTCGGTCTGCCTAATTATCTCTGTCTCTCCTCACTAGTGTGTGATACAGGTAGTATTTCAGAAAATACTACACTTGAGGTTCTTTCCTTAAGCTTTCTTCCTGATGCCTTAAATTTGGCATGGAGGTCTTCTGGTCTACTTCTATCCATGTTGTTTGTTTCCACATTTGGTTCCTTACCTATTCCCTCCAGCATTTTATCAACCCCAGACGTTCGATTCTCAACCCATGCCCTTGGGAGGCAACGGGCGATTTGTTTATCTGGGTCCGCTTTGCATAGAATTTTATCTGTAAACTGAATAATCGAATCCCCTAACACTGCTGCTCTTTTTTTGCCACCTTCCCTAACCGGCTACGTGGCACATGCTAGCCTGGCACAGCCATCCTTTTGAGTCTACGTTATAAACTGTTGGCGAGCACCATGGATGATTACTCCTGCCCCACCATGGCTTGACTTGGTCATGACTTCTGGCCCCCTTATGAACAGTGACCCACCCTGCAGTATGGTCTTCTCGAATACCTCATTTCTAAAAGCATGAGGTGAATTGCTGCATAATTTGTTTTTGGTGATATTGCTTGAGAGAGGAATATGGGCCAGGACAGCGAAAGCAAAAAAAAAGACACAAGATTTGCTGTATACAGCACCTTTTGTATCCTTCGGATGTCCCAAAGTATTTCACAACAACTAATTACTTTTAAAGTGCAGTCACGGTTTTGTAGGCAAACACAGAAGCCAATACCACAAGCAGCAATTGAATGAATGAGCAGATAGTCAACTGATATATTTGAGGGAGGAATGTTGGTTAGGACAGCAGGAGTTCTTCGAATAGTGCATGTGATCTTTTACATCCACCTGAGCTGGTAGGAAGAGCCTTGGTTTAATGTCCAAATCCGTAGGCAGTCATCTCCAAGCATTCCCACAGTATTTCACTGGACTGTCAGTCTTGATTAGCTGCTGAGGTTCTGGAATAGTGCAGAAACCCACAACCTCCTGACTCAGTGATGAGAGTGAGACCGAGTCAAGCTAACCAGTATTAATTAATATCAAGAGTCTGCACTTTTGCTTTGCCTTTCCTTTTTATTCTTGTATTCTCCAAGCCATTAACACTGCAGCCTGAAGCAGGAATATTTGCCTTGAAATTACTATCAATAACTAAAATAATGGAGCAAATAAGAAAAAAAATTATTTTGCCCTAAAATAGGAGAAAGTTTATGATCTAAATGCCAAAACAAATGACATTCAAATCATGTCAGCCGCAGTGTGACAATATTCTTTATTGGCACTTCATATAGTTATATAATGATAAATGAGCTACTGTACATCAGTGGCAGTGCATCTTCCAAGCATAGGGAATACTCTAGGACAGTGTAAGCATATTTTGGATTGCTTTATAATTGCATTAGAGTGGGCTGGGTTGGATTATTATACATTTCTAATGTAGAAGTGAGGATGTAAATCTATGTGAAATTTCAAAAGATACTGAAATAAAATAAATTAAGAAAATTATGTTATCATTTAAAAGTTTTTAGGAGATGATTAAACGACTTCAAAGATAATTTAATAGGGCAGTATAACCCAGTTTTGATCGGTAACAGATCAGAATGAATAAACCATAGCTTGTAACCCATTGAACTTAAGCAGATCTGTTGTTTTGAGGGACAGATGTAGGCGGAAAGAGAAGGCGCCATCTCTTACTAATCTGTATTGGTTGCAGTGCCGCTCCTTTGAATCATCATCACTCACCCATCAACATGATCATCCTTTTCTCTCTCATACTGAAACAAAAGCATAGCAGTTGTTCAAAAAAATGATATTTATTAAAAATATAAATGCCCAGTGGAGTATTCTGACAGACTTCTGTGACAGTATTTCATGGTTCAGGGAGTGAGTCATTGCACAAACCTTGGTTACAAAATCTTGAAGTGGTTTTAAAGTCATAGGACTAATAATAGTTGTTAAAGCGGTGCTCATTCATTCATTTCAATTATTAAATATTATAAAGGAGCTAATTGATGCACTTTGTTGCTTCTAATTCATTTTTTAAAATTGAGATTTTTTGGTGACAATATGTTGACATACATTCATGTACAGCAGTGGTGTTCAGCCTTTTGGAGCAGTGAGTCCAATACCCGTGCTGCAGATAGTGAGTGGGTTGAATCTGATTAAGCGTGCTTTTACACTGAACTTTAGCGTGGGTGCAAAACAGAAACTGCTTTGCCCCAATGCCAATGATGTACTGCCTAAAATTGCTCCCTCCTTCATTTCAGTCTCTTATCAATCCTCCTTCATTTGAGATTCTCCATTCTCCTTCATTCAGTCTCTCCCTCTCTCTCTCTCTCTCTCTCTCTCCCTTCACTTGTTTTTCTTGCAGATGAGACGTTAAACCGAGGCCCCGTCTGCCCTCTCAGACAGATGTAAAAGATCCCATGGCACTATTCTTAGAAGAGATGGGGAGTTCTCCCAGTGTCATGGCCAATATTTATCCCTCAACCTACATCACTAAAACAGATTATCTGTTCATTGTTACGTTACCGTTTGTGGGAGCTTGCTGTGCGCAAATTAGCTGCCATAGGCCCCTACATTACAACAGTGACTACACTTCAAAAAGTACTTCATTGGCTATAAAACGTTTTGGGATGTCATGAGGTGGTGAATGGTGCTTTATGAATGCAAGCTCTTTCTTTCTCTCCCTTTCTGTCTCACTCCTGTCCCCACCTCGCTCTTGCTTTTTTTTTTCTCTTTCCCTTTCATGTGCTTCTGTTTTTAACCTTTCTGTCTTTGCCTCTGTAACTATGAGCAGTGAGAGGTGACAACATTGGCACTCGGGTTAGTGGCTCAGTTAGAGGCGACATCAAGCAGGGGGTCAAGGGCTAGTTAGAAGGAGCAGCATCACAAGTCGAGTTTCAGTCATCATTTAGAAGCTTTACTCCAAGCCTCTACCGCAGGCTACTTTTGCTGTGTTTATATTTTACGGACACATATAAAAAGATGCCGTATAATCATGACATGAGTTTTGCCCTTTGTTGGTTGAGGAAGAAGCTTCCTATGGCTGAGTAACCCTGTCACAGTTGATCTAGTCAGTTAGGAAAGTTGTACTGAAAAGTGTTCTGGTGGAGCTGAAATTCTTATTGAAGGGCACTGTAAGATTTAATGGCTCCATTGTTGGTGAGTTGTGAGAATCTTTTGATGCCCTTATCGTTCTAGGAATTGAAGCGCGCCCTCTAGGACTGCAGGCGGGATCGTCAGGATTATGTCATATGGAAGCGTCATGGACAATACCCTGATGTTATGGAAGTGGCAGCCTACATCACTCCATACCTGAAGTGGGGTTATAAAGGGGATGGCATCTACATGTGGTGTAATCTTCCACTCTGCCCTGCCACAATGATCTTGTGAAGCTCAGAATTGGCTGTTTTATGCTGTAAGTGGCTCCATTGTCAGAGCAAGGAGAAAAGAGGAGAGTAGGTGAAAGGATGGGACATTATTCATTCTTGTTTCTTTGGGTCAGAAGCACTCTATCAGTGACATGAAATTTCACTTCAGTGTTGAGGTGAATATGAAATATAATTGTGTTATTGGGACTCTGGCCTGCATTGTTGCTTCTGTACCAACTTTCGTTATATTTTTAAATTACCGTGAAGCCACAGGCAGTGAACTTGGCGTCTGTATTTGCGATTGTACTAAAAAAAAAGGAATGAGCCATTTTCCTGTGAAAATTAGAGGCCAGTTTACATAGTGGATGTACTCTGCAAAGTGTTGGTCAAAATCTGTATCACATGCGTACACGCCTTTGTGGACCTGGTTAGTTATTTTTAAAAGACCTTGAAATCTTCCACCTCCACAACCTCTGCACCATAGTGAAGATCAGATGGCAAGATCCCAAACTCTGAAGCTTGGCTCATGTTAGCTTGGCACGGTTCGAGACCATGCTGATCAAGGTTCAGCTGACGTGACCATGGCATTTCTTGAGGATATTTGATGACAGACTGCATAAGATTGTCTTCTACTGCTAACTGAAAGAGAGCAAAATATTTCACGGAGGACTGTTCAATTTATAAAAAGGATATAGAGGCACTGGAGAGGGTGCAAAAATGATTTACAAGGATGATACCAGAAATGTGAAAATATACCCATCAGGAAAGGATGAACAGGCTGGGTCTCTTTTCTCTTGGAAAAAAGGCTGAGGGGTGACCTAATAGAGGTCTTTAAAATTATGAAAGGTTTTGATAGAGTGGATACAGAGAGAGTGTTTCCACTTGTGGGGAAGAGCATAACTAGAGGCCATCAATATAAGATAGTCACCAAGAAATCCAATAGGGAATTCAGAACGAACTTCTTTACCCAGAGAGTGGTGAGAATGTGGAACTTGCTACCACAGGGAGTGGTTGAAGTGAATATTATAGATGTATTTAAGGGGAGGCTAGACTAGCCTATGAGGGAGAAGGGAATCGAGGGTTATGCTGATAGTTAGATGAGGAAAGACGGGAGGAGGCTCGAGTGGAGCATAAACACCGGCATGGACTGGTTGGACCGAATGGCCTGTTTCTGTGCTGTATATCCGATGTATGTAAACAATGTAAGGACATGTTAAAAAGGGACCATGATATCAGCTTGGATTCCTGGGAGCAGTTTGCTACATGAGGTGGCAGAATGGCATTCACAAAGGCCGATGCTACTTTGACAGATGTCATATTGAAGCTGCACAGGAGAAAAGGACAAAGAAAAATAAACTGTGAACAAGACTGCAAAACAGTGGCCCTTGTAGTGCAGAAAAGGCCTTTGTCTCTTTTGGATGGGGATATCTATAACTATATTTAGTTTTCAGTCATTTGGATTAGGATACAGTTTTATCTTGGACCCTATGGTTTACAGTACTGTACCATTCAAAAGACACTATAATCTCTCGGCAGCCTTATTTTTTCGAGAGTCATCTGGGATTTCTGTTCATCCCATTGTCCCTCAATGGTAGCTGTAGAGAGCCCCAAAATGTTAAAAGAATTCAGTTGGGTAGAGGGAAGAATAACACAAAACAGCAATGTATTTAGATGGTTCTTAGTAGCCCTACAGAATCTGTCATTCAGTGAAGTTTAAAATGAATTTGACCCATTTTCTCACTATAACAATTACTGAAGCTAACCAGATACTCTCCCACTGTCTTGGACAAGTGCAGGGATCGATCATCCATGGAGCTAGATACAATGGTTCACCAACAATTCAGATTTTTCTGTGGCTGTGTTAATGAAGATACCCAACTTGCCAATTCCAATGCAGTAAGATGTTCTTCAGATGAGCTGTCTGTTCCAGCAGAAAAACAGTAGAAATATGCTGCTTGATTAATGCTCACTTAGAGACGATAAACACCCTGCACCCTACCCTTTTGATTCAGGCAGCAAATGGCTGGCAAAGGTTTAATTTGTAGCCACAAAAGTGACCATGATCTATCGGTATTGTATGTTGTGGTTGTGTGTAACTGATTTCAATATCTTCACATTTTAATTGAGTTCCCAGTGCCTCTTGGCTTAATGTATACCTGCTCACGTGCATTATTTCTGAATCAGTAGCAGTGCTTTTTTCCTTTAGATAAATTAGTAACAGAGGTTGCAGTACTGCATCTTTGAGATTGTTCTGTCCTCCTGACCATGTTAACCGTTTTTCAGCTTCCAACTAAAAGAAAAGGAAAAATAATCTTGCTGAACGTTAACAGGATATTGAGTATTGTGCTTTTTGGTGTTGTATCGATGTAATCTGGACGACATTGTAAGCGGAATTAGCTCCTGATGTGGGCCATGCTGAAAAGAGCTAGTCTGCTTTGCTTGTTAGCTCTGCAAAATTGCTTAATTTACAACGCCAAATTTGTTGTACCCCCTTGATATACTCTTAACATCAGCTCAGTATACAATAGTGTACCCCTCAGCATCTAGGTATTACTGCATCCTCATATACACAAACTTTCATTTTGTTTAATTATTTTGAAGTTCAGTCCATTGTATCGACTGTTCCTTTTTTCACAAGTATGGTCGGTTGACTTTTGGTGTTTCTGACTAACGTTTTTCATTTCTGATTATGTTTCAAAATCTGCTTTCTTGTACACCTTGTAAAGTGGTATTTGGCTGCTTTACTAATAGTATTATAATGAGATTGTATTGTCTATGAAAAGTTGAAAATTGTAACTGTAAGCTGCAAACTTTTTTGTTGCAATAGCACGTCTACGAGTAACTTGGGCTATATCACGTGATCGTATCAGCTCACTAAAATATTCACATTTTATGCTCCTTAGCATAATATTGTGGAATGGTATTTTGAGAATCACTGTAGCCTGAGCAGCATTACAGAGCAAATGTAACAATTATATCTAATTAACATTTTATTAATTTACATCACGTGTAATGCAAACGGAATGGATGATGAGAATTGGGATATAATCTATACTTGATGTTTGGCGCGGAGTCAAACTCGAGAGTTAGCAGGCCAGCTGTCTTGTGCGATATGAATCCTATTCTGTGACTCATCATCATCTATACTTTAAGTTCTGGTTGAAGCTTTATTAAAATCTGGTGCTCAGCCAGTTATCTTTGTAATACGATAACCTGCCCTCTAACACACAACAGTATGACAGTAGTGATGATTTTTTAACTCACGTACATGATAAAGATCAGTACCATCAGCAAATTTGGTGGATTTCAGTTGATGTACAACTTGTTGAACTTTAAGGAAAATTGATCTATTTCTGGGATCCTTCAGCAAAAGCACAACAATGGGAAAGAAGCATTAATGTTGATGACATGTATTTTTCACTGGAATAAGTACTTGAAAGCCTACACACTGCAGTTACAAAGTAAAGTGTAACAATTTTATTTTGCTTTCCCTTGAGGAGGAGAAGAGAGAGAAGTACCGTACTTTATTGAAGCATACTTCTTGCTGGCTTGAAAGTACACGTGCAATTGTACAAGCTAGGAATTGCAGTCAATCGTCTCCCTGCTCACTGAGTTAGATAAAAGAGCATCTTGGGATGTGGGGAGTTGTGCATGAATCACTCAGCGTGGTCCGTGGAAGCGTAAAATGATGGTAGACTGTTTTTGAATGTGCTGACACTTAAATACTTGAATGGTTGAAAACTAGTCTTTTGTCAGCATGCTGATATACCTCTGTCTCTACTAACTACAACCAGAACTCTGCTTCAAGAGAAGGAGGCCTAGTGGGTCAATAGTTTTTATTTACTTTTAAAACAAACCAGGTGTTACACTTTTGGCTTTCCCCCAAAATGTTTATGTTGTGTGTACAGCAAAAAGGCAGTTTTCCTATGTGCACAGTCTTGCTTGAACAGAAACCTACATCTTTATACATGCCTAGAGTGGGATTGCTTGCCATGGGACTGATAGTTATTTCTTAACTACAGTGCATCACAGTGGAGATCACATGAGATGCCCTTCGCATTCACCTGTCTGGTCTAAGAGGCTGTAAATACCACACCAGCAGACCATTACAATTGAGGCAAAAACAAATGGATGTATTTACAATTGAAGCAGTAAGACACAGCAAAACACTGATGGCAAAAATACTTCAAAAAACAATAAAGGTAGAATGACAGGAGTTTAAAATATCTTCATTAGAATGCATAGTTTGACACACAATAAGGCTTTTGGTTGAAACAGTATTTTGTATACCTGCAACAATACATTGCTGTAGGTGGACACTATCATTCCTATATTGGCCCATGGAGTCCAGGGCCGCGATCTTACCTGAGGAGGTGCGTTGGGGGCGGGACTGCTGGTTTCCAGATTCTAGTCCCACCCCCAGCGATGTCTGATGACCTGACGCTATTTTCCCCTGATTGGCCTTGTTAAGCCCGCCAACTAAGGAAAGCCGGTGTCAGATGACGTCAGTGCATGATGCTTCATCTGCCGGTTTTGTTAAAGTGACAGGCACCATAATTTTTTGACAGATGAATTGTCAGTGTTTGACAGCATTGAGGTGCTGTCAAACACTGACAATCACTGTCCAAAGGTGAGCCCTTGCACCCAGGCTCACCAATGACTCTCTCTTTAGGAGAAAACAGATGGCAGCTGAATGTGAGATTGCAGAAGCCATCTGTTAATTTGCTTAATCAGAGGAGGCTTCACAGAAACATCAAATCTTGTCACCTGCAGATACATATAAACAGAATAAAAATATTTCTCACTACATTCTCTCACCTGTCATATTTACTTGTGCACCATTGCTCCCATCACACTACCTCTGCAGCTGTCATTTGCACACTTACACTGCAGCAGACCCACAGCTCGTCTCGCTGACCCTGGCGGGGTTTCCTGCCGTCGGGAAGCCCGTATCAGCAGGCTAAAAATGGGGAAAGCCTCTTAACTGCCTGTTCACTACCTGTTAACAGACAATTAATTGGCTCTAATCCCCTTCCCGCCACTAGGAGACAGGTCCCTGCGCGAGACGGGGACCCGCCTCCCGGGAAGATGGTTCGGAGGCGGGTTGGGACTCGCCCCTAATTTTTCCCATTTTCCCAGCAGTCCCGCCTCCAAACCCACCTCCTCAGGGCTGGGAAAATCCAGCCCCAAGTGTCCACTTCAGAAATTGAATTGAACTAATAATATTGAGAAGTCTGCAGTATATATACCAATCCAAAGGCCTCTAAATAATGAGCTGTTGGTCAATTAAAGAAACATTGGAGCATCCTGGGCATAGAATCACAGCATGAGAAAATGTTCACACCTTGCCTGAATCTTGCATATTTATTAATCTTTGACCATGCATAATTTGATTAGGATTAAGTTTCTGCATCCTTGCTAATCTGTAGAATAGGAACTTGTCTGTATCTTGTAGGCAACTGGGCTCTGGTCTCTTATTTTGAAGTTTAGTAAGGAAAGACCGCCTTCATCTGAACTCCAGTTATTTCTAAAATCCCTTTTATATAGGGTATATATAAAAGTATATTTGTGATACAATATAATACAGACATCTCCCAAAGGTAACACCATGGCCTGTAATTTGCGGTCAGCAGCAAAGCAAAGGCACCTGCTGCTGGCCCCGAAGAAAGCTGCCTATGACGAGAAGTTTGCCTTTTTCAGTTGATTTCAGTGCTCTGTAATGGGAATTCCCAGTGTGATGTTGCAGTGACGTCAACAAGCTGTCTAAGCAGCCAATCACATTGCAAAATTCTCAGACAGCAAACCAGGAAATGAGAAGCTGCTTTTATCCGGACTTTTTATAAATGTTACAGAGAGCGAAATAAAGATTGGGACTCACACATGGGGGACAAGATAGAAGTTGAAATATCATGAACAAACCTTTTTTAAAAATTGTAATTTTTATCATAATAGAAAAATTTGACACTGCTCAAATATAAAAATGAGTTTTTCAGGGCCAGAACGTTTGCCTGCCAGTCAATACGCTGTTAAAACTCCAGTTACACCTATTCCAACAAAGCTTAACATTTAATGGGGTATTTAACAGCGTTATTAACGTGGAAAAGCCCAAGTTTTTGTCAGTTTCACTGATTTCACTAATTACACTAATTGCCGGCTATTGGGGGGGTCGGTCCACAACGCAGCCAGTATCGGAGCAGTGAATGACTGGCCGCAACTTCAGGATTTCCACGTTCAGGATTTAGCGCACGAGCAACTAAAGTTGCGGTCAGTTTCAGCAAACACTGACAGTTTCACTGTCATTACCCACTGCAAATTCCGAGCCATGCCTTCATTAGCCTTTATTTTAACACTTTTGTTGTATTTTTTAAAAAGTATTTAATTTCATTTTTTTGTATCAATTTTGGATTCCTCCTTGAATCATGAATGTCACCGTACAACATTTCATGAAATCTAACTGGTACATCTTGCTGAAATTGTCAAAAATGGAAAACCACCCTCAGTTTTTCGAAAAACTAACGTTATGAGTATTGAAGATTGCTGAATAAGTAATTTGGTTTATTTTCCTTAACTCACTGATCACTGACATTTTATACACCGGTATAAAATTATACCAGGTTTTTAATTTTTTTTTACCAACAGTCCATATATTGCAATTCTCTTCATTCAGGGACTTTTAGTCTGTGCTGGATTGAAAGTAGGTGGTCAAGGCTAACTTTTTAGTTTGACTTAGCAACGTGACCTTTCATTTATTGGGGCGCGTATTTCTTTGAAACATGTTTCCAGTATAGATCTCAACGGACACAAGTTTCCACAAGAATTGACTTGTAATCCTTATCATTGGAAATGGGGAGTTTTTCGAAAGGCCTGTGTTATGCAAGGCTGCCAGTACCAGCCTCATTATTTCCACATGACATCACCTTCAGAACTGAGTTTGTTTCTAGCCTTGTGTCTCATGATTTCAGGTCGCATCTGATGGGAGGCCAGACAAAAAGAAATACAAAAAGAAGCGCCTTTCACGACCACCAGACGTCCCAAAGCATTTTACAGCATTTTACCAGCCAACGAAGTACTTTATTAAAAAAAAAGTGTAGTCACTGTTGTAATGTAGGAAACGCGGCAGCCAATTTGTGCACAGCAAGCTCCCATAAACAGCAATGTGATAATGACAGATAATCTGCTTTAGTGATGTTGGTTGAGGGATAAATATTGACCAGGACACTGGGGAGAACTCCCGTGCTCTGCTTCGAAAATAGGATCTTTTACTTCCACCCGAGAGGGCAGACGGGGCCTCGGTTTAATGTCTCATCCAAAAGATGGAACCTCCGACAGTGCAGCACCCCCTCAGCACTGCACTGGGAGCGTCAGCCTAGATTTTTTTGGTGCTCAAGTCCCTGGAGTGGGACTTAAACCCACAACTTTCTGACTCCGAGGCGGGTGTGCTGCCCACTGAGCCACAGCTGACACTCCGTGTATTGAGCACACACCATTCCCTGACAATTGTTAATGGAGCTTCACTTTTTTTTTTGTATTCCGAGCATGTGCACACCTAGATGTGGAAAATTGAGCTCCCTTGTGTAATAGGTGGCATCACTCCTATTAAAGGTTAAAATACATGTTTGATGCTTTGAGTGTTAGATTTCTAACTTCTTAAAGGGACAGTCTCTGTGCTTGCAAAATCTCCCTCTCTTTGCAAACACAGGTTATGATGATGCAAAATGTGTCAAAAACTTTGTGCCACTTAATGCATGACACCATAGTGAAAATGATGCAAGATTTTTCTGTCTGTTCTGCATTCCCAAACACACACAAGTTTGGTAAATGTGTATTGCAGATGATGGAGCCACTGTTAGGAGTGAAGGTATAATATTAAAACAATTGTAGTTGATCATTTTACACTATTCAAAGTAAGTTTTATAGCAACGATGGTTTTGAAATGACCCTATGGTATTTTTAGAGAAGTGTTTTTAACATAGATACAGCAAAACAATTTAGGCCTTGACCCTTAATCAGCCCAGAAAATAAGCATACATTTTCTGTATATAAAAAATCCTGTAATTCTATTTTGAAAATAATTTATGGTAGGATAATATTTAAATATATATATTCGCGTAGAGTCAGAATATGCTTCACTCCCCATAGTCTTTAAAAATAATTAAAAATTTATTTTGAAAACTCCAAGTGAAAATACTTAATGTGAATTTTCTCCAAAAAAAATGAAAATGTTGCCTTGATGATTAACTTTGAAATCACTCTAAGGGAGTACACAGATTGAACATTTTAACTGCTTAACATTCAGGTAAACCTCTCCCCCCCCCCCCCCACCTCTCTGCTTTAAGATGCTCCTTAAACCCTACCTCTTTGACCAAGCTTTTGGTCACCTGTCCTAATATCTCCTATGTGGCTCGGTGTCAAATTTTGTCTGATTATGCTCCTGTGAAGTGCCTCGGGAAGTTTTACCACGTGAAAGGCGCTATATAAATAAAAGTAGTTGTTGTTGAATACCTTTGCATTGTCCTTGAGGTGGAGCGAGGCAGTCTGAACATTTTCAGCATGAACTTGTTGCTATGATTGATGGGGTGAAAGATGAAGAGTGTTCGATACGATGGTAGCGCGTTTGGTTTCGCTGCAAAAAGATTAATACAGACGCAGAAGAGCCGGCACATACATAATGGGCCAAATGGCCTCCTCTGTTCTGTAAACTTGTATGGTTCTGTGGGAACTGATGAATAATAACTGCAAAAAGTTATTGGCTTCTTGTGTATTTAAATAAAATATTTTTTGATGTTATGAACTTCCCAAACACTTGTTTTAAAGATGTACGAATGTTTTGTTGTTTTTACAATAAATGCCATTTGATCGCGAGTACATTTTGAGCTCTGCTGGAATCCCCATTTTTCTGACAGTGAAGCAGTTTCATTGCACGAGTGCATTCTTTACTTGGTTTTAGCAAACATAACCTGGAAGCAGGTCAGCCTAGTAATATAGACACAGAATTTTAATGTTAAAGTTAATTTGTTTTGGGTGTTTTTCTGTAAAATTATAATCAGTGCATTAGTAACGAAGGTGAGTTAAATATTTTATTTATAGATTTTAAACTATACTTTTTATGTATTTTTAATATATTAAAAGTCATGCATATAGTGTGCATTTCCTCCGAGTGTTGCACTTTCTTCCTTCTAAAACATTATCATAGAATCATAGTAACTTACAGCACAAAATCCTGGAACTCCCTTCCTAACAGCACTGTGGGAGTACCTACACCATATGGACTGCAGCGGTTCAAGGCGGCGGCTTACCACCATCTTCTCAAGGGCAATTAGGGATGGGCACTAAATGCAGGCCTAGCCAGCGACGCCCACATCCCATCAATGAATAAAAAAAAAGAAAATAAGGAGGCCATTCGACCCATTGTGTCTGTGCCAGCCCGAAAAGAACTATCCTAATCCCACTTTCCAGCTCTTGGTCCGTAGCCCTGTAGGTTACGGCACTTCAGGTGCATATCCAAGTACTTTTTAAATGTGATGAGGGTTTCTGCCTCTACCACCCTTTCAGGCAGTGAGTTCCAGACCCCCACCACCCTCTGGGTGAAAAATGTTCTCCTCAACTCCCCTCTAATCCTTCTACCAATTACTTTAAATCTATGCCCCCTGGTTATTGACTTCTCTGCTAGGGGAAATAGGTCCTCCCTATCTCTATCTAGGCCCCTCATAATTTTATACACCTCAATTAAATCTCCCCTCAGACGCCTCTGTTCCAAAGAAAACATCCCCAGCCTATCCAATTGTTCCTCATAGCTAAAATTCTCCAGTCCCGGCAACATCCTCATAAATCTCCTCTGTACCCTCTCTAGTGCAATCACATCTTTCCTGTAAATGTTCGGCGCTTTCCAGAACTGTACATGGTACTCTAGCTGTGACCTAACTCGGTGTTTTATACAGCTCAAGCATAACCTCCCTGCTCTTATATTTCTATGCCTCGGCTAATAAAGGAAAGTATCCCATATGCTTTCTTAACCACCTTATCTACCTGTCCTGCTACCTTCAGGGATCTGTGGACATGCACTCCAAGGTCCCTCTGTTCCTCTACACTTCTCAGTATCTTACCATTTATTGTGTATTCCCTTGCCTTGTTAGCCCTCCCCAAATGCATTACCTCACACTTCTCTCAATTGAATTCCATTTGCCACTTTTCTGCCCACCTGACCAGTCAATTGATAGCTTCCTGCAGTCTACAGCTTTCTTCCTCACTATCAACCACACAGCCAATTTTTGTATCATCTGCAAACTTCCTAATCATGCCCCCTACGTCAAAGTCTAAATCATTGATGTATACCACAAAAAGCAAGGGACCTAGTACTGAGCCTTGTGGAACCCCACTGGAAACAGCTTTCCAGTCACAAAAGCATCTGTCGACCATTCCCCTTTGCTTCCTGCCACTGAGCCAATTTTGGATCCAACTTGCCACTTTCCCTTGGATCCCATAGGCTTTTACTTTTTTGACCAGTCTGCCATGTGGGACCTTGTCAAAAGCCTTGCTAAAATCCATGTAGATTACATCAAACGCACTACCCTCATCAATCCTCCTTGTTACCCCCTTAAAAAATTCAGTCAAGTTAGTCAGACACGACACAACAACATAAAATTCTGGAAACACTCAGCAGGTCAGGCAGCATCATGGAGAGAGAAACAGAGTTAACGTTTCAGGTCGATGACGAAGGGTTCTTGTTCCAGATTTCCAGAATCCGCGGTATTTTGCTATTGTGTAGTCAGACATGACGTTCCCTTAACAAACCCATGCTGACTGTCCTTGCTTAATCCATGCCTTTCTAAATGACGATTAATACTGTCCCTCAGAATTTTTTCCAACCATTTGCCCACCATAGGCTGACTGGCCTGTAATTACTCAGTCTATCCCTTTCTTCCTTTTCTCAGGAAAAGTTGGATAGAATCCATGATAGACTGGATTGTTTTCTTTCTGTGTATGGAATGGGCTTGCTGGATCGAATGTTTGGTGCATTCTTATATTCTTATGTGACTAAATAGCAGGGGAATGCATTTTGAAATGCATCCCCCTTTTATTTAAGGCTTTATAGAGAATTGCAACCTTGACTTGAACAAGAAGGAACCCTGAGCAGAAACCAGCGATAACAGTCATTCACAGGTCTGAGCATTATGGGCTGTGTTATCATGCAAGTGACTCCCACTTTCTTATAATTGACCATTAACAGGAATCCAGGGAACTATGGCAGTACAGTGCTTCACTAATGCAATGCATTGTGCATGGGTTGAAATGGCGCAAATTCCTCGTGGCTCCCTACTGGTTAAATTCATTATCTCAGGAGTACTTTAGTAACTAAAGTCTGAGCGCTGGCCAGGTGCTCTCACCCTGTAGAGACGGGCAATAGCAAAAGAAAAAACTCGGAAAGAGTCCCCCTTCCTTAGGCTATTCTGACACAATTCCCAATGTCAGTTATACAGCAGAATTAGCAGAGGCTGAGAGCAAGTCGGACACCTCTTCTCACAGAGTGTGGAGAACCAGAGTGAGCAAGAGTAAAATTGATCGATATTTCACACCCCTGTCATGTTTTTGACCAGATTTCTATAGAAAGGATTTGAAAATAAGAGTTACTTTCCCAGAGCCTAAACAATAAGAAATGTGTTAGCTTGCCTAGGTAATCGAAGAATACCTCATACCCAATACAGGAAACTCACTTTTAACCGGCACCTAAATATCCGGAAATCTCTCTTAACCGGCAAAATTCAGGAGTAGGTTCAGGTAAGTTTTACTATATATTAGTGGCCGTGTAACCGGGGTTCCTGCACCTGTTGCCGTGCAACAGGG
The DNA here is from genome assembly GCF_052327205.1 of Somniosus microcephalus. NCBI lineage: Eukaryota > Metazoa > Chordata > Chondrichthyes > Squaliformes > Somniosidae > Somniosus > Somniosus microcephalus. The sequence continues at coordinate 13,874,781 of NC_141012.1, read as the reverse complement.
ACTCCTGGATCTGTGGCCGTGTAACCGGGACTCCTGCACAAGTGCCGTGTAACCGGGGCTCCTGCACCTGTGGCTGTGACTCGGAGACTAGGGTCCTAAATTTAAATAAAGGAAACTACGATGGTCTGAGGCGCGAGTTGGGTAGGATTGATTGGGGAATGTCACTCAAAGGGTTGACGGTGGATAGGCAATGGCAAACATTCAAAGACCGAATGGATGAACTACAGAATTTGTTCATCCTAGTTTGGCATAAAAATAAAACAAAAGGTGACTCAACCGTGGCTAACAAGGGAAATTAGGGATAGCATAAGGTCCAAGGAGAGGGCATATAAATTGGCCAGAAAAAGCAATAATCCTGAGGATTGGGAGCAGTTTAGGATTCAACAAAGGAGGACAAAGGGATTAATTAAGAAAGGGAAAATAGAATATGAGAGTAAGCTTGCATGGAACATAAAAACTGACTGTAAAAGCTTTTATAGATATGTGAAGAGAAAATGATTGGTGAAGTCAAGCGTAGGTCCCTTGCAGTCAGAATCAGGGGAATTTATAATGGGGAACAAAGAAATGGCAGACCAACTAAATACATATTTTGGTTCTGTCTTCACAAAGGAGGACACAAATAACCTCCCAGAGATGCCGGGGAACATAAGGTCTGATGAAAGAAATCAGTCATAGAGTCATAGTCATAGAGTTTTACAGCACAGAAAGAGGCCCTTCGGCCCATCGTGTCTGCGCCGTCCATCAATCCCTGTCCAGTCTAATCCCACTTTCCAGCATTTGGTCCATAGCCTTGTATGCAATGGCATTTCAAGTGCTCATCCAAATGCTTCTTGAATGTTGTGAGGGTTCCTGCCTCTACCACCCTTTCAGGCAGAGAGTTCCAGATTCCAACCACCCTCTGGGTGAAAAAGTTCCTCCTCAAATCCCCTCTAAATCTCCTGCCCCTTACCTTGAATCTATGCCCCCTTGTTATTGACCCCCCTACTAAGGGGAAAAGTTCCTCTTTATCTACCCTATCTATGCCCCTCATCATTTTGTACACCTCAATCAGGTCCCCCCCCCAGCCTTCTTTGCTCCAATGAAAACAACCCCAGCCTGTTTAGTCTTTCTTCATAGCTGAGGCGCTCCATCCCAGGTAACATCCTGGTGAATCTTCTCTGCACCCTCTCTAAAGCAATCACATCCTTCCTATAGTGAGGCGACCAGAACTGCACACAGTACTCCAGCTGTGGCCTCACCAGCGTTTTGTACAGCTCCATCATAACCTCCCTGCTCTTATATTCTATGCCTCGGCTAATGAAGGCAAGTATCCCATATGTCTTTTTAACCACCTTATCTACCTGTTCCGCTGCCTTCAGGGACCTATGTACATGCACACCAAGGTCCCTCTGACCCTCTGTACTCCCTAGGGTCCTACCACTCATTGTGTACTCCCTTGCCTTATTTGTCCGTCCAAAATGCATCACCTCGCACTTTTCAGGGTTAAATTCCATTTGCCACTTTTCCGCCCATCTGACCAACTCGTTTATATCTTCCTGTAGCCTGAGGCTTTCCTCCTCACAATTTACCACCCCACCAATTTTCGTGTCATCTGCGAACTTACTGATCATACCTTTTACATTCTCATCCAAATCATTTATGTAGATCACAAACAGCAAGGGACCCAGCACCGATCCCTGAGGTACCCCACTAGACACAGGCTTCCAGTCACAAAAGCAACCTTCGACCATCACCCTCTGCCTCCTGCCACTCAGCCAGTTTAGGATCCAACGCGCCAAGGCACCCTGGATCCCATGGGCTCTTACCTTCTTGACCAGTCTCCTATGCGGGACTTTGTCAAAAGCTTTACTGAAGTCCATGTAAACCACATCCACAGCATTTCCCTCATCCACACACCTAGCCACCCCCTCGAAAAATTCAATCAGATTGGTCAGACATGATTTACCCTTGACAAAGCCATGCTGACTATCCCCGATTAATCCTTGCCTCTCCAAGTGGAGACTAATTTTGTCCCTCAGAATTTTTTCCAATAATTTCCCTATCACAGATGTTAGGCTCACTGGCCTGTAATTCCCTGGTTTATCCCTGCTACCCTTCTTGTATAATGGTATTACGTTAGCTGTTCTCCAGTCCTCTGGTACATCCCCTGTGGCCAGAGAGGTTCTGAAAATTTGTGTCAGAGCCCCTGCAATCTCCTCCCTTGCCTCACACAACAGCCTGGGATACATCTCATCCGGGCCTGGGGATTTATCCACTTTTTGGCCTGCTAAAACCGCTAGTACCTCCTCCCTCTCGATGCTAATATGTTCAAGTATGTCACAGTCCCCTTGCCCGATTTCTATGTCTACATCATCTTTCTCCATAGTGAACACAGATGCAAAAAATTCATTTAAAACCCCGCCTACATCATCTGGCTCTACACACAGATTGTCACTTTGGTCCCTAATGGGCCCTACCCTTTCCCTGGTTATCCTCTTGCCCTTAATATACTTATAAAACATCTTAGGATTTTCCTTTATTTTGCTCGCCAGTGTTATTTCATGGCCCTTCCTCGCCCTCCTAATTTCTTTTTTAAGTATGCCCCTGCACTTTTTATACTCCTCTAGGGCTTCCTCCGTCTTTAGTCTTTTGTAACTGCCAAAAGCCCCCCTTTTTTTCCTAATGCATTTTTGTATATCCCTTGTCATCCAAGGTTCCCTTTGCTTGTTGGTCCCACCCTTGACCTTTACAGGAACATGTTGGCGTTGTACTCTCTCTATTTCCCCTCTGAAAGCCTCCCACTGCTTTGATGTGGATTTTCCTATAAGTAGCTGCTCCCAGTCCACTTTGACCAGATCCTGCCTTATCATATTAAAATCGGCCATCCCCCAATTTAGAACCCTTATTTCCGGGCCGTCATTGTCTTTTTCCATGACCACCTTAAATCTCACCGAATTATGGTCACTGTCGCCAAAATGCTCTCCTACTGACACTTCCACCACTTGCCCGGCTACATTCCCTAGAATTAGGTCCAGTACCGCCCCCTCTCTTGTAGGACTTTCTACATGTTGGCTCAAAAAGCTCCCCTGGGTGCACTTTAAGAATTCTGCACCCTCTAAGCCTTTCACACTCTGACTATCCCAATTAATATTGGGGAAGTTGAAATCCCCCACTATTATTACCCTATTATTTTCGCACTTCTCTGAGATTTGCCTACATATCTGTTCCTCTATCTCCCCCTGACTGTTTGGGGGCCTATAGTACACTCCCAGCAAAGTGCTTGCCCCCTTTTTGTTTTTAAGTTCTACCCATATGGCCTCATTAGAGGAACCCGCTAATATATCATCCCTCCTTACAGCAGTAATCGACTCCTTAATTAATATTGCAACACCCCCTCCCCTTCTACACCCCCCTCTGTCTCTCCTGAAGATTCTATACCCCGGAATATTGAGCTGCCAGTCCTGACCCTCCCTCAACCATGTCTCCGTGATAGCAACAATATCGTACTCCCATGTGTTCAACAACAACTTCAGTTCATCCACCTTATTTGCAAGACTCCTTGCATTAAAATAAATGCCTTCCAGCCTTGCCATATTCCCTTTTGCCCTCACATATTTTCTCTGCCTTCCCAGCTGACTTGTTTTTTCCTCTGTATTTGGCTGTAAATCACCCCCTACTATAGCTCCACTCTGTATCCCATCCCCCTGCCAAGTTAGTTTAAACCCCCCCCAGCAGTGCTAGCAAACCTCCCCGCAAGGATATTGGTCCCCCTCTGGTTCAGGTGTAAACCGTCCGACTTGTACAAGTCCCACCTTTCCCAGAAGCAGACCCAGTGATCCAGGAAACTAAAGCCCTCCCTCCTGCACCATCCCTTTAGCCACGCATTCATCTGTTCTATCTTCCTATTCCTATACTCACTAGCACGTGGCACCGGGAGTAATCCAGAGATTACAACCTTTGAGGTCCTGCTCTTTAATCTTCCACCTAGCTCCCTAAATTCTTGCTGCAGGACCTCATCCCTCTTTTTACCTATGTCGTTGGTACCAATGTGGACCACGACCTCTGCCTGTTCACCCTCCCCCTCCAGAATGCCCTGCAGCCGCTCAGTGACATCCTTGACCCTGGCACCAGGGAGGCAACAAACCATCCTGGATTCACGTCTACGGCCATAGAAACGCCTATCTGTTCCCCTTACTATAGAATCCCCTACCACTATTGCTCTCCCACTCTTTTTCCTCCCTTCCTGGGCAGCAGGAGCACCCCCAGTGCCAGGAAGTTGGCTGCTGCTGCCTTCCCCTGGTGAGTCACCCCCTCAACAGTATCCAAATCGGTATACCTGTTTGAGAGGGGAATGGTCACAGGGGTCTCCTGCACTTCCTGTCTGCTTCTATTGCTCCGCCTGGTGGTCACCCATTTCCTTTCTTCCTGTGCAACCCTTCCCAGTATTTGTAGGGAAATGGTGTTAGGAAAATTGATGGGACTGAAGGCCAATAAATCCCCAGGGTCTGATAATCTACATCCTAGGGTACTTAAGGAAGTGGCCCTAGAAATAGTCGATGCATTGCTGGTCATCTTCCAGAACTCGATAGACTCTGGAACAGTACCCATGGATTGGAGGGTAGCTAATGTTACCCCACTATTCAAAAAAGGTGGTAGAGAAAAAGCGGGGAGTTATAGACCGGTAAGCCTGACATCGGTAGTGGGGAAAATGCTAGAGTCCATTATAAAAGATGTAATAGCAGAGCACTTGGAAAGCAGTGACTGGATCAGACAAAGTCGACATGGATTTACAAAAGGTAAATCGTGCTTGACTAATCTACTGGAATTTTTTGAGGATGTAACTGGTAAAATAGATAAGGGAGAACCAGTGGATGTGGTGTATTTGGACTTTCAGAAGGCTTTCGATAAGGTCCCGCATAAGAGATTAGCCTGCAAAATTAAGGCACATGGGATTGGGGGCAAGGTATTGACTTGGATAGAGAACTGGTTGGCGGATAGTAAGCAAAGAGTTGGAATAAACTGGTCATTTTCCGAGTGACAGGCAGTGACTAGTGGGGTACCGCAATGATCGGTCCTAGGACCCCAGCTGTTCACAATGTATATTAATGATCTGGACAGGTTGGGTGATTGGGCAGACACATGGCAAATGCACTATAATATGAATAAATGTGAGGTTATCCACTTTGGTGGCAAAAACAAGAAGGCAGATTATTATTTGAATGGCAATAGATTGGGAGAAGGGGAAGTGCAAAGAGACCTGGGTGTTCTTGTGCACCAGTCGCTGAAGGTAAGCATGCAGGTGCAGCAGGCAGTTAAGAAGGCAAATGGTATGTTGGCCTTCGTAGCAAGAGGGTTCGAGTACAGAAACAAGGATGTCTTGCTGCAGTTGTACAGGGCCTTGGTGAGACCGCACAATTGTGCAGTTTTGGTCGCCTTATCTGAGGAAGGACGTTCTTGCCATGGAAGGAGTGCAGCGAAGATTCACCAGGCTGATACCTGGGATGGCAGGAATGACGTATGAGGAGAGATTGTGTCGATTGGGCTTATACTCACTGGAGTTTAGAAGATTGAGAGGGGATCTCATCGAAACCTATAAAATTCTGTCAGGCCTGGACAGACTAGACGCAGGAAGGATGTTTCCGATGGCAGGGGAGTCCAGAACCAGGGGTCATAGTCTAAGGATAAGGGGTAAGCCATTTAGGACTGAGATGAGGAGGAATTTCTTCACCCAGAGAGTGGTGAACCTGTGGAATTCTCTACCACAGAGGGCGGTGGAGGCCAGTTCATTAAATATATTCAAGAAGGAGTTGGATATATTTCTTAAGGCTAAAGGGATCAAGGGATATGGGGAGAAGGCAGGGACAGGGTACTGAATTTGGATGATCAGCCATGATCTCATTGAATGGCGAAGCGGGCTCGAGGGGCTGAATGGCCTGCTCCTGCTCCTATCTTCTATGTTTCTATGTGTACGGGGCTCTCGTACCTTGGTAAATATACCTCTCTCTCATACGGACTTTTTGATCAACCGGCACCACGCTGGTCTCGTCGGTGCCGGATAAAAAAGAGTTTACTGTATATTGGAATGCCTTTAATCTGTCTGTTTGTGATGAGGGAGATGAAAAAAAGAGACAAAGGAACATGAAAACAGGCTTTTGAAACAGGAAGGCTGTGATGCAGTCAGATTTGTATCCTCTACTTCGCAATGCGCAATGCCACAGGAGATCTGTTACTATGTGTGACATCAGTTGGTTATTGATTGTTACCTTGGTGAAATAAAAGATAGGCGAGTTAGTTATACTCCTGGGAAAAGGCCAGAATACAAATTATGATGTTCTGGGGAAGGGATGTGGAGGTGCTGCACCCACTAGTTTTGGCCCGTCAGTGGTGGTGTCTTAGATTAAAGCTTTTAACAATGGTGAACACTTAACCCACTATCAGTTTGTCTTGGTTTTTTTGTAATCTGCTTGGTATAGTGTTCTCTTGTGGTTGGTGGAAGTGACAGATCTGTTAATACCAGCTTTACTGTACTTTATCGAATACCCATGAAACTGTGAAAGTGTCTATGACTTGAACAGACTCGTGGCCAGAGGAAAAACTGTAGTCAGATGCCATGCTGGCGGAGGAGAATAGAGAGAATTATTGGAGATCTGGCTATGCTTAACCAATAATGTTATAACCAGCTGCAGCTTTTGCAAGATGTGTTGAAAATATGGTTTGATTCTCTGTCATAGTAGCACAGAATCTTTTGAGGTTTCTAATCTTCAGATTTTCTACTTTCAGGTTGCTATAAAGATTGTAGATAAAACACAGCTAGAGGAAGAAAACCTGAAGAAGATCTTCAGGGAAGTTCAAATCATGAAAATGTTACGGCACCCCCACATTATTAGGTTGTACCAGGTGAGAGACTTGTCTTATACTTTTTTACAAGGATTGAGGTTCATCTCTTGTTTTCCATTAGAAGACCGCTAATATCAGGTACACTATTTGCCCTGATTTTATGGAACTATTTTTACTTTTAAGGGCAATTAATAACATTGCTCGTTGAACATTGTGACTAAAACACCCACCATTAAGAATCCTTTTACAAGCCAAAATACTGCAGATGCTGGAAATCTGAAATATAAACAGAAAATGCCAGGCAGCATCTGTGGAGAGAGAAACAGAGTTAACGTTTCAGGTCGGTGACCTTTTGTCAAATTCTGCCGAGAGTTCACCGACCTGGAATGCTAACTCTGTTTTTCCCTCCACAGATGCTGCCTGACCTGCTGAGTATTTCCAGCATTTTCTGTTTATATTACAAATCCTTTATTTCTTCACTTGTAAAAGAACTACAGTATGTGCAGTTTCCTTAAAAGTCTTCATTTTCATGTTCCTTTAGTAACCAGAACAGCTTATGGATTACAGCTTTGATGGAACAAATTCTGGTATGGGTTGAGTAAAATTTAAAGGAATGAAATCTGGAATGCTATTTTAAATTCGGCCACTTTTGCATTGTTGCAATATTTTCACTAAAATGCTCTGTTCCAGTCAGATGAAGAAAAAACATGAATTTCCTTCAAATCCCTAACCTAACACCATTATTAAAAAAACTGTTACCTGTCACAATGCTTAATGATCATAAAATGGCTGTTAGCAATAACAAGAGTGTGACAATTATAGTTAGTAATTCCTGAACAGGAAAGTGTGTGCTGCAGACAACACCTTTGGGTTCAGATGACACTCTGCTTCTCAAGTCTCACTTTCTGATGCAGTTTTAACTTTGAATGAGTGACTTGCCTTGTAACGTTCTTTCTGGTATCAAATTGTGTTTTTTACTTTTCACTGGGCATGGATTAGATGTAGAGTAACAGACAGTGGTTCACATCACGGAAAGCTTTCTGGAATGCTTTCAAATGTTTGCCGTCCAATAAAACTCTCAAACTCAAATATTGTACCATGCAATGGTACATTCCTACTGTTCTTTCAAATGTGCTTCAAGCTCCACAACTGTCTGGTGTCTGCAATATTCCCACGTTATGGGTCTGTCTTTTGCATTTCTGAAAGAACAATGAATATACTGTCACCTGTGTAGTTTTATTTATTATGCCCGTGGACTAAAATGGGACTAGGGATCATCTGAAAACATGTCACTTGTGATTAAATGGTTTTTACTATTTCCTACAAATTGGCGGCTGTGGATTGTAGAACAAGGACACTTGCCTGCTGATGTTCCAAACCACCGGCGATGGTCTGTGCAACAGCTGTCAAATGTCACTGGGTCTGTCAGTGGTTTGCACTGAAGTTGAGTTGCAACGCTGTGAATACTTCAGTTTTGAAGTGCATTCTGCCATCGATTGCAGTTTATGTGTAGGCTGTTGTCTTCAGTCTTTGTCCTATCCATTCTTGTTCTTCACTATTTGTATTAAAAAATTAAGGCGAGGGGCAAAATAAAAGGAACATTGACTGAAGTTTTTAGGCTAATGTTACATCATTGCCCTTGGGTTACAAATGTGAATTATTGAATTTCATAGTGTTTGGGTTCTGTTTCTTTGGGTAACGCAGAAAAATTATTCTCTTTTTAAAATAATATTCTTCCCTTTCAAAAAAAAAAAAAGATTTTTTCCTATGTGACCAGTTCTTGAATTACTCAGCTTCTCCGCTCTGCCAAATCCAAATCTTCCCTTCTATTCAGCTTGGCCCGACAACAAGATCCTGACTCACTCAGCCTCTTTGCTCTACCTACATCAGCTCTCGTCTCCTTTCTGAGCCTGGCTGTAGGACTGAGATGTCGGGCCGCTCAGCTTCTCTGACCTGAATCTGCCCTGTAAGCACTGAGGTTCCAACTCATTTAGGCTTTCTTCTCTTCTCGGTCCAAAACTCACTTCCCCTGTAAGCGTGATGGGATGCTGAGGTTCTGGCTCGTTCCACCTAGCTGCTCTCCCAGACTTTACATTAACTCATATCCCCTCTCCCATCCTGCTGAACATGACTGCAGAGTTTGAGCTGGAAAACTAAACAGTTAGTGAATTGAAATAGAAAATTAGAAGAAGTGGATATACAAGAAAAGTAGAAGTCAGAAAGAAAAAACAAAGCAAATTTATAAGGTTAATAAAAGGAAAAAATAAGAGGGAACAAAGAATAAAGGGTGTGACAGACATATAGATTGATTGATGTATTAAAAGAAAGACAGACAAAAAGAAGAACGAGACAGGCAGATGAAAAGCGATACAGACAGGCAAATACAGGGCAAAGCACAAACTGCAATATATACACAGAGCGGGAGATGTACAAAAGTAGGGAGACTGAGGAACGGACATATTTACAGAAAGAGGGAGACAAAGGGTGAGGCACAGAGACGGACAGATAAAGGCAACAGTAGAAATTATCTCAGCCAGGAAGAGGGAGAAAGAGTCCAAAGACAAACAGGGTAAAGTGAGTCACAAAAAATTAGAGAGAGGTAGATAAGGCAGATAGCTACATGAGGAGAGAGGAAATTTTTTATTTTCCTTTTTGTTTGTGAGCAACATCGCAGGAAATCAATTATTGATTATATAAATATGACATCTAGAGGAGCCTGCTTTTTAATTTGACCATTGAATGTTATATGTTTAACTACCATCACTTGCCAGTCTTTATACAAAAGTTAGGATTAAGTTTGGTACGTTAGAACATTGCCCTCATCTGCTTCTACTGTGTCCTTGTGCTACAGGTTATGGAGACGGAAAGAATGATTTACTTGGTGACGGAGTATGCAAGTGGTGGGGAGATATTTGGTGAGTATATTTTGATTTGTAATGGATGCTAGCAACTTAGGACCTTAAAACAGACCTGATCGTGCTTCCTATCTGTTGTTATGCTACTTTGGAATGGCAACAAATCAGACATGTTGAATTAAATAGTTCATCGTTATATCTATCCTGTAGCTATCTGTGCTAAATCTGACCTAATAATACTTGATGTTGATAAAATGGAAAAGAAAGAAAGACTTGCATTTATATAGCGACTTTCACAACCTCAGGATGTCCCAAAGTGCTTTGCAGCCAATGAAATACTTTTGAAGTGTAGTCACTGTTGCAATGTTGGAAATGCGGCAGCCAATTGCACACAGCAAGCTCCCACAAACAGAACTGTGATAATGACCAGATAATCTGTTGATTGAGGAATAAATATTGACCAGGACACCGGAGATAACTCCCCTGCTCTTCTTTGAACTAGTGCCGTGGGATCTTTTACGTCCACCGGAGAGGGGCCTCTGTTTAACGTTTCGTCTGAAAGATGGAAAAATTGTTCCCTTTTCTAGCACAGATATCCCTCACCTTGAGGTGCACATAAAATTCCCCCAGAAGTGTCAACGGTTCAAGTTTACCAAATTGCTGAAGAGTATTCCTCAAAAGTTCTCGCCTCAACTCGAAACATAGTGCTTTGTGATCCGATGGTTGAGAACCACTTTCGCTTCAAATTGACACAATAATGTAAGGAGTACATGTGGGAGAAAGACTAAAGAAAAGGAATGACAAGCCAGTAAAGTAGGTACACACTCATTCAAGACAGAGATCGATAGATTTTTGGATATTAAGGGAATCAAGGGATATGGGGATAGTGCAGGAAAGTGGAGTTGAGGTAGATCATCAGCCATGATCTTATTGAATGGCGGAGCAGGCTCAAGGGGCCAAATGGCCGACTCCTGCTCCTATTTCTTGTGTTCTTATTTTATCTTTGTGATACATAAAATGAGATTAACCATCTTTTCTAAGAACAAAACAAAATTACCCTTGTATTTTGAAAGCCTTTTTGACGAAGTATAGTTTGTAGCTGCTATTAATTATTTTTCTGGCAAACTGTGTCACAGCTTTACTGTTAAAGGAGGTCAAAACTCTTTGGGGGAAAAATTCAGTTGTTTGCACCTCCCGTTAGCGCCTTAAGAGGGCGCTAATGGGGCACAAAGCAACCAGAGGCCGGGCGCGGCGATGTTTGCGCCGCTCGCGAAATTAACTAGACATTTTGCGGCGGCGCTAAACACTACCGCCACGATCTCCTGCGCCGGCAGATTGTGACATCAGTCGAGTGCGCAACGCCCCGTTAGCGCCCCGGACCGGATATTGAGTGGCGCCCCCTGCCTTACCGCCTGCCGCTAGCAACGACAGGTTGAGAGGAACATTTTGCAGTCAGAAAGGGACTGGGGGAGCGCTATTTAAAGGCGACCGCTTCCTGCCTTTTTTTGTCGGTGACATTTTTGCACCACACATTCTGAGAGAGAGAGAGACTTCTGGAGAGATTCAACACTGTGTGAAGGAGTTTTGGGTACTGAGCAGCACGTTGCAGGTTTATTTTGATTTGCCCTTCCTTGCTTCGCCAGCGCTCTGAGGTAGCGCCTCGCTCCTCGGCCTTTGTGCCTTAAGACAGGTGTGAAGCGCCTGACTTAGCGCTCCAATCACCTCCAGGGGCGATAAAAGCCAAGTTTGCTGTCGGAGGCGATAATTAGCGCCAGGCGCTAAACTTTGCGCATGGCCGATAATGGCACCCCAAACGGGGCGATACTGAATTCTTCCCCCTTTGGTCCTTAATATCAAAACATAAGATGCATTTACTAACAGGCCTTTTCTTATTTTCTGTTCCCTATTTATTTTTCAACACAGTACTAAAACTGTTTCATTTTGTCAGGCTTTCCATGCACAGACTCTTGGGTTTAGCATGCATAATATATGGAAATTACATAGGATTACATATACTATACAGAACAGAAACAGACCATTCGGCCCAACCAGTCCATGCCGGCGTTTATGCTCCACACGAGCCTCCTCCCGTCTTTCCTCATCTAACTCTATCAGCATAAACCTCTATTCCCCTTTGCCTCCCCTTAATACATCTATACTATTCGCTTCAACCACCCCCTGTGGTAGCGAGTTCCACATTCTCACCACTCTTTGGGTAAAGAAGTTTCTTCTGAATTCCCTATGGGATTTCTTGGTGACTATCTTATATTGATGGCCTCTAGTTTTGCTCTTCCCCACAAGTGGAAACACTCCCTCTGTGTCTACTCTATCAAAACCTTTCATAACTTTAAAGACCTCTATTAGATCACCCCTCAGCCTTCTCTCCAAGAGAAAAGAGACCCAGCCTGTTCATCCTTTCCTGATAGGTATACCCTCATATTCTCATATTTAGTTCTTTGCAACATGGCATGACAGAGAAAAGCTTTTTTTTTTGCAATTGTACCTAGTCTGTCTTATTTTGCTTGATTTGTGGTACAAATATTGTATGAACTGCTTGGACGACCTGTCCTGTGATGAAGCTTGTCTAGTGCCTAATAGCAGAAGTGTACGTTCCATTACAAGTCATCGCCTTCCTAATTTTACTATGGGAAGAAAACTTAAATACCAGAGATTGGAACATTAGCCCAAGTCATCCTTAGCCGAAGATTGGAACATTAGCCCAAGTCATCCTTAGCCGAAGACAACACCAATATTACCATTGAAGTTGCCATGAGGTAACAGTATGCACAAATCAAAAACACTGTGAAGGAAAAACCTGTACTTGAGGTCCTCGCGTTTAATTATCCTATACCCTGGCCACTAATGCAATGGAATTTTTAAGTTGTGTAATTGCACCTGTGAAACTCTCATTCTCTAATACTGATGCATCACGCACATATGCAGTGTTGCCAGGAGCTATCTGGCTGGAAGTGACAATATTCCTCAATGCTGCAAATTAATATTGGGAGGGCAGGGCAGTGATGATCTCCACCTGCAGCTATGGAAGCACTGTAGATAGTACTGGGGCTCTAGGATAATAGTGGATTTGCTATTTGAAGTAATACAGTTTCTCTGAGGAGGAATATGCTCAATCTAAGCTATAACCAGATGTCATGACAGGAAACAATATTTAAATGCTATGGAGGATTCACCTATCACCAGAGTTTCTTTAATAACCAAGGGGAACCGTTCTCCTTTTGTTGAAATCTCTCCCTCCATGTTTGGAGGGGTGAGAAGTAAAGACAAATTAGAATAAGTTGTCCAAAGGGCCAAGTCTATTTGGCTTGGTTGAAGGATGAGCATTATGTTCCAATTCTTATTATGTGAAGACTTTGCTACCTTTGTTCAAGAATAGGAAAAAATTGCTTCTGAGAAATGAGTCCTGCAAACCATATTTGCAACTACATTATTTAATTCCAAAATATTTTCACACATCCAATGCATTTCTGATTCTTCTCTATTAGATTTATCGATGAGCAAGGCTGATGCATTACTTTCAGTCAGGATCAGTTGAATTTACTGATTGTGAATATTCTGTGGTTCTAAGATGTTTGCATTTTATCCCATCTTCATCCAAAGGCAGCTGAAGTGTTTAAAAAAACATTCAAAATGATCCAGTAAGTTAGTAATAATTGAACAGAGACGTAGGGGTATATGTGCACAAATCGTTGAAGGTGGCAGGGCAGGTTCAGAAAGCTATTAAAAAAGCTTACGGGATCCTGGGCTTCATGAATAGAGGTATAGAGTACAAAAGCGTGGAAATTATGATGAACCTGTATAAAACACTGGTTCGGCCTCAACTGAAGTATTGTGTCCAATTCTGGGCACCGCACTTTAGGAAGGATGTGAAGGCCTTAAGAGAGGGTGCAGTAAAGATTTACGAGAATGATTCCAGGGATGAGGGACTTCAGTTACGTGGATAGACTGGAGACTGGAGAAGACTAGAGTTGTTCTCCTTAGAGCAGAGAAGATTGAGAGGAGATTTGATAGAGGTGTTCAAAATCATGAGGGGTCTGGACAGAGCAGATAGAGAGAAACTGTTCCCATTGGCAGAAACAGAGGACACAGATTTAAGGTGATTGGCAGAAGAACCAAAGGCGGCAACATGAGAAAAACTTTTTTACTCAGTGAGTGGTTAGGATCTGGAATGCAATGCCTGAAAGGGTGGTGGAGGCAGACTCGATCTTATCTTTCAAAAGGGAGTTGGATAAGTACCTGAAGGAAAAAAATTTGCATGGCTACGGGGAAAGGGCGGGGGAGTGGGACTAGCTGAAGTGCTCTTGCAGCAAGCGGCATGGGCTCGACGGGCCGAATGGCCGCCCTCCGTGCTTCAACCATTCTATGATTCTGTGATTCTTTAGGTTTAGATTCTACCACATTCTGTTCTTCTCGATGCAGTATAATTTTCATCACTTGGTAATAGACGGCAGCTGTCTGTACTGCAAAGTTCTCATTTTCTGCTCATCGTCATTCTATTTATAAAATACATTTCTGTTGTGGTAGCCCACCTTCAGAAAGAATGGCTTCATCTTCACCCTTAGTCACGTCAGTGGCCAATCAGAACTTTTTTTCTGAGTATACTTCACAGAATCACAGAATCCCCACAGTGCAGATAGAGGCCATTTTGGCCCATCGAGCCTGCACCGACACATATCCCACCCTATCCCCGTAACCCCACGTATTTAATCCCCTAACACTAAGGGTCAATTTATCATAGCCAAATCAACCTAACCCGCACATCTTTGGACTGTGGGAGGAAACCGGAGCACCCGGAGGAAACCCACGCAGACACAGGGAGAATGTGCAAACTCCACACAGACAGTCGCCCGAGGCCAGATTTGAACCCGGGTCCCTGGCGCTGTGAGGCAACAGTGCTAACCACTATGCCACTGTATCCCCATCAAAAGGATATTGTCCCTCCTATAGTATCTGCGATTCCTGCTGAGCTTCTAGGGCTTTCTCTAAACTGCGGCTTGTTTCCACACCCACTTGGGAATGATTTAGTTGATTGAGAAAGCATCCCAACTCCAAATTTCCTTTTCTAGCGTGGGGAAGTATGAATGCTGCACCAAGCTTCTACCCATGTAAGGGCTGTTTGCTGCAATTGTGCGTATAATCCCACCTGCCATTTTTATAATCAACTTCTGAACTTTGATCTATTAAGCCAATATCACTCATGCACCCCATGCAAAATTATAATATAGATCCTTCAAATTGTTGGGTAAAACTGATCAGAGCTTTCTATAAGGTTTTTTTTGGAACAGATCTCCCATAGCCCAAGAAATATAAAAGTGCATTTTGTGGAGATTATTTTGTACTGCGAATTGTTTTCTTCTAGTGGAAGATTGCATAATGAATAAACCATGCTACTGTACTTAGAGCAGACAACAGAGCAGTCCTTTATTATTACTGTGAACAAGATATTACCAAATTTCTCATGCTATGCAAACTATCCCTCACATTTGGCAATGTGCCCGTCGGCAGGGGAATATCCATGGTTCTCAGTCGTCTGAAAGGAGTAGAAGTGCATCAGTGGTGTTTTAGTGACCATTCTAACATTCAACCCTACAAGTGAGCCCCCCACGAGACTGAATCTTTGATGGCTCCTTCTGTGTAGATTGCCTCTTGGTGAATGCACTGTCATTATCTTGCAAATATGGCCTTTTTTTTTTTACTGTTTCTATCTTTTTGAGATTAGCTTCAGACAGGAGAGAACAGAAAGTTACATTGATCAGTTGTTGTTGACCTCATTCAGTGTGGTTCCCTGACTTTCCCTGTTTGGTAGTTTCAACAAGAATGTATCATCTGTGCTAGGCATATGTCAGATCTTTTAATAGAATCCAGTACCTTTTGCCCTGATGCACTTTCTTTTGAAAAAGTAATAGTCCACAAATTGTGAATCCACTATGTTTTTCTTAAATCTACACTACCAAATAGAAGTGGTTTAAAAAAATATATAGATTGTCCATATCTTCAGGATCTTTGGCAGTGTTTTAAAACTGAATTGGATTAGTGCAGCTGTATCCAGTATCTCATGGTTGATGGTGCATGATGAGCATGAATATGATTTATGCCCTCTGTGTGCGGTTGACTTGACAGCTCATGAGTAAAGTTACAATTGCATTATGGTCGGAACCACAACTGGGATTATAAATTGTATGATTAAATTAACCGGTCCTTCTTCTCATTGTTTGTGGGATTTACTGGGTGCAAAATGGCTGCCCCGTTTACTCACCTAGCAATAACTGCACAATTCATTCTATGAAGCACTTTGAGACGCTTGAAAGAGGTGATAAGGTGCTATATAAATGTAAGTTCTTTTATCCCATTATCAAGCATTGTAAATTAAGCAACTCTCAAAAGTTAGCCCCATTTAAGTTTTAACTGGGACTAAATTGATGTGGAGACCGAAGTATGCTTCTGTTGTCTTTGGTTTGAAATGTTATTGTGTTGTTATAAAGTTGGAAGCAAATCATTTTGGCATAATTTTTCATCGCAAAATTGAATTTTTCTTTCAAATTTCTTAGTCCAGTTATTATCATTGAGACAACTATCCATTTGTGATAAAGCAGTTTGCATAAAAAATTAAAAATAACAGCATTTGTGGTGGAATATTTGGCTTGAAGCCTGAAATGCTGTCGTTGATACTGCTTTTGGGATTTTCGTTAATGAAGGAATAAATTTACCATCCATCAAAACTAACAGTATATTCTGTATTAATTTATCACATCCTGTCACATGCTTTTGCAGTCGTCTCTCTCGCACTAATGACAAGCTATTTGATTACAAGCCACCTACTGTGCAGTGGATCTTTGATTACCTGTGACTGGTGCAATATATTGGTGTGACATTCAGCTGCAGTTGTGCAATTTCAGCAGTTTACTGTCCTTTTCAACATGTTGGATTGAGTGCTTCTTAACTACTGCTGCTTAAAGTTTATCAGTGGAGGTGAATTTGCATAATTTCATCATTGTTACAGTGTGTGCAGAATTTTAAAATTGTTTGCAAACTTTATTTGTTTCTAAAACACAAAATTAGCTATTCTAGATGGTCCCATAATCTACAGAACATAGAGACATTGTTTGATTCAGAAATTAATTGTTTACTAGTTGATAGAGCAAGATGGTTTTACTAAACTATTTGTATCTGTTCTTTAAGCCCTTTGTTAGCTTAAATAACATTTTAACATCATATAATACTTTTAATAAATATCTGTATTTGTTCTATATATTTGTTATGAAATGCATTCAGATCAATCAACTGGACCTGGAGATTTGTGTTTAGGAAAAGGGTTTACTATATTGGAGATATAGTAGCTGGTTCACTTAATTTAAGAAATGACATGAAATTAGGGTGACCACCCATATGGTTTTCAACTGGATAGACTTATTTTTGGCTAGCTGCCTGGTGTTAAGCATATTTTAAAACCAGTTATTAAAATCTGGGTTTGAATGGTGGAGAGGTGTTGGAGGTGGGGGATATAGAATTGACTTTGTGTAGGCATAGCTTTTTGTGAAACCACAATGCTAGAGATTTTGAATCGTTTGAGCCTACAGTCCTTTGCATGGACCAGCTCTCTTTTTTAATGGTGTTTTAAGTGATCTGATTGATATTCATTGAGTACTGCTTCAGAAGTTTAGTGTGATCGATTCCACATTCGGTTTTATTCTCCACTGGGATTTGATTGATGAAAACCTTCTCCACTGCCACATTTTGGGCTGCACAAAAGTCTCTTCTGAAATTTCTAAGTTCATGGGACAAGAGAGTACATTAACTTTAGAATGCAGACACGAGCAAATGTACAGGTTTTGATTACAAAGAAATTAACTTGCTTGAGCATTTTTATTCCTAGTATTCTTAGCGCAGAATCTTCATTCATTCAGCCCCCATGTACAAAAACAAAGTTCCCCTATGAATTGGGCGAAGGGGAAATCATTCCCAGCTATGCTTTCTCTTCACTTTTCACTTTTCCAGATTGATGATTAATTCCCCCCCCCCCCCCCCTCCCCATTCCTTTATTCTGACTGGCTCCTCTGCTCTTTCCCCCTGCTAAAGCACAAAGGTTGTTTAACTGATAAAAACTGCACAAGCAAATAAAGTTTAGTAGTTTATTTTGTCATTGTAGATATCCTAAAATAGCGCTTCTTTTCAACATAACTAGAAGTTTCTGACGAAAGGTCACCACACTGAAACACTGGGGGCGATTTTGCCAGTCCTGGGAAGGCGGGACTGCTGGGAAAATGGCAGAATTTGGGGGCGGGTGCCCAACCTGCCTCCATTCCATCTTGCCAGGAGGCACGGGTAGCCGTCCCGCGCCAGGTCCCGTCTCCTTGGAGGCGGGAAGGGATTAAAGCCTATTAACTGCCTGGTAACAGGTAGTTAACAGGCAGAAAATAGGATTATCCCCTTTTTGCCCTCACGTGCGGGCTTCCCGAAGGCTCTGAAACCCGCCAGGCCAGCGAGGCGAGTACTGGGTTGGGGTGGGGTGGATGCAAAAGTGTGCTGTGAAGGTAAGTGATGGGTGCAAGAGTGGAGAGGTGAGTATCTAAGGTAAGTGCAAAGTGTAAGTTAAAGTGTACTTACCTTTGTTCCTTCCTGCAGGCTTCAGTCGGTGTGTATGCGGAGTGTCTCGGACCTCCGTGTTGGAAATGACAGATGGCTGTTGCATTCTCAGATGCAACAACCATCTGATTTCTGTAAAAGAAAGAAGTTTGATGAGGTCTTGAATTCAAGAACTCATCAAACTACAGAGAATGTCACTGTTTGACAGCTTCACAGAGCTGTCAAATGATGACAATTCATCTTGACAGATGAAATGTCATATGTTGACGTTCTCTGCATCCGGCTTTCCCTTAATTGGCCTGCTGAGCCCGCTGGGCGGGCTCAACAAGGTCAGTCAAGGGAAAATCGCGCGGATTGGCCGGATGTTGAAGTAGGCGGGTCAAAAACCCGAAAGGGGAAGTCCCGCCTTCTTCCCGACAGGTTCGGGAAAATCTACCCCTTTGACTTTGTAGAAGTTTCTTTGGTTGCTTTGCCTTTTTGTGTTTTTCCCTCTAGTTTGTATGTTTTTCACTAACTTTTGCGTTTGAGCAGTGACCAATAGCACCATTGTTTCGTTCCTTTGGCCTACCAGGCTTTTCATTGTGTTTGGATTGTTTTTTCCTAAATCAAAAATAGTCTGGGTTTCACCTGTTTAAAGAAATAGCAGTACTAAGTTTTCATCCATCACTTCAAACTTTCCTTATTGAGAGTGAGTACCATTTATTTGACACTAAAAGGTCACTGGTCTATCTGTGAATCGGATGAAAGATTCAGGGCATATGTGTTTCTATCGGTCCTAAAATATTAGGGAACTCTGTCACAAATCAAGAGGTTAATGACCTGGATTGTTGAGTGTTGCTCCTTATGCTATGCCATAGTTGGGCAGGAACCACCAGGTTAAGGTTAAGTTTCGAGTTGGCTCCACTCATGCAGTACACACACTGTGGGCAGCATTCACAGAATACCTTTCAGGAAAGAGTTACACCTCTCTCCCCATTCTTTTCAGGACTTAATGTTTAACTCAAAATCTGCTTGCAATTTAGAAATTCACTCTCCCGAATAGTACATTGCCCATCGTTTTGGATTCTTACCTGGCCCAATTTGAATGTATCCCCTAATTGTCTAATTCTTTGGCTCATGAAGCATCTTCAGTGCAAAAAAAGAAAATACTAGTACTCCTGAGAATTGGCAACACAGTGACAGGAATTATTTAAATGCATGTGGGAAATTTGCTGATCCTTGTTCGAGTTTGGGTAGATTCAAACCATTCAGAAGTCTTTAGCTGCCTGTTGCCGTTGGAGGATTTTCTAACCAGCCATGTAATTTGCACAAATTAGAGCAATATTATCTTCCCAAGCCTTCAGCAAGTTTGATCCTGAATCTGCTATTTTCTCTGTGACTGAACTAAATTAACCAAATTATTCTCTACAACCTTTCATGCAGGCTGCCTCTAGATGAAAGAATGGAGGAATCTGTGCATCACTTTTCTTCTCGCCACACCGGTTAATCCGTCTAGTTATTGAGAAGTGATTTTTTTTATGGTGCGTCATGAGACAGCTGCACTATTTATAAGTCGTTGGGATACGCAGTGCTTCATGTGGGGTAGTTTAGAGAATAACTGTTGATGACCAAAAACTGGCCCAGATTTTGTCATAGCAGGGCATCCAATGGTGTCCGATGTTACTTAGGCTTGCCCCCTTGCACGTTTAGATTAAAAAAAAACATTTGCATGGTAAGTTGCTGAAAGTGCGATCTGATAACGGCGCAGCGAGGGAAACAGGGCCTCTGGGATCTGAGTGAACAGGGCGAGCAACTGTATATCTCCTTAACCAATCAGATTGAAGGATTGTGAAATAAACAGCGCAAGGACTGAGAAGGAAGTGTAGATTAGAGTGGGTGAATTCAAAGACAAATCAGATACAGAAAGAGACGGAAAGAACGACTGGATTAAGAGAGGGGAATAAAAAGAGCCAGAAAGGAAAAGTAAAAAAAAATGTAAATGTAAAATTTTACATTTTTTAAATCTACAACAACAATTAATAACTCAAGGAATGAGACTCCACACCTATAATAGTTAATTTTCAGTGCCGGAGAGGTTGATTGGCAGCAATTAACACTTATCACATCATTAAAATGACAAGACTTAACTTTCTCTGGTGTGTTTAGTTCGTATCTACCGCGCAAATACAGCAACTTTACAACATTTAATGTATGATTACATTATAATGGCAGACAGTGAGATGCCATTTTCGCAAAGCTAATGGCGGAGCAGCACAATTTGGACAGCAACTTTTGGATATTGGCATTTAAATGCGCATCTGCCCCTTGCTTGAAGCTGCTGTACCATCTGCACACAAGTAACGGCGAGCGCCATTAGCCTCACCGTTATTTTAACAGCAAAATCTTGCCCATTAAGATAATATGCACTGTTTAAAGAAGATTTTGCTGTACTCAGTGACCCCATAAATTGACAAGAAGAATACCGTTACTGTGACCTAGCCTGTAAACATTTAAATATCTATATATTTTTGCAATGGATTCTTTTTAGTGCAATCTTACTTTATTTGCTTCTTTTTAAAAAAAATCTATGTTTTTTAATTGTCAAAATATTAAAAATTGTATTGGAGTGATTCAACAACCAATTCATCAAATCTGTGACACAGCACTTTTCCTCCAGATATTAGCCAGATTAAACAAATTCACCATATAAAGCTGGTATTAATAACTGTTGAGTTGGCATGGAACCAATCCGTCAGTTTTACTTTTCTCACTTGTGTCACAAAGCAGAACTTGGCTGTTATATTTAGGAGCCTATAAAATAGTTGAAAACATTAAACAATTTGTTGATTGAGAACAGTTCTATTCCAAAATAAAAGTACATCTATCTACTTAAAAGTTTTGAGAGCTTAAAAAAAAAAATCCAGAACACTACAGCGAATGAAGATATTTTCTCTGGTTCTATATATCTGGCATTGCTTTACAAGGTGAATGAAAAATTAGTTTCAGATATTTGGCGTGGAAGATGTTCATATGGATAAAAACAACAAAGGTTTTTTTAAATGAATGAGGATTAAGCAGGTATATTGTAAAAAAAAATGAGAGCCTTCTTAACACATCTTACCTTTGAAGATAGCTATATCACAATGTTGCAAGGTCAGGAGGGTGGGTTATATTAAGCCAAGGAAATTAATGGTCTTGGTTACAATATTGCCCCGTAATTTCCGATCGGAGGCTTCCTGCATGTGGAGGCCTCCTATTGGAAAAAAATCTACTCTCTTACCTGAGGGCTCCCGAGGTTTGGACACTTCCGCTCCTGGGCCTCTCCACAGTCGAAATGCGCAGGGCCCAGGTATCCCAGGGGCGCAGGCGGTTCGCAAGCGTCCCTGGGATCACGTGGGCCAGGCCAGCCAATAGGAGAAGGGAATCTCCCTTCATACTTTTGACAGATAGACCCGTCAAATATATGAATAGAGATCACCCCAAAAACACAGTAAAACATTAAATACATTTTTTTTAAACCATCACGTTTTTAAAATGAGTTAAAATGACAATAAATTAAATATTTTTAAAAAACTTTTTTTTCCAACTCTTATACTGGTAAAAGCAGGCCTTACGCAGGCTTTTACCAGGCGTAAGATTTCTAAGAGTTTTCAGCGGGCGGAGGTTCTGCAGAAAGCGGAACTATCCGCCCACAGAGGCCCTTCTCCAGGGCAGGCTTCGCATGCCTGAAACTGGCATTTCTGATGTCCCTATGGGTGTGTACGCAGCCCGTACACACCCGTAGGCATCGGAAAATATGGGCCTTTGTGTTTGAGAATGAATGGAGATTAGAAACCCACTTTGATGCTCAATTGTTTGAATTTCTAAAATGACAGGTTTAAGCTGATGACGGATTTGGGGACAGATTAGATGTGCATTTGAACCTTTCACAGAGACACAGGAGGTGACATAGGTCTTCAGCAGGAGCGCACAACTGGTGATAATGAATCGGCAGTCTGTTTTACTCCCCGCCCGATTTATTTTCCAATGACCATTTCACTTGCATACTATCTACACACCTACAATATTTGTAGAGCAGTGGAGCCAGTCCTTGATAGCGCATGCATGCCATTAACTTACTTTTGCTACCGTGGTGTTGGAGATGTTGGGCTTGTTCTCCTAGTGCCTGCCTTGCTTGGGGACTCAACATGACAGTACCTTTAATCTACTTTTTACTCCCATATATTAGAACAGAGTGAATGTGAGCCTTTGCTTAATTATCTCAAAGGTGTATGCTGTAAACAGGGGTGTCCAGGACAGTAAGGATCTACACCTTCAACGAAGATAACACATTCTTGGACTGTGATTATTTATAGAATTGATTCATTTCTGTCCTGTGTTGACAGCATTGCAGAACACCGGCCCACTGAATTGTATTTTGTATTCTTTAAACAGATATTTTTGTTGTGCCTTTGGATCTGAGGATTCTTTGGAGCCTCCGGGTAAGTGGAGCAATATTGACTCCACTCATAAGAGCTCAATTTTTGGATCTGTTTTTTGATCACAAATCTGCTTTACACTGTCTTAGATTGATAGTTGAACCAAGCATAGTTCCTCGCGGGACCTTTCACTGATGCTTCATTGCTTAAGAAGACCAGACTTTTTTTTAAGTGGAGGTTAAATACACTTGACATCCTGAAAGTCTATAATGCCAACTGGAGATTTGTTGTATGGTGTCGGAACAATTGCTTTACGGCTGTAAATGCTGCCCAGAAAGGACATTGGGCTTTCCAGTAGGCTAACTGACTCTGGAACAAGTTCTTTGGTCTCCACATTTCTCATCAATGGTTACTTAATTATACAGAAAATAAAGGAGAAAATGTTCAGTTCAGAAAAGTTCACATTTTTATATACGGAAATACTGCCTGCCCCCTCCCACCCCCCGCCATCACATGTCAGCCTGTTTGACAGCGACACAGTATTTTTATTTAGGTCTATGCTGGAACTTCTTTCTATAATGAGTAGCTCCTTGTCTCAAGTTTTGTTGCAAAATAAATAATAAAAGGGCAGAAGAAAGACGGAAACTACCATAGCCGTGTATATACAGAACAGCACGTGCCACATTCCTCTGGCTCTGCTGAATTGAACACTGTACAAAGGACTGACTATAACAGCACACAAACAGCACTTTGCCATATACTGAACAAATTCCACAGTCACATGAAGGAGATTGCACTGGGTTTACTGTTTTTAGATAACTGTACTAGTGCTGAAGTTAAGAGTTCTCATTGTTGCCCAGTAATTTAGAAATATAATTTTATTTATAGAGTAGGATAGGATGGGGTGTGACACAGGGACCCCAGTTTCTATTTGACTGTCATTGCAGACATTACAATTGTCTATGGTGGTGGTGAGCCACCTTCTTGACAACGGAGTGGCTTGCTCGGCCATTTCAGAGGGCACTTAAGAGTCAACCACATTTCTGTGGGTCTGGAGTCATGTGTAGGCCAAACCGGGTAAGGTTGCGATGGCAGATTTCTTTCCTTAAAGGACATTAGTGAACCAGGTGGGTTTTTATGACAATCTGGTAGTTTCATGGAAACTATTACTGATACAGTACTAGCTTTTTATTCCATTAAATTCCCCAGCTACTGTGGTGGGATTTGAACTCATTTCTCTGGATAATTAGCCCTGGCCTCTGGATTACTAGTCCAGTAACATAACCACTATGCTACCGTTCCTCTGGTAGGAGGGGGAGGCCGGGACCCAGGAGCGAGGTCAAGGCCCAGGAGTGGCGCAGCGTGGACCAGCAGCGGGGTCGGGGCCCAGGGAAGGTGCGGCACGGGCCAACAGCGAGGTCGGGAGGACCACAATGCATCCTACGAAACCCAGGCAGAGAGGACCTGCGGGAAGGAGGGAGGAAGACAGTAGGAGTATGTTTGTGTGTGTGTGCTAGGCCGTTGTAGCAGAGCCTGGTCTCCAATTGTCTTGGATCCCCTTGCCTTTGGACCAAGACCTTGCTCTGTCAAGCCCGTGTGGTAGCTGGTGTGCAACGGCCACCCCACGTTAAAAGAATTCACGCACAGGCATCTTCCACCCTTTAAAATGAAGTTCGGGACCTGGAATGTCAGGACTCTCATGGACAACCCCAACAGTGACAGACCGGAACGCCGTACTGCTATCGTTATCCCCACCCACCCGCCCCTTCAACCAGTGTCTGCCCCACCTGTGACAGAGACTGTAGGTCCCGCACTGGACTCATCAGTCACCTGCGAACTCATTTTTAATGTGGAAGCAAGTCATCCTCTGTTCCGAGGGACTGTCTAAGAGAGGGAGAGGAGGGGGAGGGCAGCTGGTGTAAGTAAAACCCTTGCAAAATTGACTTAAGGATCTGTTCTGCCTTATTTGTTAGGTGACGTGGAACAATAGGGGTAATTCTGCAAGACATTGTCCCAGTGGGGACCTGCATTCATAGAGTGCAGGTTGGCGAATCGGGGCTAGTGTTGTAGCCCTATCTCTGACTTGAGCTCTCTGAGCACGGTTTGTTTGCTGGAAGTATGGGATCATGGAATTACCCTTAAAACTATGAAAACATGCACCTTGCACTCCCACTGCCTGAGGAAAGAACATTTAGGGTAAAAGAGTAACAAAAGAAGCTAAAATGTGCACCGAGTATCAAAAAATAGTCACTATCCTACTTAAAAGATGTTTTTACACAATCACAGCAACAGAATACTTCATAGAACGCCTTCTGCAGATTATTTTTATACCTATAATTTGTTTTTAAAATACTGCATTTGTTAGCCTGGTAGCATAGGGGTTAAGTTGTTTGCTTCACATCCCTATGCTGCAGATTCAAATTCCATTTTTGATTGACTCCAGCATTTGCCATATGTAAATAAAATGAGTTTTGCTCATTGGGGAAATATTTTGGAAGCAGATTTCTTTTAACATGGAGGAGGAGGGGAGAAAGAGATGTAGCTCTTCAATAAGAATGCATTTTATAGGCTGAGCCACACAAATGAAGGAGACGCTGTTCTCTCCCTCCCTCCCAGCTGAAGGAATTGGTTAAATATATTAAACGCACTTGTGTCCAGTGGTATAAATTGGCAAAATCAAATTGTAATCAAAGCTAGAGTCCAGAATAAATTTGTTCTCACTTTGAAGTTGGAGTTAAAGAAGCCTGTGGTGAGGGCAGAGGCGTTCCTCATGCCAACAGTTTTAAAGTTATTTAACATTTTGCTCCGCAGATGTCAATATGCACACTTTGTACACTTACATTGCTAACCTCTAATCTCTAACCTTGACTTTCCCATTTGTGGTTGGCAAAACTTCAAAGGTGAAGAGTGGAGCTCAGTGGAATAAGTACACAATGTGTATTAATAATATTGAATTCTGCTGTAATGAGTTAAATATTTTCAGATAGAAAGGAATGAGGAGCAGCTGCTAGGCTTCTTTGCTGCCTATGTATGTGGCCAAAACGGATTTATTTTGAGGCAGAAAACCTTAAAATGCCCTGTGGGCCAGATTTTGTTCACCACAGGGTTATAGAGTACAGTTTGTTAGGTTTAATGAGTGAAGTAGCTAAGATTTATTTTCTAGAATAGTTTGTATTGGGGGGAAAAACTCAAATTATAATTAGTGTTGTCCTATACTATGGAGTTTGACTCTTTATCTTGTTTTTTTAGAAACAACAGAAAAGTAAATTGTTGGTATCCGGTTTAGTGATGCCAATATCGCAGTAGATGGCTAATGTAGTAAACCTAATTGTTTCCTGTTCATTTATGTTTCCCCATACAAATGAATAGGCCATCATCCAAAAGAGAGGGAAGAGATTTAATTACAGGACACTATCCCTTAAGATTTTCCTTGCAGTAACTATGTAAGTTATGTGATCTCTCCCAGCCAATGATGCATATCGCCTCTAATTCAACATTCACATCTCACTCCTTGTCCTGTTGCCAGCAGCAGTTCTGATGTTCGACACCAAGAATAACAATCACTTCACTGATTAGCAGTTAATTCCCTCATGATTCATTTCACTAATTGTCAGGCTATTAGCCCTACCCAAGTTCTTTCAGACAGATTTAGATTTTTTCCAGTCTTCTTCGTCGTCACTGTGTTGCAGTCTTCCGTTATTTCATTATAGGAATGCGATTTATTTTCATCAAGTCCCTCAGTCGAAGTGCACATTATTCAGTATTATTACTCTGGTGAAACTACTCTTCGAACCTTTTCAGCATTGCTATAAATCAATGCTGGTGGCTAACAATTTGACAAGTGTCAGTATCAGGATCTTCATAAAAATATTAAAGGAGTTTTGTGCTCGAATTTTGGCCTGACTGAAGCATTTTAAAAAAGAGTTTGCTAGAATGCTTAGTCTTAGGATTTCTCAAAAATCTTTATATATTTTTTTAAATAGCTAACTATTGTGCTACACTAAATTCCATGAATGTGATTTTTATTTAAATTAAGATTTTTAAGAAAACCTGCTGTAAGATTATTTTTAATCCCTTGACCTGGCAGAGTTAAGATATCAAATAACTAAAGTTTGTTATTAAGAACGCTGTTGTGTCAACAATATAGCCCTTCATGTGAATTTTATTGTTCGGAATTTGCCTTGACTAAATTTAGGATTTAATCTTGCCCTCGCCTGGTCCCTTCGTACAACACTGCCTGGTAAGGAGATGACCTGCTTTTGTGCCTCTGCTGTTATCCTTCTGTAATCAGCTACAGGTACTACTAGGTACTGAAGGGGGCATCTTGGGTTAAGTTGCATGCTTATTTTTCCATGCCTTCTTGGGGAAGTATCTGATCATGACATTGTCCTTTCTCTCCCTGATAACCTGGCTCAGATGCTGAATTTGGCAAGTGGGAATCATTGGCGCAACCCATGTATTGCATTATCCTAATAGATTACGCAATTTAACTACAGGCTTGTCTGAAAGAGAATGCTATTTTCTATTTTTTGAGCGGATTTCATACTTAAAAATTGATCAACTTTTTAAAGAATCTGAGAATTTCTCTTTTTGCAAAACAATTTTTAACCAACTTGACTACAAAAGTGGGTGAGTTGGGTATCTCAAAACAGTCAGCTAAAGAATGGCATGTGGCCTGGTTAAAGTTAGAAAACAAGGTGAGGATATTTAGCTAAAAGTAATTTATGGAGAAAATGTAACTATCGTCTTTAGAATAAAGGTCTCCATATAGGGAATGGGGAAGGAAAGGGGCGAGGATGGAGCTGTAAGGCCTTACACTTACAGTAAGGGCAGAAATATGTAGTCATCTAATTGTATAGTTTTATATGTAGGATAATAGATGGCTAGCAGAAAGTTACATGGCAGTAAATCAATTGAACGTCCTACTGCCATCCTGAGCCACAAGAGCTGGAGTGGTCCATGAACGTCAGCAAAACCACAGCATTGAAAGCTGCTTTGACTTGCTGCTAGGCAGTTATTTTTTCAATTTAATCGCAAAGATGACAGTAGATGAATGATGTAATAAATATAATTTTGAAAAATTTCAGTAACAGAATTGTAATGACATTCTTTTTTTTTAAAGAAGCCAAAAAAATGCTTTGTCAACAGTTAGATCCTTTATTGGAAAATCAGTGGAAATTTCTCGCCAACTGCATTTAGGGTTGCGTAATTTCCATCTTCAGCTGTTTGATTAAAAATTAATTTTTGATTTCTGCTGTTTTGAAAAAGCATGATATGCACAATAAAGATAGCATGTTTGGAGTGAAAGGTTAAAGTGGCATGGGGCTTGTTAAGTCTGTGTGTTCTAGTTGTAATTACTAACACAGACTACAAGATTAAAGTTCAACAGGTCTTTACTGGTTGGAGGTCAGGACTATACTAAATACAATATTACTACACAGTGCTTATATACCGGTGGTCACCACCGGTATTACGTATACAGCAGCCAGAGAAAGTAGTACATCTCTTAAGGTGGAACAGGCTTAAGTTCTCTTAAGGTGGAACAGGTTACATACACCACAATCCTCCCTTTTTAGCTTAACAGTCATATCCCCATTTAACATAACATAATAACATATATAACTTCAGGTATAAACAGTTCAAAGGTTCAGTCTCTCAGGAGGCCTTCTGATTCGGTTTGGATAACGCCTTTCAGTGGTCTCTGATTCCTGTTGCTGAGGTGACTCCTCTAGTTGGTCTCCCATGCATTGGGTGTTATCATCATCAGGTACATTCCCTGCCGAGGTAGATGCTTCAGGTTCATTAACGTCTTCCACAGTTGTCTCTGTCGCAACCATGGGTTCGACCCTTGCTCTCGATTCTACCAGTTGATCCGCATGACGCCTTATCACATTGTTACCAATATCTACTGTGTACATCAGAGGTCCTTGTCTGGCCCGAATTGTTCCGGACTGCCATTTTTCGTTTCCATAGCCCCTTGCCAACACTGGTTGTCCTACGTCGAAACTTCGAGTGGTCTTGTTATTAATATGCCGGAACTGTTTGTTTTCCACTTCCCTCCGCACATTTGGTTTTAACAAGTCCAACCTGGACCGCAACCTCCTGTTATAAAACATCATGGCAGGACTTTGGTTAGTCACTGCATGAGCGGCGTTTCGATATGCCATTAGGAAATTGTCCACCTTGTGCTGTAGCGGAATCTGATCATCGTTCATGGCCTTTATTGCCTTTTTGAATGTTTGGACAAATCTCTCGGCCAACCCGTTTGTCGCTGGATGATATGGGGCAGAGGTATAATGTTTCACCCCATTCTTCTTTAAGAATTTTTGGAATTCTTCCGACACGAACTGTGGTCTGTTGTCCGAACAGATCTGTTCTGGCAATCCGTTCCTTGCGAATATTGTTCTTAACACCGCAATTGTCTTTTCTGAAGTAGTGGTATTCATCTTGATCACTTCTGGCCATTTGGAATGTGCGTCCACCGCAATTAGGAACATGGAGTCCATGAATGGACCAGCAAAGCCAATATGTACGCGTTGCCATGGGGCTGAAGGCCATTCCCATGGGTGTAGCGGTGCGATCGGAGGTGCATTTTGCACTTTTTGGCACCCAGCGCAGCTTTTCGTCAACTCCTCTATCTGTTGGTCAATACCCGGCCACCATACATAAGCCCTAGCAAGACTTTTCATCTTAACTCCCCCCAGATGACCTTCATGCAGTTCTTTTAGAACTCTTTCCCTTAACTTGGGAGGAATAATCACTCTTGTCCCGTATATCAAAGTACCATGGCAGACGGACAGCTGGTCTCGCCTTGCCGAGAATGCCGGTAACAGAGGATCACCACGTGTTGGCCATCCTTTCACTGTCACCTCGTAGACTCTGGACAGTGTCGGGTCGTTCCTGGTTTCTCTTTCAATACTTGCATTGGTGACTGGTAAACACTCGATGATGGTCGAATGAAATAACTCAACAGGATCAACTTTCGTCGTTTCTTCTTCTTCAGGTAGTGGCAGGCGCGACAGCCCATCAGTATTGCCATGCTGCTTCGTACCTTTGAATTCTATTTGATATTGATGTGCCCCTAGGAAAAGGGACCATCTCTGGAGACGCTGTGCTGTCATCACTGAAACACCCTTCTTAGGGTTAAAAATGGATACCAACGGCTGATGGTCTGTCAGAAGTGTGAATTTTTGGCCCTGCAGGTAATGATTAAACTTCTTCACTCCCCATACAAGGCTGAGAGCCTCCCTATCGCTCTGCGCATAGTTGCGCTCAGCGGAGGTCAATGATCTGGATGCAAACGCGACTGGCCTTTCCGTGCCATTTGGCAACTTGTGTGAGAGTACTGCCCCAATACCATATGGAGAAGCAT
The DNA here is from genome assembly GCF_052327205.1 of Somniosus microcephalus. NCBI lineage: Eukaryota > Metazoa > Chordata > Chondrichthyes > Squaliformes > Somniosidae > Somniosus > Somniosus microcephalus. The sequence continues at coordinate 13,844,740 of NC_141012.1, read as the reverse complement.
CACAAGCCAACCGAATAGGCAGTGTCGGGTTGAAGTGAGCCAACACTTCCTCTGAGGTGATCAATTCTTTGCTTTTGCGAAATGCCTTCTTACAGTTTTCGCTCCATTCCCATGGTACCCCCTTCTGTAAAAGAGCGTTTAGCGGGTGCAGTACCGTGGATAGATTTGGTAGAAATTTATGGTAATAGTTAATCAATCCTAGAAACAACCTCAACTGAGAGACATTATCCGGAGCGGGAGCCTTTACAACTGCCTCTATCTTGTCAGGAGACTTATGAAGCCCCTCCCGGTCAATGACATGACCGCAGTACGAGATCCGCTTCTGGAAGAACTCACATTTCTGCCGATTAACTCTAAGTCCATACTCTTTCAGTCTGTTGAGCACCAGTTCCAAGTTTGCGAGGTGTTCTTCATCACCATCACCTGTAATCAGAATATCGTCCAGGTAACATTGTGTGCCTGGAATTCCCTGTAATACCTGCTCCATGGCCCTCTGCCAAATTGCTGGAGCCGATGCCACTCCAAAAACCAGCCTATTGTACCGGTACAAACCTCGATGCGTGTTGATCGTGAGGTATTGGCGTGACTCTTCAACCTCCATCTGCAAGTACGCCTGCGCCAGGTCTATCTTGGTGAAGTGTTTCCCGCCAGACAACGAAGCAAAAATATCCTCAATCCGCGGAAGCGGATACTGCACCGTGTGAAGCACCGGATTAACGGTGATTTTGAAATCTCCACAGATGCGAACCTTCCCTGGTTCTCCTGGCTTGTTGCTCGAAGGACGTTTCATAACGGGAACAATGGGCGTAGCCCACTCACTCCAATCTACCTTAGACAGTACACCTGAACGTTCTAGCACTTCCAGTTCTGCTTCTACAGTAGGTCGTATTGCATAGGGTACCGGTCTGGCTTTAAAAAATTTTGGGTGTGCATGTTCATCAATCTTGATGTTTGCCGTAATTCCTCTCAGTGTTCCCAGTCCCTGCTGGGACACCTCTTTAGCATCATCCAATATTTTGGACAATCGTTTAGGTTTGACATCTGTTTCCCCGGAATCTACCGTTAGTGCCTTCAAGGAGTGCCAGTCCATATTCATTTTCCTAATCCACTCCCGTCCCAGTAGTGGTGGACCTCCTTCAGGTAGCACATATAAGTCCATTACTTGGCTTTCTTCACCCTTGTGGACCACTTTTACCTCTCTCTTTCCGATGGGGTACACTCTTTGCCCCGTGTATGTTTTCAATATAATCGCCGTATCCCGTAAGGGAATATGTTGGAATAACCTTTTGTAATCTTTCTTATTCATGACCGTCAATGCCGATCCAGTGTCCAATTCCATCTTTACTTGGACTCCTGCTATCTGAAGGGTGACCCAAATTGTCTGGAGATCTGCATCCTTACCAACGTTGTGTACTCTTAAGCTACCCAGTTCATTACTGCTAGCGTCTGAATCTGACTTCTGTTTGGTCGAACTGTTCTTTGTCACCTTGTGTACCTTTATGTATTTTCCTTGCGGTGACTTTTTGTTGCTGGTCTTCTTTCCTGACCGGCATACTTTAGCTATGTGGCCAAGCCTGCCACACGTTCTGCATTCTTGGTTTTTAAACCAACACTGGTTCTGATCGTGCGTTGTCTTTCCACAACGATAACATTTTACAGTACTCAAACCCAATTTATTTGTACTGAGTTCCGGTGACCGTAGCTGCATTACTGCCGTGCCTCTCGCTGCGGCTTCGTGTGCTGCTGCCATAGTGACCGCTTTCTCAAGCGTCAGCTCATTCTCCTCGAGCAGTCGCTTTTGTGTATCTTCTTTTAATAAACCACACACAAATTTATCTCGTAGCGCCTCTGTCAGTCTCGTTCCAAACTGACAGTACTTTGCTAGCTTACGCAATTCCATTAAATATTCAGCATTGCTTTCATCCTTCAGCTGCCTTCTGCTGTAAAATTTAAATCGTTCCGCTAGCATCAGCGGCGTGGGGTTTAGATGATTTTTCAGGACAGTAACAATCTCCTCGAACGTCTTATCCGCCGGTTCACCTGGTGATAAAAGGTGTTTCAATTGCCCGTATGTCTTCGCACCCATTAAGTTTAATAATGTTAGTGCTTTCTCTTCATCTGGGATTTTATTTGCTTTACAATAATTTTGTATGCGTTCTACATACATGGCCCAATCTTCGATGTCGCTATCAAAGGTATTAATATTCCCATGTTTAGGCATCGTTGCAATTTAATTTATTTTTATTTTTATCCAAGATGGCGGCTTCCCGCTCTTGTCTTCGTCCTCCGCCTACAAAATGGCGGTTTTCCCGCGCTTGGCGGTCTTCACCCGTCCCCCGATGCTGTCTCCGCTTCACCGCGGCTCTCGCGCCTTCAGTTGCCCCAGACACTGCGCCTTTTTAGCCCGAATGCGGCCCGGCCCTTATCACCAGCCGCGATCGATGTCCCCGCGCTGCGCCTTTCGGCCCGAATGCAGCCCGGCCCTTGTCTCCGGTCGCGATCGATCTCACCGCCCTTATTCCTCCGTCTTCCCTCCCTGTCTGTACAGCCAACGCGGCCGACTTTCTGGTCGCGTCGCTGCCCGGCTTACCCACCACCGAGGTAGAAAGAAGATAGCTGACAGCCGCTGATGGAGGCTTCGAGTTCAGGATGTCTTCTGCACTCTGGTTTCTCGATGTCTGCCGCGCGACGTGTCTTCCAGCAGGGTGATGAGGGTGGAAGCCTCTCTTCGACGTCCGTTCTGTGGACAAAGCCGCCGTGGATATAAACTGCCGCAGGGTAAGAATCGGACTCGTCGCCACTGTTAAGTCTGTGTGTTCTAGTTGTAATTACTAACATAGACTACAAGATTAAAGTTCAACAGGTCTTTACTGGTTGGAGGTCAGGACTATACTAAATACAATATTACTACACAGTGCTTATATACCGGTGGTCACCACCGGTATTACGTATACAGCAGCCAGAGAAAGTAGTACATCTCTTAAGGTGGAACAGGCTTAAGTTCTCTTAAGGTGGAACAGGTTACATACACCACAGGGCTGAAGATCTGATTCTATAACATTACCTTTTTTTGCACAGGGCAGTGAAGTGAAGGAATATATACATTTTATATGGATATGTCCTATCAAATATTCAGAACCAAAAATATATTGATCTGATTGTATATTTTGTTTAAAGCAGAGGTTCTTTGTTATGTAAAATTGTTGCAAGTTGTCAGTTTGTAGGGAAACCATCATCAACAAGTTATACAATATTCACTGTAGTTCACTCCATGTTTCAGAATAACAACGCATTTATATAGTGCCTATAATGTATATGTCCCAAGGCGCTTCACAAAGGCATAAGGGAAAAAGAAACGCCGAGCCTAAGGTGGGATCTTGGTCAAAGAGGGGAGTTTTAAGGAGGGTCTTAAAGGAGGAGAGTGAGGTGGAGAGGTGGAGGAGTATAGGAACAGAATACCAGAGCGTGGGGCCTAGGCAGCTGAGGGAATGGACGGCGAAGGGAGGGGTGATGCACAAATGGCTAGTCAGAACGGAGGAACCAGGGAGCTGGCATTGGGCTGAAAGAGATTATAAGATTATAGCAATAGGGAGGGGTAAGGTTATGAAGGGATTTAAACAGAAGGGTGAGAATTTGAAATCTGAGGCATTGGGGAACTGGGAGCCACTGTGGAGGAAAGAAGACTGCATTCCTGGATGACCCTGCAGTAGTGAGTGGTTTTGGTAGAAGAGAGCAGAGTCCAATCGTGCTTGATGTGCTCCAGCCAGATCTGACGAAGGAAGCTAAACCAGTTGTGCGGCAGATACGTTCAAGTCTGCACCCCTTGGACTTGAGGGGCCATACCAGGGGAAATGACCAGGATGGGCTAAAGTAAGAGTTTTAATGAGGACAAAGGTATCAAAGGCAGCGATGAGGGAGTGAGAAAGAAAATTGACCGCTGCAAGTGTATCATTGTGGCGAATGGAGGGCCAAAGGCTAGATAGTTGGGAGTTTGAAAGTGCAGTTGTAAGTGACTGGGGGAAGGGTCTTTTTCCAAAGGAGGACACAGAAGGAAGTGGGGTTGGAAAGGGGTAGAGGAATGTAAGTGGTGAGAGATACAAGGAAGTGCTCAGAGATGGCCTTGTCTGTGATTGAGACAATGAGAGTAGATAGGCCACGTAAATTGGCATGGTCGAGGGGATGGCCGTGAAAATGGGTAGGATAGTTTATATGGAGGAGATTTAAGGGACGACAGGAGGGCAGTGAAATCAGAGGAGAGAGAGCAAGGCGAGTTGAGATGAAGATTCAAATGATTGAGGATGAAGAGTGGCTCAGTGCAGAAGTTGAGGAAGGGAGTGAGAATATCTCGGTGAGCAACCCGGGATTTAGCTTGGGTGTGGGGGGTGGGTGTTAGTAGAGAATGACTCTCAAAATCCTTGTTCTCCTTATTTTGCAAAAAAAAATCCCTTTTTGGTCCAGATGTCACATGGAAAAATAAATGCTATTGGTCATAGGCAGCCTTGCTGACCGATTTTTGTTAACTTCAGTGGAATCTGACTTTTTCAGTAGTTATGTATATCAGTTCTGATCTATTAGTACATTTATAAAAAAATGAAACTGTACAAACGTCAGCTTTGTCAGTCTCATTAGCAGAGCAGTAGTCTGTTGGCACATGCTACCCTTGCTGGATTTATTTTGCAGGTTTAACATTTCACATCAAAGTGAAACATTTCATTTTGTTGACCAGGCTAATGTCATGAGATCCTTTTTCATCACATCTGGAATGCTTTGAATTTAGTTCAAATAAACATAGGAACATAGGAACATTAGGAACAGGAGCAGGCCATTCAACCTAGCCTCGGGCCTGCTCCGCCATTCAATGAGATCAGGGCTGATCTGCACCTCAACTCCATTTTCCCGCCTTTGCTCTAAATCCCTTGCTACCATTACCTAACACAAATCCACCTATGTCAGTCTTGAAAGCTCCAATTGTCCCAGCATCCACAGCCTTTTGGGGAGAGAGTTCCAAATTTCTACCACCTTTTGTGTGAAAAAGTGCTTCCTGATTCCGCTCCTGAATGGCCTAACTCTAATTTTAAGATGATGTCCCCTTGTTTTTGGTTCCCCCGCCAGAGGAAATAGTTTCTCCGTATCTACCCCCTCAAATACTTTTCACATTTTAAAAACCTCGATCAGTTCACCCCTGAATTTCTGTACTCAAGAGAATGCAGGCCAAATTTATGCAACCTGTCCTAATTTAACCATCTAAGTTCCGGTATCATTCTGATGAATCCACTCCAAGGCCAATGTATCCTTCCTGAGGTGCGGGGCCCAAAACAGAGCACAGTTCTCCAGATGGGGTCTGACCAAGGCTCTGTACAACTGAAGCATAACGTCCCCCAATTGGTATTCCAGCCTCCTTGAGATAAAGCCAACATTCCATTAGGTTTTTTGGATTGTTTTCTGTACCTATCTGCTGGCTTTTAATCGACGTACACTCTAGAAATTCACAGCCTTTACAACTTGAGCGGGTTTGCATCTCCCAGCCTCTGAAAATGAAAATCTCCCATTATAACTGCTTTGCCGTTTTTGCATGCTTCTCTGATCTCCGTATTTATGCATCTTGCTGCTACATCACTGCTGACAGGCGGTCTGCAGATAACTCCCCATCAGTTTACTTGGTTAGCAATTCACTCATCCAGCTATGCTCTGAGCTCGAGCTTGAGCTCTAGCTAAATTAAAATGAACTGTATTCTCTATTGCACTTTGTCGTGAAATTTAATAAATAATGTAAACTGGTTAGATGTGTGTAGTGTAATGAATATTCTGAGGCTCACTGGGAACTCCTGAGTGACAAAGTCACAAGCAGGGTACCCTAAGGTTTATTTACCATCGTTCCCTGTTGGCTGTAACTGATTTATGTTTATAACCCTTTTAACTGCAAAATAAGTATTTTTGCATTCCTAAGATTATCTGTTGGATTTGCTTTGTAATGTTGTTCCAGTGGAAATAAGAGTTTTATTTTCAGTAGTGTCTATGTCAGCATTCTGAATTATACTATTTCCATTCAAATGAATGCTAGCATGTTGTTTGAATATTTACAGGACATATCGAGCTTGTTTACAGTGGATTGCCATTAGATGCTGAAATTGTTGTGTTGCATGTACAAAGAGGTGCATTCCTTCATACATTGAAGCCCTATTTTGACACCTCATTTCCCCAAGACGTGTTTAGCACTATCTGTTCTTTATAACATAGTTTCTCTGCTGCATCAGACTATCTCAAAAGTTTGAGTTTTTCCCCTCAAATGTGATGCACATACTTGACAATTTAACTTACTAAGAATTATAATGAATCAAATAATGCAGTCATAATAATTTTATAAATACCATGTGAAAAGATTTTGCTTGGAATAAAATCAAAACAGTATAAATCCTGTTAAAAGAAGCTGAATGGAGGTGTGAACGGATGGTTTCCAGAGTTCACTGCTGTGAAGCACCAACTGAATTCAGGTGTGAAAAGTTCAGTACAGATTAATACCCTTTAGCACAGACAAGAAGGGCGAAGAGACCTCGCTCTCTTAAAAGGTTCTTCAAAATTTCGAGTTACTTTGCATGGCGGATTTCAGAACATCAGCAGCATCTGAAAAACAGTGGTTCAAAATCTACTTTGCTCATTTGTACTTGGCCTGCCCATGGTCAGAAAAATCCTGTTCAGCGGTGTCCTATACCACGGTCCATTTATACTTCCCACTGGCCATACCGCCATCTCCAGAGAGCATACTGAATTGGTTATTGACTCCCCCAGCAGCAGTAGTGCAGCTTCAATGATATTGAAAGCTGTGTTGTAACATAAGGGGGTCTAGGTGTTGGAATACTCTGGGATCTTTGCTGGTGTGAGAGCATTTGGTGCACACAGCAGCATCTTGCTTGGAGAGTTATTAGTCTTGTTTCTAAAACAGAATTTCCTTGAATGGAAATAAACAACCTTTCTTTAGTGTGAGACATGCAAGAGCTTTGTCAGTATTGAGCAATAGAATAATGAACTGGTTCTAGGTCTAGCCACTCGTAACAGTTGGACATCTATCTATAATATAAATCGGTCGATCTGTCTGTCCTTCTGTCTGTCTGTCCTTCTGTCTGTCCTCACGTGTGCGTCTGGGCGGCTATGCGCTCGAAAGTTATAGAGCGTACCTACGCGTGCGTTACGTCGAAAGAAAGCTTACCTTTCCAAAACGGTCTTAAGCGTATTTACGTTTTCGGCTGGACAAAAATTGCGCCCGCAGTATCCGGAAAACCTTCAACATTCCGCTCATTAGCATCTCATTATCCGCTCATTAGCGACAGAGTGACCTCGAGGTCGACCAATCGTACGCTGGGTTGCTGCCGCGTGCGGCCGGGCCCTCCTACGGTCGAGTGACGGGACGATTGACCAATCCTACGCTTTGGTGACCTGACGGTCGACCAATCGGTGCGTGTGTGGGCGGGCCTTATCGTTCTGAACCAAGGTGAGTTGCCGCCATCTTGATTCCAAACTTTTCCTTTCTTTTTCCCGCTTTCTGCGTCTTTAAAAAAAAACGTTGCTTTTAAAACACATATTGTTTTTTTAAAAAAAGATTTAGAAAGTTATTAACTTATCTAATCTCATTAATTTTCCTACCATTCCCCGTTTTTCCAGGTAGGCCTCGAAACTTGGCATCTCCTCTGCACCCACCGCCCGAGCTAGGCACCTCCTGGCCCCACTCGAAGGCTGCAGGGGCGGGCCTCAGCCCAGCGCCGCTACCTTACTAAAGGGTGCGCGCGCAGCAGGAGCAGCTGAGACGCGGCGTCTCTCTCTCTATTCCCCGCTCGGCTCGGGAGGGGGGCGGGGCTATCGGGAGTGCTGATCTCGGGCGGGGCTTAGGGTTACCCTGGCAACCGGGCCCGCCGGCCGTCTCTCAGCCGCAATCGGCGATCTTCAAGCCAGCTCGGGAGGGCGGGGCCATGTCAGTGCGTGGGGCGGCACGGAGCTCCGTGGAGCCATCGCCGGCGCTGGGCTCGGGTGCTTTGTGGCCTGCGGCCGAACAGCGGCTGCGGACCTCCAGCTGACCGGGGCGCTGGACTCGGCTGGGCCATGTCTTTGCGAGGAGGGGGGGAGAGAGAGAGAGAGAGAGCGGAGAGGAGAGAGAGGAGAGAGAGAGAGAGGAGGGGGGAGAGAGGAGGGTGGGGGAGAGGGGGGAGGGGGGAGAGAGGAGGGTGGGGGGAGGGGGGAGAGAGGAGGGTGGGGGAGGGGGGAGAGAGGAGGGGGGGAGAGGAGGAGGGGGGAGAGGAGGAGGGAAGGAGGGAGGGGGGAGGGAGGAGGGAGGGGGGAGAGGGGGGGGATGGGGGAGAGGGGAGAGGAAGGTGGGGGGAGGGAGAGAGAGGAGGGGGGAGAGGAGGGGGGTGGAGGGGAGAGGGGAGAGGGGAGGAGGGTGGGGGGAGGGGGAGGAGGGAGAGGGGGAGGGGGGGTGGTGGGAGGGGAGAGAGAGCGAGGTTGGGGATGGGCGGTGATGGGGGGTGGGGCTGGGGAGCGAGGAGGCTCGGTGGGAGGGGATGGAGTGAGGGGGGCGGAGGTCGCTGTATGTGGAGGAGAAGAGGAGTGAGGTGGGGAGGGGGGAGAGAGAGGAGGGGGAGGGGA